>NC_057712.1:80107368-80108500 GCF_004010195.1 Chiloscyllium plagiosum | reverse complement strand
GCTCACTCTCCTCCCCACACTGGGCTCAGTCTCCCCATGCACTGGGCTCACTCTCCCCCCACACTGGGCTCACTCTCCTCCCCACACTGGCCTCACTCACCCTCCCCCCACACTGAGTTCACTCTTCCCCTGCACTGGGCTCACTCTTCCCCCTCAATGGGCTCACTGTCGTCCCAACACTGGGCTCACTCTACCCCCACACACTGGGCTCACTCTCCCCCTTACACTGAGCTCACGCTCCCTCTGCACTGGGCTCACTTTCCCCCTGCACTGGGCTCACTCCTCCCTCTGCACTGGGATCACTCTCCTCCCATGCACTGGGCTCATTCACCCCCCCTCTGCACTGGGCTCACTCTCCCCCTGCACTGGGCTCACTCCTCCCCCTTCACTGGGCTCACTCTTCCCCTTGCACTGGGCTCACTCACATCCCCCCCTGCACTGGGCTCACTCTCCCTGCACTGGGCTCACCCTCCCTCTGCACTGGGCTCACTCTTCCTCTGCACTAGGCTCACTCTCCCCCCCTGCACTGGGCTCGCTCTCCCCCTGCACTGGGCTCACTCCTCCCCTTGCACTGGGCTCACTCCTCCCCCTGCACTGGGCTCACTCTCCCCCTGCACTGGGCTCACTCTCCCTCTGCACTGGGCTCACTCTCCCTCTGCACTGGGCTCACTCTACCCCTGCACTGGGCTCACTCTCCCCCTTGCACTGGTCTCACTCTCCCCCCAGTACTGGGCTCACTCTCCCCCTTACACTGAGCTCTCGCTCTCTCTGCACTGGGTTCACTCTCCCCCTGCACTGGGCTCATTCCTCCCTCTGCACTGGGCTCACTCTTCCCCCCTGCACTGGGATCACCCTCCCCCTGCACTGGGCTCACTCTCCCCCTTGCACTAAGCTCACTCGTCTCCCTGCACTGGGCTCACTCCTCCCCCTGCACTGTGCTCACTCTCCGTCCCTGCATTGGACTCACTCTCCTCCCCTGCACTGGGCTCACTCATCCCCCTGCACTGGGCTCACTCCTCCCCTCTACTGGGCTCACTCTCCTCCCCTGCATTGGGCTCACTCCTCCCCACCCCTCACTGGGCTCACTCTCCCCCTGCACTGGGCTCACTCCCCCCCTGCACTGGGCTCACTC
>NC_057712.1:80100740-80107009 GCF_004010195.1 Chiloscyllium plagiosum | reverse complement strand
CCTCCCCCTGTACTGGGCTCACTCTTCCCCCCTGCACTGGGCTCACTCTTCCCCCCTGCACTGGGCTCACTCCTCCCCCTGTACTGGGCTCACCTCCCGCCCCCACACATACAGTGAGCTCACTCCCCCCTCCCAACACACGCACGCCTCACTGTCTACCCAATCCTGTGCTGGGTTCACTCTGCCTTGCACTGGGCTTGCACATTGCCTTTCCCTACTTTGCAGTGTTTTTTATTTTAAAAGCGATCGTGTGGCACTGGCTCAGCCGCTCACCATCGTTGTCCATTGTCACTCCCAGAGCCGCACTCTGGCTCATGTTAAAGCTGCAGCCGTAAAGCTTGATTGAGGGCTTCTGCATTGTGGTTTAGGCTGTGAAAGTTGATTGGGTATTCATTTTCAAGGAGAAAGTGAGGACTGCAGATGCTGCATTTTGTTCGGTATTCATTTTGTCAAGAATAAATTAAGGAGACCTGAATCTTTGTTATATGACAGCACTATTCGAATCTAGTGTGGCTCCTCACAATCAGAATTGTTGTGGGATGAAAAAACTGTGGACTCAGCTCTCTATAAAAAATGTGAAGAGCTCCTCCCCATTTATTTTATGCAAACTTTTTAAGATTTTGAAAACTTATTTAAGAGCTCCTCTGGGCCCCTGTCTTTCTAACGTGAGCAGTCTCAACCTCTCAAATCTATCCTCATAACCTTCATAACCTCATAAGTTTCACATCACTGAAATCATTTTTACAAACTTCTTCTGCACCCTCTTCAATGTTATACTCCAGCTCAGGTCTAATGAGTGGCTTGTATCAATTCAGTGTAACCTCCTTGTTTTTGTACTCTCTTAATAAAGCCCTAGATATTAACTTCTTTCTCCACCTGTTTTGCCATTTTCAGTGAATTACACACATATACATGTGTCACTCCACTCTTCTCTGCTTTGTTCTTCATTTGCTATAAATTGAACTTAAAGTGCTTTATGGGAATAACAACATAAAAAGATGCTTGCTCATGTGAGGAAATCTAGAACGAGGAGCCATAGTTTTATGATAAGGAATAGCAGATTAAATCAGAAGTGTGGAGAAATTAAAAATTCTCTCAAAGGGTTATGAATTTGTGGAATTCTTTACCCCTAGAGTATGGTGGACGCTGGACATTAGGTAAAGGAGTAGATATACACATCTTTCATTAGAAATGGATTGTGCAGGGTGGGCAGGAAAGTGGAGTTGAGGCCAAGATGAGATCAGCTATGATTGCACTAAGGAGCAGAGCAGGTTTGAGGGTCGGAATTGCCCTGCCTCTCCTCCTACCTTCTGCTCCATCAACTGAGGACATACATTTAAGACCACTACTCAAGCCGGAATATACTTTTACAAAAACAGATTTGAAGTAATCTAGCAAGAACAATGTTGCAACTATTAAAGTGAAATTGAATAAACGTTTGGGTAAAAGTGGAGTGAAAGGCAAGAGAACAGGCAAGGTAAGGGAATTCAGCAGGTAACTCTTTAAGAGAGTCAGAACAAGGATGTTGGACTGATAGAGTTCCTCCGGTTCTGTTATTTAATATGGTCTCGAACTCACTGAGATTCTGCTCTGCTGATGTAAATCCAAGCCATTAACATGCCTTTCTCCTCTTTTAGATGTTGATCAACTTACTGTGCAGTTGAGATATTTCCAGTTTTAAAACTTTTCCAACATGAGGTTAAAACAAATACTAAATAGAAAATCTTAATGTTTGGAAAATACCATACTGAAAGAATTGGTTTACTTTTTCCAATGTCAAAAACCAATTTAATTATTTAAGGAAGAACTTGATGACTAAATAACTTTCCTTACCCCAAAATCCCCCCACAAATAACTCCAAACTGATTAAATACTTCTGTAGTGCAGTCATTTTTTTACATAAATCTAGATGAATACTGCAGTGTGTTTGCACACAGCAAGTTCCCACAATCAGCGGGGACCAAAACAATTAAGTAATGTTTTCTTATACTCGTGTTGGTTTAGAAATAAACATTACTCAGAACACTGGTAGAATACACTGTTCTTCAACGTGTGACTCTTTAACAGTATCAAATTGATATATTGCTCTTTTTAGATTTTCATTTAACTGTCAGACATTAACAGAATAGCTCTTTTTATATCCCAGAAAAAAAAACTACTAGGACATTCTGGACTTTGAATAGTTGACCACAGAAAGAATCATTAGTCCTTAATATAATGCTCAAAATCATGAGTAGAAAATGGAAAAACAATTCGTATTCACTCACAAGGATAAAACTGTTTACCCTAATGTTGAATTTGGAAGTTTAGGTCTAAATCTGGGACATTTATCTTGCTATAGACAACAAATGTTCTTTTCCACCTTACTCCTCTTCAAGCTATTTGCTCATACTAAATTATACCTGGATTAAGCGGGTTGTATTAGGAGGAAAGTTTGGACAGACTTGGGCTTGTTTTTGCTGGAGTTCAGAACAGTGAACAGTGATTTGATTGAAGTATAAAAGATCATGAATGAACTTGCCAAGATGGACATGGAAAGGATGTTTTCTCTTGGGGGTGAGTTTGGGGACACTGTTTGAAAATTAGGATTGCCGTTTTAGCAAAGAAAAATGGGGATTTTGTTTCCCTCTTATCACCCTGCAACTTTAGTGCTCTTCCTGAGAAGACAGTGGAGGTGGAGGGGGGGGGAGGGGAGTCAGCATTTTCCCTAATTTTCTTTCTGGCTGTGTGAGCCTCCAAGGTCCAAGTGTGACACTGACTTCTAGAAGTACACAGCAAAGGTAGCAATCATAGCCATTGCACAGAAACGTCTAAGTTGTTGTAGGGTTTATATAGGATAGAGAAGGACTGGGGACGTGATGGCCTAGTGGTATTATTACTAAATTATTAATCCTGAGACCTACATAATGTCCTGGAGACCCAGGTTCTAATTGCATCACAACAGATGGTCGAATTTGAATTCAATTAAAAAAATATGGAATTAAGAATCTAATGATGACCATGAATCCATCGTCAATTGTTGGGAAAAGTCCATCTGGTTAAGTAATGTCCTTTAGAGTAGGAAACTGCCAGCCTTACCTGGTCTGGCCTAAATGTTACCCCAGACCCATAGCAATATGGTTGAGTCTTAAACTAACCTCCGGGGAATTAGGGATGGGCAATAAACGCTGACCTAGCCAGTGACACCCACATCCCATGAATGAATTAAGAAAACAATGAGAGGATGTTCCTGCTTATAAAGGAGCCTAAGAGATCTAACTTAAGGATAAGAAGTATCCCTTTTAAGACACTTCTGACAAGAAGTCATTTCTCTCAAAGTGTCATTAGAAGGTAAAATTTTTGCCTCCAGAAGGTAGTGGATGCTATGTCTTTAAATTTATTCAAGGCTTGAGTTCAAGAGATTTTTGTTAGACAAGGGAATCAGGGAGCAGAGGTCTAAGTTAGATTAGCCAGGATCTTGAATGATGGAGCTGGCTCAAAGTTCTGGTTGGCCTACTCCTGCTGTTGAGGCCTATGTTCCAGATGTTATTATGTCCCACAACATCATATACTTGTCCATTTTGCTATCAGAGTTGGCACATATAATTTCTTGACAGATCCAGAATAAATTTTTCGAATCAAATAATTTCATCAAAAGGGTCATTTTCCTCCTGGTTGCAGCTGCCAGGACCCTCTTCTGCTGGCACTGCTTCCTACAAATGCAGCTATTTCCTGTGCAAAATTTTTCATCCATTTGGAGCAGAATTGGACAATTATCCCATAAACATAAACATATTTTCTGTTACAGATATGGCTTCCTTGAAAAGAACAGTCTCTGTCAGAGATCACTGCAGGTCTCACATTATCTGTCAGAATCCATGTGATTGGTCTTTCCTGGCACAAAAAGCAAACCTCCACTCTCAGATCAAGAAAGACAAAGTGCTACCAAAAATAGGTAAGATCAAAGCAGGACCTGTGAAATACAATAAAGATACCTTTAGTTAAATAAAACATCAGACATTATTATTTGTGAGATCCTGTACAATACTGCACATTTGGCATTGATTTTTTCAAAGGCCCACAGAGAAGTGCTGAAAATCCCTTGATGCTGGCTGGAATTTGAATCCCAAAGTATGAACATTTTGCAGAGAAAAAACACCATATCAGTGACACTTTCAACATCAGGGTGTCATAGTCAGATGTAGCTTTCTGAAAATTTGTATTTTTTTAAAAAAAGAAAATGTACTTCATAGAGGGAGCCAACCATTAGTCCAATTTTCTAAAAGGATATAATTATAGTTTAAAAGTGAAAAAATACATTGTTTAGCAAATTATCCAGGTGCAACTACTGAAAAGTAGCTGTGATCAATATCTTAAGACTACTCAGGTGCATTCTTGGTGTGAGTTTAGCTTTGACCAAATGAATGGATGTGTTTGTTTCTATTCTGCAAAACACCAAATTTGCCAAAATAAACTGGGTCAAAAGTACACTTGTTAGGTGGACTACATTTTACAAAACCACTAGATGTGAAGTTTCCATTCCCATAGCTGCTTCCACATTTGTTCAGTTTAATATGTCTAATTTTACAGAATGATCTCTAGTTCCAAACTGTCATTACAAAGCACTGTCATGATTTAGTGCTGATTTCCTCTCCTCATTGTAAATTATTCAAGTGGCATCAAGTTCAAAATACTGTGGATGATGTGCACATGTATACATGAAATCGGAAATATGTCCTCTCAGTGGTGTATTGCAAAAGCAGCTCGTGTTAATGCCTGGAAAAGGAAGAAGAAACAACCAAAACAATGATACTTTAGAATGAATTTTCACTACATTAAATATATGTTTTTAGCTCCACGTTTGCAGATAATACAAAAATAGAAGGCAGGGCAGATATTAAACAATCAACAGGATTTAGAAGATATCATTATCTTTTACATAACTGGATCAGTATGTAGTCGGCACTGTTCAATGTGAAGATGTAACAAAAATATCTGCATAATACATTAATTTTAAACAAAACAGAAAAATCATTGCTATCTAACATTTATTAGTACTAAGCTAATCAATGGGGTGGCACAGTGGTTAGCACTGCTGCCTCACCGCACCACAGACCCAGGTTCAATTCCAGCTTTGGGTGACTGTATGGGTGGAGTTTGCATGTTCTTCTTGTGTGCATCTCAGGGATATACACAGTCTCTCATCATCTTTTAGTTGTACTCTATATCCCTTTCACAGTTTTCATGCCTACCCTCATATTTTCAGCAAATTTTGGCAAACATTTCCTCCATCTGTTCATCTAAGTCATTTATATAAATTGTCAACAGTTGAAGTCCAAGCACTGAGCCCTGTGGCACAGCTTGCCAAACCAAAAATATACCTTTATGCCTTTGCTTCTTGTTAGCCAGCCAATCTTGCATTTAGGCCTATTAGCTATTTCCTATATCATGAGCTTTTACTATCCGCAATAACTTTTGATGTGACATCTTGTCAAATGCCTTCTAGAAATCTGAGGACAATAAGTTCACAGATTCCCCTTAATTGACCACACATGCTCCCTTCACAAGCAACTCCAATAGATTGGTCAAACATGATTTAACACTCACAAAACCATGTGGACTCATCCTGATTACCTTGATCTTATCTAAATGCCCATAATGTGTATAATAATAGCTTGTAACATTGTCTACGGGTTTAGTACCTGATGACTGGAGGATTGCAAATATTGTGCCATTGTTTAAGAAGGGCAGCAGAAATGACCCAGGTAATTATAGACCAGTGAGCCTTACTTCTGTAGTGAGAAAGGTTTTGGAAAGGATTATAAGAGCTAAGATTTATAATCATCTAGCAAGCAAAATTTGATTTCAGATAGACAACATGGTTTCGTCAAGGGCAGGTCGTGTCTCACAAACCTCATTGAGTTTTTTGAGAAGGTGACCAAGCATGTAGATGAAGGTAGGGCAGTGCCGTGGTATACATAGGGCAGTGCCGTGGTATACATGGACTTCAGTAAAGCCTTTGATAAGGTTCCACATGGTAGGCTGATGGAGAAAATGCAGAGGCATGGGATTGAGGGTGATTTAGCAGTTTGGATTAGAAACCGGCTTTCTGGAAGAAGGCAGCGAGTGGTGGTTGATGGAAAATATTCAGCCTGGAATCCGGTTACGAGTGGTGTGCCACAAGGATCTGTTTTGGGACCACTGCTGTTTGTCATTTTTATAAAGGACTTAGACACAGGCACAGGTGGATGGGTTAGTAAGTTTGCAGATGACACTAAAGTCGGTGGAGT
>NC_057712.1:80093003-80100416 GCF_004010195.1 Chiloscyllium plagiosum | reverse complement strand
AGCTTATATGAGAGGGCACAACTACAAATTGAGGGGTGATAGATTTAAGACAGATGTCAGAGGCAGGTTCTTTATACAGAGAGTGGTAAGGGCGTGGAATGCCCTACCTGCTAATGTAGTCAACTCAGCCACATTAGGGAGATTTAAACAATCCTTAGATAAGCACATGGATGATTTTGGCATAGTGTAGAGGGATGAGCTGAGAATAGTTCACAGGTCGGCGCAACATCAAGGGCCGAAGGGCCTGTTCTGCGCTGTATGGTTCTATGTTCTATGTTCTAAGTTTTACATCCTTCTCAGTGGCAGATGGAGCCTGTAGTTTCTGACTTGTTGTATCCCTCCCTTCTTGAGTAAAGGAGTTACTTTCACATCAACGTCTAGGCAGTTGGCAAAGCTATCATTCCAGACAGGTATTCACTTCCTATAATCCAAGAACTTTCAATATCATTTTATGACTTTGCAATCTTCACAAAGCTCAGTGTGTGATGGAGCTATCTTCAGATATCACTTGTACACCAAAGCCTTAGTTTTGTTGCAGCTTTTGTTAATCACAAAGGATATCCTTCAGTAATGAAATACACCTATCAACTAAGGTTAGCACTTATGGTGCATTCCAGAAGATGGTTCCTTCAGTCTTGTCTATCATTGATCGCTGATGTCCCTCTCTATAGAGGGAACAAAGCTGAATATAATCATTAGTTATCATTAGCATTCACTCATAGTGGGCACTTGTGTTGTGGTGGTAGTATTCTTACCCCTAAGCCAGAAGGCCTGGGTTGCTTGTGTTTGAGTCACAAAAGTTGTACAGGTATGAGAGGCAATTAGGAAAGCTCATAAAATGTTATCATTTAATGCAAGAAAAATTGAAAACGAGAGTAGGGAGGTTATGTTAAACTATAAAGGCACTGCAGAGACCACATCTGTACACAATATTGGTCAGCATATTCAAAGAGGGATGTAAACATTTTGGGGGTACCAGGCAATACATCTTTTCTATGAGGGCTGTGAGTCTTTGGAACCCATCTCTCGAAAATGCGATGGAAGCAGAGTCCTTGAATATCTCTAAGGCAGAGGTGGATAGATGTTTGTTGAGGGTGACAGGAATGCAGGTTTGAGATGACAATTAGATCAGCCACGATCTCATTGAATAGTGGATAATACACAAGAGGCTGAACGGTCTACTTTTTCTATAAAATGAAAGTTGAACACATGGATAGCCCAAAGATCATGAAGTAGGCATTCCACTGTTATAAGATAATTATAAACATGAAGGGAAACAAAGATTGAGCAAGGAAATATTCACACGGAATGAAGTTTGTGATCTACATTGGATTGCAGCGTCCTTCATCTCCCTGGTCCTTCTTCCCACGAGCCCTCTTTTCCTAAAACATACATATTTTCACCCCCAAAGAGGGCACATTTGACTGCTGCAGCTGCCTGCTCATCATTGCCACCTACTAGTGGAGATCCTGACATACTTGCTCAAGCTCTGTTGTTCAGTCCCACTTTCAGCATTGCCCCTTGTTATTGGAGGTTCTGTTACAGTGATTCGAGGGGCTGAATGGCCAGCTCCCACTCAGGTATATGTTTGTAGCTTCATCATTTGTGCAGTGTTCAATGAATAGATTTGAAGTCCAAGGTGATACATCAATTTGCTCAATGCTTCTTGTCATTTCAGCTCCAGTTTACACCTGCCAACAGCAATCATTTCAAATTTTGCAAAACTAGGGGAATTGATAAGTCTATATAGGAGTATAATAGTATCACTTGAACTCCTTAATTCAGTAAATAAAGAAGGATACCAGCATGTGTAGTGTGTCATATTTATGCATATAATTATCTGAATGCATATTCGGTGGTGTCTTTCAATTTGAATTCAAGCATAGTGAAACGGTCCATCCACCTAAAACTTCCAAATGAAACATTAACTTGTTGAGGGTTATGTTTTTGTAGCATACTGGAATTACCATTATTGCCAAGAAATAAGTAATTAAGTCATTGTAATCTTGAAGAGTGATAGCTGTAAACACCCCTGTAATGTTTGCCATTAAATGTAGGGACCTTCCCATCAATATTGATGAGAAACTGCCCAGAGATACCCCATAATGTGGGCAAGGTTTTTATGGATTCTGCCCACAATGGGGCATTTGCTGATGAGACTGATGATATCCATTTATCCACAAAGTTTGTGCATGAACCGGTTGAGTAAGCTGTGTGCAAACTAGGGTCTGAGAGTGCATTTCAGTGTCATTTCTTTTAAACTAACATGGCAGATTTGATTTGGACTGGCTAAGTTTTGACATTTTCTTACACTTATCCAAGGTTGCATTTTCCAAGGTTAAATCATCCTACACTATGCATAGACTTTCCCTACTTCATGGACTTGAATTCAATGAATTGGTCAAGAACTAGTTGGTTGGTTTGTGTGGCCACTTTTATATGTACAAATCAATTGCTGCAACACTCCCATGTACTGTTTAATTCTAAAGGGATCAAAAGATCTGGGGAGAAAGCAGGAACAGGATACTGAATTGGATGACCAGCCGAGATCATATGGAATGGCAGAGCAGACTTGAAACATCAAATAGCCCAATCCTGCTCTTATATTCTATGTTTCTAATGGACTCACTATTTTTGTGGGTTCTCTGTGAACTGTATATTCCTGAAATCATCCCACTTCTCTTTTGTCTGAAGTAATTTTTGAGAGGCCTTAATTATGTATTAAATGTAAGCGTGCTTTCTATAAGCTTCTCAAATAGTCAAGCCGAATGCAATGCCTTAACAGCAATGTGTTGAGGCTATGGAACTGCAGACACGCAGAAAGGATTTGATAGAGAGAGCCTTACGCACCAGCAGCCAACTTATGTCTTGATGCTTGTTTAAAAGTTAATGACATCGATGCAATCTATTCAACATATCCGCTATCTCTTTTATCAAGACGTTGCAAGCAATGTCTGATGGATTTGTGGTCCAAAGTGATTTTCTGCACAATTGATTCCAAGGGACGGATGGTAGTACAAAAAGAATAAAGTTTTCGGGGCAATGTGGCAGTAACCATACTTTGTTAGACCTGGAGCAGATGAAACACGAGTGAAAAATGGCACTGGGTTTTTGTAAACTGATGTCTCTGCACAGGTGGTGATTGGAAAGACAGCAAAATAGGGTAACTTTCTCCTGCGCTCCCCCCAGCCCCACCATGTGGTGGTTTGTACATGCATGCTTCTCAGCACGGTGGCCAGCAAAAGTCCATAAGGTTTGCATTTGGAGAAAGGATCAGCATTCCTGTACCTTCCAGCTCTGCTTTCAATCATTATATTTTATACACAATATTTAAATTGCACAAAATCACAAAAAAGATTACGTCTGTGTTCAACAGGGAGTAAGAGAGTCAAATATATTGTTGGTCTTTATTTCACAGAGAATGGAACATAAAAATCAGGACATCTTGCTAAAATTATACAAGGCAGAACACACTGTGAACAGCTTTAGTCGGTTTATGTAAGGAAAGATATACTGGGCTTGGTGGGAGTCAGGAGGACATTCAGTAGGCTCATTCCAGGTATGGAGGAATTTTCTTATGAGGATAAGTTGAGTAGGGTTGGGCCTGTGCTCATTGGAGTTTAGAAGAGTGAGAGACAATCTTGTTGAAACATACAAGACTCTTAGGAGCATGACAGGGTAGATGCTGAGACATTGTTACTCCTAATGGGAGATTCTAAGGCCAAAGGGTCTAAGTCTTAGAATAAGTGTCCAACCATTTATGACTGATGAAAAGAATTTTTTTCTCCCAGAACAGTGAATCTGTGTAGTCTTTTCACCATTGAATGTTGTAGAGAGTAAGTCATTAAGTATACTCAAGACTGTAATAGATTTTTGATCAGTAAGGGAATCAAGAGTTATGGGAATAAGACAGGGAAGTAGAGTTGAGGAGTATTAGATTAACCACTGTCTCATTGAGTAGCAGAGCAGACCTGTTGGGCTCAGTGGTCTTATATTTAAACATGCCAGATCATTCGGGGTATGCACATTGTCTTGTTTGCTGAAAGTACAGCCATCCCAATCATGGCTGCATTTTGGGTAACCCAAATATTCCAGTCTCAAGCCAGTGTTGACACCTTATTTAAATAGGCAAAATTCTTAACATCTCTTTCAGATGTGATCCCAGGCAGCTTCTTTTCTGTCACTACAAATATGGCTGTCAATGCAATTCTTTGTGAACATGTGTTTCTGGTCCACTGCATTGTAGGTGTAATTGCCCATTTCGTGTCTTAGTGTTTGACACTTTGACAATCAATTTTGAGTTTCTTGTCTCAAAGCAACATTCTTTCCTCACTACTAAAAACTCACTACTTGAACACCACTAAAAACAGATTAATTCACCATTCATTCTTTTTGCTGATTTGAGGCAAATTAATGTTTAAATTAACTGCCATTGTTACCTATATAGAAAGCTTTCTACAAGTTAAAGGTACTCACTTGGTTGTAAAATATTTTGAAATCTGCTAAAGATCTAAGGTGCTCTAAATTTATGTCATTTCCACCAAAATTCAAAATCTGTGAGCTAGCCAAATAATTGAACCAATTACACAATATGTTTGTACTCAAAATGTGTAATCTTTAAAAATTACCATAGATGGACAATTAAACATTGAAATACGATTTTGATCTCGGGTTGGATTTGATTTCTATAAGTACAGCTGTTTTTTTTAGCACCAATACCCATATTTTCTATTCCATAAGGATCCAGAGTGGAAATCTGAAGGGTTTCGCAGCTTTATTTTCCCTGTGCCTTATAAGGTTATTTATGTCTGAAAGTATGGTTTGCAGTGAACTTTCCATTGCTATTGCATTTATATATGTCCCAAGAGCAGGCAACTGCAATCCATTGGTGAGAATGGAATGTTCCCACATTTTTTAGCTATTCTAGAATATCCTATAACTGAAAACAAGGCTCCCCTCACACTGAAAATTTATTGGGTTTTGTCTTGAAGTAATTTCCTTTCAGACTGAAGAATACACATAAGTGAAAATAGGAGAGAGGGAGCTGTTGGCCAGAAGTTTTAATTGACTGTTCAAGTAGTCATTGAGGCCATAGTAGTTTGGCAAGGTTTGCCATAAAAAACATTTTACAAGAGCAAACCATATGCTTTTATGAGACTGGTTCAAATTAAATTCATCTATAAATGACAATCTATCCATTGACAATAGCTCCCTGCTTTGTTGAACTTTCTAAAAGGAATGTTTTGCTCATAAGTATTGCATTAGGAAATATTTGCAGCTTGATACAAAAAAAAACAAACTTCAGGGTTTGGCACATATGGTCTGTCTTTAAGAAATTATTGGTTGTAAACATCAATATAAATTTTGAGATTCTATCGGTTCTTACCATTTAAATATTACATCATAAGAAACATAAGAAACATAAGAATAATGGATTGAGTAGACCGCACAGCCCCTCAAGTCTGTTCCACCATTCAAAAGACGTAGCTGACCTGCCCCAGGCCACAACTCCTCACGTGCCAACTCCTCTTACCATTTAAATATTACATCATAAGAAACATAAGAAATAATGGATTGAGTAGACCGCACAGCCCCTCAAGTCTGTTCCACCATTCAAAAGACGTAGCTGACCTGCCCCAGGCCACAACTCCTCACGTGCCAACTCCTCATAGCCCTCAGCCCATCATGTTTCAAATATCTATCCGCCTCCTCTTTAAATACTTGTAGTGACATCGCCTCTGCAACTCTCTGGGGTAGAGAATTTCAGACATTCATTCTACCTCAGAAGAAATTCTTTACCATCTTGGTTTTAAACTAGTGTCATCTTATCCTGTAAGTATGCCCCTTAGTTCAAAACTTCCTCACTTGTGCAACCATCTCAATACCTATCCTGTCAAACCCACTTTAGAATCTCATGTCTCAGTAAGATTCTTCTAAACTCCAACAAATAAATGTCAAACCTATTTATCTATTCTTGAAATGTCAATCTACTGAATTTCTTTTGACTGTCTTTAATGCCAGTATATCCTTTCTTAAATACTAGACCAAAACTATACACATTGCTCAGGGTGCAGCCTCACTAACACCCTCTACAGTTATGACAAAAAACTTCCCTATTTCTAAACTCCAACCCCCTAGCAATAAAAGGCCAACATTCTTTTCCAATGCTGCAGCAGAATTTCACTATCCTATCCCCTCTCAGTCTTCTCTTGATAAGAGAACTAACCCAAAGTAGTCAGCTTTGCTTCTACATCATTCCCTTAGGCTTTGGGATCAGCCATTTAGCTCTTCCCTGTATTTGCTCCAATACCTCAACATGGTTTAGAAACAGAATCACAGAATTTTACAGGATAGGAGGATGCCATTCGATGCATCATCTCTGTACTGGATCCCAAAAGTGTCACCCATCTGGTTCCATTCTCCAGTCCTATCTCTGAAGCTCTTTTATCACTTTCAAATATATATCCAGCTCTCTCTTGAAACGTCCTATGCAATTCACCTCCCAGGCAGCGCATTCCAAATCCTAACAGCTCTCTGAGTAAACGAGTTTCTCCTAATTTCACTCCTAACTCTCTTGCTGAAAATCTTGAAATTGTGACCCCTAGTTACTGACATACCAACTAGTGGAAACAGATATCCTTGTTTACCTCATCAAAATTGTTTATTATTTTGAACATCTCAATAAGGTCACCTCTCAATCTTCTCTGCTCCAAGAAGAATATGCCAACTTTCTCTAAATCCTTCCTTATATCTAAAATTCTTCTTTCCTGGTATCATTCTAGTAAATTTCCTTTGAACACTCTCCAGGGCTTTAACAACATAGAACATAGAACATAGAACAATACAGCACAGAACAGGCCCTTCGGCCCACGATGTTGTGCCGAACATTTGTCCTAGCTTAAGCACCCATCCATGTACCTATCCAATTGCCACTTAAAGGTCACCAATGATTCTGACTCTACCACTCCCACAGACAGCGCATTCCATGCCCCCACCACTCATTATTGGCCAGTTAACCTTCATATCTCATTTTTCCTCTGCGTATTTCCTTCTTAGTAATCCTCTGTTGCTCTTTAAAAGCTTCCCAGTCCTCAGTTTTCCTAATTATCTTTGCTATGTTCTCCCTTTTCTCTTTTAACTTTATATGTTTCTTAACTTCCCTCGTCAGCCACGGCCGCCCATGCCTCCTCCTGGGATCTTTCTTCCTTTTAGGAATGAACTGATCCTGCAACTTCTGCATTATACACAGAAATATCCGCCATTGTTCCTCCACGGTCATCCCTGCTAAGGTATTGCACAATTGAACTTTGGCCAGCTCCTCCCTCATAGCTCCATAATTCCCTTTATTCAACAGAAATGCTGTCACTTCCGACTGTACCCTCTCCCTCTCAAATTGCAGATAGAAGCTTATTG
>NC_057712.1:80076912-80090728 GCF_004010195.1 Chiloscyllium plagiosum | reverse complement strand
CTGTAACCAGGAACCTCCCACAACCATTCCTGTCCCTCTTCTATCCACGTTTCCGTGATGGCCACAACATCGTAATCCCAGGTACCGATCCACGCCTTAAGTTCACCCACCTTATTTCTGATACTCCTTGCTTGAAGTATACGCACTTGAGCCCATCTCTGCGTCCGCAAGTATTCCCTGTCAGTGCTACCTTCTCCACAGCCTCCCTACATTCTTGGACATCCTGACAAACAGCTAGCCTACTTGCTGGACTACAAGTCCGGATCCCATCCCCCTGCCAAATTAGTTTAAACCCTTTCTTAAATAAGGTGCCCAGATATGAATACAATATTCCATATGTGGAATGACCAATGATTTGTAGAGCAGTAGCATCACTTTCTTGCTTTTACACTCTATGCTTCTATTTATAAACCCAAGGATCCTAGAGGCCTTCTTAACAACTGTTTCAACATGCCTGGCCACCCTCAGATAATCATGAAAGTGAACCCCAAAGTTCCTGTGCTCCTGTACTCCCCTCAAAATTGTATCATAGAGTCTGTACTGTCTCTCTGTGTTTCTTCTATAAAATACATTACCCCACAATTCTCTGCATTGAAATACATCTGTCAAGTGTCTACCATTTGACCAACTTGTCAATGTCCCTCTGGAGTTGCTCAGCATCATCCTCACAATTCGCTATTCTTCCCATCTTGGTAAATTTTGCCCTCAACATCCACCTCCAAATCATTTATATAAATTAGAAAAAGCAAGGGTCCTAACACTGATCCCTGTGAAACACCACTTTCAAGTTGTTTCCAGTCTGAGAAATGCCCATCTCTAACTACCCTCGGTTTCTTATGTTTTGGCCAGCTTCGAATCCACGCTGCCAAGGACCCATCAATCTTGAACATTTCTACTTTGCTAACCAACCTGCCATGTGACACTGTACCAAATGCTTCCTGAAAGTCCAAATGTACAACATCCACAGCGCTACACGCATCCATTACCTGTGTCACCTCATCAACGAACTCAATGAAATATGTCAAACATGCCCTGCCCTTGACAAAGCCATGTTGACTGTCTAATATTAACATTTTTCTCTAAGTGTATGTTTACCTTATCCCATATTATGGTTTCCATCAGTTTTCCTATTCTTGAGATCTGTGTTTCCTGAGTGATTATCCTTTGTCCCTTTCGTAAAAAACAATTTCACATTTGTAATCCTTCAGTCCTCTGCGACTAATCATATGCTCAGAGAGGCATGGAAAATTTCAGTCAACAGTTCAACGATTTGCTGCCTTACCTCAGCAATCAAGAATGCATCCTATCCATGCCCGGTGACTTCTCTACCTGGAGAGCTGACAGCCTTTTAGCACTTCTTCTTTATCTACCACTATGCTGGTCAGTTGGCCAGTACCCACACTTTCAACTGGCCCATTGTCACCATTTTCTATTTTGATAAAAGACAGAATCAAATTACTCCTTTAGTGTCACTTCAGTTAGCAGCTTACCCTGCTTGTTCTTTATGGGCCCCACACTACCCCTTACTAATCTTTTGCTATTAATATGTTCTACAAATATTCTATTATTTGTTTTAGCACAACCTGCCATCATTCCCTTACGCTTCCCCTTAGAATTCCCTATTTTAACCTTAGCCTCTCTCCTGCATTTGAGATACTCTTTCTGATTTCCATTGCTATTCTTATTGCAGTAAGCCTTATTGCTTCTGCTTCTTCCTTATTTTCTCATCAATATCCTTAGTTATCCAGGATACTCTAACCGTGGATACCCAGTATTTATTTCTCATGGGTATGTACTTAGCTTGTACCCTATTCATCACTCTTATGAAATTCTCCCATTTTCATCCGCTATTTAATCTACCAAGTGAATTTCCAAATAACCTGCTCCAGTTCAACTTCTCGACTCCTAAAATTAGCCCTTTTCTGATCTGGAGTCTTAATCCTTGATTGATTTTTATCCTTTTGTTATTGAATCTTAATCAGTTGATGTTGGATGATTAATCAGCACAAAATATCAGTATTCTTCCTAATTCTAATAAAACCATCTACTCAGTAGATTTTTAAAAATTAATTCTGATTTCACCATTTGCTATGGTGGGCTTTGAACCTAAGGCCCAGGACTTGAGCTTAGGCTTCTTGATTACGTCTTAGTGATACTGCCACAGCCTCCCCCAAACAAGGCAACTAAGACTGAAAGCTCCAGTTGTTTAACCAAGGCCAAATATAGTTTTAACATGGCCTCTCTTATTGATCGTTTACTGAATGTCTCAGTGCTTTGCATCCATTACTAATCATAATTTATCATAAGACCACCTCTCATACGATTTCCTCCAGAAGAGTTGAAATACCTATTTCCCAATTTTATACTTGCTCCATTCCACTTGGAATAAGACAACAACCTTTACAGTTAAACCAGCACTTTCTCACAGGTCATCCGCTCATGCACACATGATATTCCTGCCCCCCTGTCTGTTCATTGGAGTAATGCACGAGTCTTGTATCTGCTCCCTCCAAACAGAATGCAGACATAGCAAAGTTGGTGCTTGGCGATCTGCTATCATTTCAACCATGACTCTGCAATACAATTAATTGTTGGTGGGCAGAATCTTTAAAGGAACATGAAAATGCCAAATTTAAATCCAGTCTTAAGGCTCAAGAGCCCTGGGTCATGGCCCACTGGATCTCCCAGGCCCTTCTGGGAGAGGTGGTTTGGTTTTTGAGACAGGACCAGTTTTATAAATGCAGTGAGGACTATGAGGTGGAAATTAAGGCATCACATTATTCTGAAAAATTTCCTTTCATTCACTGAATCGTCAACTTATGCCAAAGTATAGTTCCACAATAAATATCTACTGTCTGAAACCTTGGAGTAATTAATGTTATTCTTCATGTGCAAAGCTGGAAAACTAATGTTGACAAATTCCTGTTCAGTCATAAGGGCACAGCCTGACTGTGCTATGATCCAACATTCACACAAGCATAATTTCTACCTTCAGCTAATAATCATAAATAACTCAAGCTGATTGTTTCTTAATTGTCACAAGATATTGAGAACAATAGTGGTACATTTACCACATCTGCTTTCATTGTTATCAACTCATTACAGACTGTGGATGATACCCAGGATTGTTTAGGGTTTCTTATTTTTTGTCCTTATAGAAAGTCTGTTGCATTTAAGTTATATTGAAAACATGAGTTTACAGAGAAAGTTACAGCCACAGGCCACAGACATCATGGAATGAATGTTTAACATGACATTGTTCATTTTGAGAACCACAGCAGATGTTCCTTTTTAAAGATATGCTCTGAGGAGATGAAGCAAGGTAGGGGCCAGTTATGTTGATAGGCCCACTGTCAAATCACAGAGGAGGGACAAAGCTATCTTCAGGATTACCTCACTGGCTGGTAACAGCAAGAGGATAAAAAAAGCATCCAGTCAGTCAAATTTTAAGCAAAAATAATTGGCATTAGTCAATGAGTTGGCATTAGAAACCAAAATACAATTCATTCATTTGCAAACAGTTAGAAATTCTGTATAAATATATGTGAATAAGTTACTCACAAGAGGAAAAGGCTACACACTAGCATATGTGGGTGTCACTACCTTCATCTCACAAGTGTTTTAATCCAGCTATGTAAGGATGGGGATTTGAGAGCTTGTATTCTATATTGCTCAGTGCTACAACACTCATGCTTTTACCAGCTTCACCACTGGGGTTGGCACAGATTAAATATATTTCAATTTTGAAGAGATACTGCTGCTCTAAACTGTGAACTACAGTCAGAAACTAACAGGGCTAAGCAACTAAAAACAACAAATGCTGGAGATCACAGTGGGTCAGACAGCATCCATGGAGAGAGAGCAAGCTAACATTTTGAATCTAGATGACTCTTCATCAGAACTAACAGGACTAAGATACAGTGTCATGTAGACTTGAAACATTACCTTGTTGTCGCTTCATGGATGCTGCCTGACCCGCTGTGATTTTCAGCACTTTTTGTTTTCAGGAACTGACAAGAACAGGCTACCATTCAATATTGGACATCTAACTTAATTTGTGGATCGCTGCAAGACTGTACTCCACATTAAGAGCATGTATGTTTTTTGTTTAAAGGCTCTCCTTTTGGTGGTGGTTTCCCGATGATTTCTCTAAGGATCACAATCTAGGTCAGAGAAAGACTTGTCTATCTTGAATACAATGAGCCTGAAGTTTCCTTTGCTCAGGGTACTGGAAAGGGTCCTGAAACAGCCATTTTTTTATTGCAAAAATATATTTTATTCATAAAGATTTTTATTTACATTCGTAGGTACTAATACAATTCGGTACAGTCCTTATGTATCAAGAAAAACAAACATTGGAATTTCACATTCCCAACATTTGCAAAAACCAAAGGCATTTCTTACTGATGTAACAGTGTTTACATACATTTAGGCAATGAGAGCGTCTGAGAATTGAACAGACTCTTGTTATACTTTGGCTGATAGACCTTTGGCGGTGATCTTTCTCCACTATACTTTGGCAGCAGCTACCCCAAGATTTGGTGCATCCCTCAGCATATAGTCCTGCAACTGTGTCAGTCTGCAACATTCAGTCGAGGTCAACTCTTTACACTGGAAGACCAACAAGCTTCTTACAGACTAAAAAGAGTATTTCACCGAGTTGATAGTCCTCCGGGTGCAGTCAAGTGTTTGTCCCAGTGTGTCCCCTGGGGAACAGCCCTTACAACATAGAGTCCTGGGTCACGGAGCTGCTTGGAATGAACCTTGACAAAAATCACTGCATTGCACCCCAGACAAAGGCACATTCTGGAAGCAGCTAATGCAGCTGCTTCGAGGACAGTGTACAGTGGTGTACAGAGATTGGGCAGGCATGGAGGATCTGACGGGCAGGGCCCTTCTCACCACCAACCAAGCTACATTTTGGCAAAGAGGCATTCCGTTGAACAATTTTGACAGTCTGCTCAGGGAACCACCTAACAGGATCCACCATCTCCTTTTGCTGCAGAGTCTTGAGGTTACTATGTGCTGACCATTTTCTGATGGACTTGTGGTCAAAAGTGATTATACCTGATAAATGCATATGCAAAGAACTTGATACCTGTTTCAGGCATGAGAACCGCATGTCGGTGCTGAGCCTTTAGCGTTATAGTGAACAGCACACTTGCAAGGTTTCAGCATGTTTTATGATTAGGTGCTTGTTTTATATTTTAAAACAAATGCATCAATTTATTTCTCATTGTGGGATTTTGACTCCAATCGATTTCTACAAGAAACATAAAAAGCACTTGTTCCATTTTGGGCATTCTATTAAAATTAACATCAGAATGCTAATTAGCATGAGATGAGGGAAAATACCATAATTGACACGAGAAGTAGAAGTGGAATGGTGGCCTGGTAAAGATATTCTTTTGTGTAAGTGATTAAAACATGTTGTTGGAACAAAATGAGGGAAGCTTCACTTTGAATCTACAGCGTGTTGAACAGATACAGAAGGTACTGAAACTATTTCTTGAAAGTAGCACATGAATTCCATTCTCCAACTACTTTTCGAAGAGTTGGTGTGGACTTGTTGGGCCGAAGGGCCTGTTTCCACACTGTAGGGATTCTATATCTATATCTATATCTATATCTATATCTATATCTATCTTGTTAAGCACAAGATACACAAATATATCTTTTTAAACTGTACTTTCTTACTAACAGCCAAGTCTCAAATTACTGTTGTGATGAGCACAAGAAATGTTCCTTCCATGTTTCTCTCAAAGAAATAAAAAAACATTCAAAGAGATCAATATTGTCTAGGACTCTGAGCTGCAGATAAATTTTGCTGTGGGGACCAAATTGTACTGATTGTCATGGGTTTTCTTTTGCCAATCTAGCCTTCTAAGAGCCAACAAAAACCTTGCTGGATCTAAACTGGCTTTATGACATATGTTTGTCCACCTGAGTTCACAAAGAGGTAACATGTGTTCAACCTAACAAAAATAAATAAAAACTGATGAAAGCACTAACCTGCTGTTATTTTAGCAGCAACTCAGCAAAACGCTGGAAAAATGTCAACACCAAAGGAAAACAACTTTGAAAAAGCAAGGTAAACTCAGCCTCCCTGTATGGTTCACCCCATGTTTTATACATTAATTACACTCCTTGCAGATGTTTGATGTGCACTATTGTGATACAACCCATATTTTCCAATTCCGAGAAGTTGGCAGCTTTTTTATTCACCTTCACCTTTTACCTGGACTTCTCAACCACTTTGAGAGCTCAAGGCGACAGTGTAAGGTAAGTGACAATAAACACAAAATACTTTTTCCTACAGGAATCAAGCAAGACTCCATTTCTAGAAGAAGCAAATACAAAAACAGGGAGGTAATGCTATTTTTAAGGGAGAACCCCAGTTGGGCCACTCATGGCATTGTGAACAGTTCTGCTCTCCATATTACAAAAAGGTAATTGTATCTCCTCAGAGTCAGAAGAGCAAAGAATTTATCTTTAAAAATGGAAGTTTCAACCTATCCCGAATCCAACTTCCAGTTGTTATGGAGGCATTTTGGGGGCCAGTTAACTAACTTGCTGAAGTGGGCTCCTTATTTATATATTAGGCTGCAAAATAATTTACTTTGTTTCAGGTTAAATGCTAGTGTCAGAGTTTCTCAGGCTTTGCGAAGCCAGCAGTTAAATAGAGGCAGGACAGGGACATTTAACTGCCTTTCCAGTAAAACTTGTGGACCAGAGAGCACAATTGGTTCCCACACCTTCAAACAAAACATCAATACAGGAATTGCTGGAGAAAATCAGCAGGTCTTGCAGCATCAGTGAGGAGAAAGCAGAGTTAATGTTTCAGGTCTAGTCACCCTTTTTCAGAGCTGATTGTAGTTGAGAAAAAGTTGATATACAGGTACATGCTAGGGGAGGGGGCAGAGGGAAGGAATATAGGACAGGTGGAGATCAAGCCCGGGGGGGAAGAGAGAGAGGGAGAGAGAGAGAGAGAGAGAGG
This sequence comes from Chiloscyllium plagiosum, assembly GCF_004010195.1. Lineage (NCBI taxonomy): Eukaryota > Metazoa > Chordata > Chondrichthyes > Orectolobiformes > Hemiscylliidae > Chiloscyllium > Chiloscyllium plagiosum. The sequence continues at coordinate 80,083,731 of NC_057712.1, read as the reverse complement.
GCAACAGTTGGACAGACAAAATAATGGCTAATGGTGAGCCTGGCAGAATCAGTATTTGCTAATGGGGACCATAAGTAGCTGACAATGGGTTGTTTGTAGTAGTAGTCCATGTGGCTTGGTGTGTGGTTTTTGAGGTAAGGACATGTGGGAAGATGTTCAGGCCCTAAAATTAGTGAACTTGATACTGAGTCCTGAAGGCTGCAGGGTCCTCTAGTGGAAAACGAGATGTTGTTCTTCCAGTTTATGGTGAGTTTCACTGGAGCACTTCAGCAAGCCCAAGACTGAGATATCATGGTGGTGTGTTGAATTGGCAGGCAAATGGAAGCTCAGGGACTTTTTTGTGGAAAGGATGTGGGTGTTAAGGTAGGGCCTTGGGATGTGTTGTTAAACAGAGAGGCCTAGGGGTGCAGATACATTGTTCCTTACCATCACAAATAGACAAGGCAGTGAAGAAGGTGTTTGGCACACTTGCCTTCATTGGTGAGAATGTTAAGTACAGGAGTTGGGATAAGGTCACCTTTAGAGTACTGCACATAATTCTGGTCACCCTGTTATTGGAAGGATGTTATTAAATTGAAAAGAGCGCAGAAAAGATTTACAAGGATGTAACTGAGACTGGAGAGTTTGAGTTATAAAGAGAGGTTGGATAGGCTGGGACTTTTTTTCCTTGGAGCATAGCAGGCTGAAGGGTGACCTTATAGAGTTAATAAAATCATGAGCGGCAGAGGTAAGGTGAGTTGAAAATGTCTTTTCCCCAAAATTAGAGGGCATAGGTTTAAGGTGAGAGGGGAAAAGTTTAAAAGGGTTCTCAGGGGCAACTTGTTCACATAGAAAGTGAAGTATATTTAACGAGCTGCCAGAGGAAAAGATAGAGACAGGTACAATCATAACATTTAAAAGACATTTGAACAGGTACATGGATAGGAAACGTTTAAAGGGATATGGCTAGTTAAAGGGATAAATCAGGCTAGTTCAGTTTAAGAAACCTGGTTGGCATGGACAAGTTGGAGTGAAGGGTCTATTTCTGTGCTGTATGACTGTGACTCCACGGGAGAGAAGAAATTAGAATGGGGATGAAGCTTGTCTAGAGTATAAGGGCAAGCATAGACCAGCTTTTCTGTCTTACTGTGAATTTGATGTAATTTTATATCAAATATGATACATGATTCTGTAGACTGTAGCAAACAAATTAAATTAAGTTCTGGTGGAAGTATTGTAGATCCTAGAATTCCTTTACTGAATATTTTCACAGTGGCACTCCAAAAGCTCCACTTGGAAACATGATTGTCCTGCATCCTTGATTTGTCCCAGGCAGGCACTGGTAAACTTGAAAGAGCATCTGCAGCTTAGTGCTCCTTCTCACAACTACTTGCTGGTCCAAATTAGGCAGAGCTCACTCTGCATAATTTATGCAGCTTACTTCACAAAAATCAGGTGAAGTTACTGCCCAGTCTCTCAGTATTGGACCTTGAGTCAGTTCCAGTAAGACAGGAATGTCAGTTCTGAGAGGTATTAACCAGTCAGAGGCTGGCAACTTTCTGTTACATGGACATTTGTGTGTATCACAGGTAGATGGTGATGTGAGCTTCTTACCTCACTCTCTGCAGCATAGAATCATGTAACACAGAGGAGCTCATTGTGCCCATGACAGCTCTTAGTCCCACCACCCCATGTATCAATAGCATCTGTCTGCAAGACTTACTAGTGCAGTGATCATCAAAGATATTTGTCAGAGATGTTTGTACCAGGATCATCATTGAGGCCAGATCAATTTTCTGTTGATTTTTACTGTGTGGCTTCATGATCTTCTGATTGCCACTTTGCATGAATGGACAGAATAAGTAATAAGGCCAATAACTAGTCACATAGAGTAACTTTCCTCATAATACTACTTTCTACTTCTTCCCCAGTCCTGGCATAAGGACTCCCTGGGAGATATTTCTTTGGTGCCAGTAGCTGAAAATGATCTTTTACACTATTTCTTCAGGAGTTCTGTTGATCTTGTATGTACATTATAGTGGGAGATTAAGGCAATTTTCACACAAAGCCAGGGTCGCAGTCTGAAAATTGGAGAATTGGTTTCATGTTTTTTTACAGGTTTGGCTTCATGCACCTGAACTGAATGGAAATTACCCGTATTCATTTCATGCAAGGTTTTGTACATAAGATTTTTGTAATTATGCATATTGCCAACTAGAACAATTAACATAAAGCTCAGATAGTAGTTCTGAGACTTCCAGCATCAAGGCCTTGGCTTTCAATTTTGTTTTAAATGTTGACGCACTCAGCATTACATTTTCCCTAACCATTTCTATGTGAATGGATTTAGTCAGTCGAATGATTTAGAATACCTAATCCTTAACTTGCAATACTTACCAATAAATTGTTTAATCTGGTGTAGGTTTAAGTGTCTGAATACAGGCATATTAAAGGAAGTAAGGAGTGCACACCTAATTAGGCAAACTCCAGACCCCTACTCTTCTCAGATTCTGGGTTTGCATAAGTAAACTCATAATGTTTATTATCAAACACTGAAAATAAATTAAACATACCACAAAACAAAAGCAAAATAACTATTCAATTCTTCTTAAGTTAGAGAAATGTCAAAAATGAGGAAGAGCTAAATAATCAAAGTTCATATCTGTAGCAATTTTACAAAAGCAAAACGAACAGAATCCTCCTTCTGCTAATTGACACAGAGGTTTATTCATGAAGGCCATGTACAAATAATTTGCTTCTTCAGTTTAGATCTATGTTTCTTATATCAACTTCTTTCAATAACACTTTTATTCAGACTCGTTTGGGAAAATCCAAACCAGTGATTATTTCTTCAGATGGTTCATCATTATCTCATAAGGCTATGACCCAGTTTGTGAACTATGGTAATGTAACTAAGTTTAACAGAGTTTTAAATGAAATAAATATGATGCTCATTCTCTTCACAGGAGGAACAAATTATGAGGTTGTACTTTTGTCTAAGCCAATGACAAGCAGAATGTTAGCAGGTGATTCACATGAACCATGATCTTGTTTTGGCAAGCCATTTTATTGTTATTGGCTATTTCAGGAGTATGTGTTAGTGGTACAAATCTTTTATGGTCCATCAGAATGACAACCCAGGCAAGGAGAATGAAATGTGTTTCCTCAATCTGTGATTAATAGTTTAAGAAAGAACTATGCATGTAATATTTTAATGTACAACTAGCAATAATTCAAGAAAATGTTCTTTGATATTATCGAGACCATGATTTACAGGACAATTGCGTTAATAATTTGAAGTCTGCAAGCTGATTTGGAACCAGTTTACAGTAAGTTTCTATAGTGTGATGCCTGTGCTGCTGTTTCCAGTAAATCCTTACTTAGGTGGAATTTGTGAGCCAACGACACCAGGAGGTGATTTTGACAAAATCCAAGTTGAGTCCAAAACCCACACTGTTCATTGCACTAAATTTTAATGTAAAAAGAGATTTATTTCTGTTTGCAGCATCAGCTGACACTGACAGCTCTGTTTTATGTTTGAGTCAGCAATTCAGGGAAGTTTGAAAAATGAATGTTGAGTTACAAGAGATTTATTCCAAGACTAATCATTTATGCTGAGAATATGAGGTCGAAATCCACTGACAATTTCAATTCTGACGTTTGAACAAAAACAAAAACAAAAACCTGGCATTGGAAAAGCAACCATGAAACTGTCCAAAAAAAACCCAAAAGATGCTCGAAATCAAAAATGAAAACAGAAATTACTGAAAAAACTCAGGAAGTCTGACTCAGAACCTTCTGAAGAAAGGTCACTGAACCTGAAACATCAACTCTGCTTTGTCTACCCACAATACTTTCAGATTGCTGTAGAAGAGAATTGGTTCACAAATGTCACAATTAGGGAAAAAAAATCTTCCATTTACAGCTAGCTCAGTGTATAAATAGTGTGTCACTTTGTCATGAATGTGTAATTATCTTACATATTTTGTAAGAAAGTTAATCTGCTTTTCATGTCGATATAAGAAATGTTACAAATGAATGTAGAAGGCGTGGTTAGTAAGTTTGCAGATGACACTAGAAGTGGTGGCATCGTAAACAGTGAAGAAGGTTTTCTAAGATTACAAAGGGACCTTGCTCAAATGGATGAATGGCCTGAAAAATGGCAGATGGAATTCAATCTGGATAAACACGAAGTATTGTAATTTGGTGCAACAAACAAGGGTAGGGCTTATACAATGATAGCGCATTGTGTTGTAGAACAGAGGGACCTAGGGGTGCAGGTACATAATTCTTTGAAGTTTCATCATATATAGACAGGGTGGTTAAAAAGCCATTTGGCACACTTGCTTTTATTGCTCAGTCCTTTGAGTATAGGAGTTGGGAAGTCATGTTGAGGTTGGACATAACATTAGTGAGGCCTTTTCTGAAATACTGTGTCCAATTCTGGTCACCCCGTTATAGAAAGCACATTATCAAGCTGGAGATGGTTCAGAAGAGATTTTCCAGAATATTGCCTGGTATGGAAGGTTTGAGTTATACAGAAAAGCTGGATAGGCTGGGACTTTGTCACTGGAGCATAGGAGGTTGAGAGGCAGAAGTTCTGGTAGAAGTTTGTAAAATAATGAGAGGTATAGGTAGAGATAATGATAGTTGTCTTTCCCGAAGATGGGAGATTTCAAGATTAGGGAGCACATTTTTAAGATGAGATGAGAGAGATTTAAAAATGACTTGTGGGGCAAATGTTTTACACAGCGGGTGGTTCATATGTAAAGTGAACCTTCTGTGGAAGTGGTAGGTACATTACAACGTTTAAAAGATATTTGGATATATACATGAATAGGAAAGGTTCAGAGCGATATGGGCCAGGAGCAGGCAGGTGGGATTAGTTTAGTTTGGGATTATGTTCAGCATGGATTGGTTGGACCAAAGGATCTGTTTTCATGCTGTCTGACTCTATGACTCTTGGACTGTATAACTCCTGAAAGCTACATGACTTCTTGCGAATTCAACTACAGAGAATCAGACCGTATTACCTCATGATCTTTTTTGTTTCAAACAAGTTGCCTTTCTGTCCCCTCAACTCCAGCAGACCAACCATTCCTCACAAGACAACCCATCAATTTCAGGTGTTAGTTTAATAAACCTTTATTGATATACTTCAACACATTTCCATAATTAGAAAGAGATCAGCAATGCACCCAGTACTCCAGATGTGGTGTCAGCAGTGCATTATAACTGAAACATACCATCTTATTTTTCTATTCAATTCCCTTGTAATAAATTATAACATTCGATTTGATTTTGTAATGACTTGCTGGACATGCATATTAACCCTTGTTAATTCTTTCACTTGGATACCCAGATCCCTCTATTCTTCAGAACCCTGAAATCTCTCACCATTTAGATAATATGCATAATATGCAAAACACCTGTTTGATTAATCTTCTATCTCATTATTTTCCATTATTATTCCCCATACTCAATTTCTGTGCAAGGACAAAAACACACTTTGTTAATCTATTTTGATATTTCCAGCTAACATTTTCTTGTACATTAATTTTCTCCATCCTTATTAATCATTTAGTCATTCTTTGCTTTTTTCATAGTCAACCCTATCTTCTGACACACAGCTCACTCTTGCATATTTATATGCTTTAAATCTGATACTACCTTTTTTAGTTGACTACAGATGGTGATTGTACAGAATTTTTTAATCATTGGAATGTACTTATTCTGTATACTCTAAAACATTCTCTTAAGTATCTGCCTTTGCATCCCTACTGACCTACACTTTAACCCAGGTTGCCCGCTCACTTTAGCTAGCTCCACTCATAATTGTCTTAATTTAATTTTCAAATGCTAATCTTGTAGAACTCTTCTCTCTCTCTGAATATAAAATTCAATCATATTGTGGCTGTTGCTCCCTGGGGATGCTTCAACATGAGTTTATTAACTAATCCTAGCTTGTTGCAAAATACTGGGACGTGTATAATCTGTTCTCTGGTTCCAAGAAACTATACTGAAAATATTATATGAACTCTCATTTTAGGCTACTTTTGTCTATCTGATCTTTCCAGTCTACATATAGATTGAAATTCCCCATAATTATTGCCATAACTTTCTGACAAACCTATCATGAGATTATTGTTAAGGGGCTAGTATACCATTCCTACTTGTAACTTATTGCCTTATCCACATCCAAACTTCATCCAGGTTTCCCGAACTCCTGTCTTTCCTATCTATTATGCTAAATATGATCAGTTATTAACAGAGCCACCCCTACATAGATTCATCTTCTTCCTCAATGTCACATACAGTTAAATATTCAGCTCTCAATTATTTCATCCTGCAGTCATGTCTCTAATGGCAATAGGGTTGCACTTTTTTTCCCTCTTCTTGGGTTTCAAATCCTACATACATTCAGATACAGAGCCGTTAGCTTTGTCCTACACCAATATGGTTGACTTTCAACCATCCTCTACAATGGTCCAGGCATATTATTCAATTACGAAGAATTCAGACTGCAACTGTTCAAAATAAAGGTCCATGACCAAACCATCCAAGTCTATTTAGAAACATGCAAATAGATGCTGGTAATTTCAGCAGGACTCACACATTTAGGTGTAGCTTTTGTGAGTTCTTGTGAGAGGTGATCTTGCGTCTAACCAGCTGGCAGTCTCTTAGATCATTTAAAAAGGGTCAGAACGTATATTCCTTATCATCAAGAATGGGGAGATTGTGTGCAAGGTGTGACTTGCAGATTACAAAATATATTCCACATTACCATGGAAACTGGACATGATGGAAGTGATATGAGTGGCAGCTGATAGTGTTGCAGTT
>NC_057712.1:80070898-80076412 GCF_004010195.1 Chiloscyllium plagiosum | reverse complement strand
TGCAGGTCAGTTTGTAGTTTTTCCTGCCTGTTCAATTAATCAGCTAGAGTTGGTGGTTGACTTTCCCATGCTTGAGGAAGTCTAAGTTATGCTTTTTCTCCACAAAAGGAGAAGGGGACTTTAGGTATATGCCAACAGGTTGGGATTTCCATAGTTGAGCATCTTGATGGGTATTCCATCATTTCCAATAGATTGTCTTGCTTTTAGGGAGTCAATGATCTTTTGAAATTGAAGTAATGAAGGTTCTGCATGATACCCATGGATGAAACATATAGTTGCAGAAACTAAACAAGCACAGACAGAAGCAGACATGTTCAAGTAAGTACAACTGGATTCAATTGCTAATGTCCTTATAACATAATTGAGCAGATGTTGTGCAAGCCATCTGTATGTGGTACAATGGTCTACACTGTGTTAGCTGCAACTGCCATGAAAGGAAAAATTCTGCAGAATTTATGTTTCCTAAGTACTTCAATCTTGCACCTTGTTTTAGTTCTCTTTTTTCAATGAATATAGAACTATTTCTTAGTGATTTTGAGCTATGCACTACTTTGGTTTTGTCAATTTTCACTTTTATTCCAAGTTCCTGCCAGCAGTCATTTGGTTTTTGTAGTTCTTTTGCTGGTGCTTGCCTCAAGTGCTATGTCATCCATAAATCTAACTAAGGTTATCATCTGCACCCCAATCTTAACAGCAGCTTCTGTGTCTTCAAATGCTTTGCATCTGTACAGATATTACTAAAGATTGATGAAAAGCAACAACCTTGTTAGGCTCCTCTTCCAATTACACAGGGATCTGACACCCCATTGGCAACAGTCACTGTTGGCTCCATTTCTAGATTTCTTATAAGTTGCCTGTTTCTCCAGTTTACTCAAATAGGTCAGTAGGTCAGTCAGCTCAGTTGGCTGAACAGCTGCAATGCAGAATGCTGGCTGCTGAGGTTACCATGGAGGACTCTCCTTCTGAACTTCTCCCATTGCCTGGAGTGTGGTGATCCTTGGGTTAAATCACCACTGGTTATCTTTCTCATAGAGCAGTCCTGTGGCTTGGTAAGACAATATTATTCTACGTTTACTTACTAAACCAATAGTGAGAAACACTTCACTTAAAAACAACATAAATATCAGATCTATGATAAAAGCCTTAACCAAATCTGTATTACAGTCATATGAATTGTTTATTAACTCATCAAGTTGTTTTAATGGGAAAGATCCCATCAAGTCAGTTTTACTTTAGTCAGAAAAGTTCTATTGGATCAACATTTATAAGGAATGTGGGGCTGCATTTAGATCCAATTGCTCCAAACCTGTCAGTATATTTACATTTCGACACATCATGTGATCTGATGACTTTGTCAGCTGCCTCCTGACTAGGATATTGAAAAATTGTATTTGTCAGATTTTCCATGCTCTGTCGAATGCTGGCCAATTTCTCAAAACTGGCCACCGCATTAAGCTTTTGATTTCAAGTGTTGGCCTTAGTGAATGGAATATGTTTTTACGGAAGGATGAGTTACAAGCTCTCAAAACAACATTGCATGAGCAATCAAATTATTTGCCTGAAAGTCAGAACATCAGTATGTCTCTGCCTTCTTTCTTAGGCTGACTATGATTGTCTGCCTGAAGTCCTCTTGTCTTTCTCCTGATACATAAATATCTTGATACTGCTTAGTAAACATTAATGTTTTATTCTTTTGCATGTTTTTGATCAACTTTTTAGGCATCTTATCCATTGCAGTCACTTTTCTAGTTTCTATCTCATTTATTGCTGCCCTTATTTGACTCTTCTACTGGTCCAATGAAAGTAATATCAAATTTACTTTTCTAGCTCAAACATTTCAGGTTTTTCATTCTTTGTATACAGTTCCACAAGAAGCTACTTGTATCTTTTTCTCAAGGTCTAGTCATAAAATACCACAAAGACAGTGAACAATATATTGCTGTTTAACTGCACAACAGGTATTTGAATCCATTTCTAATGTAATATGATACACTGAATTCTACTAATATAGAGTCATAGAGATGTAGAGCATGGAAACAGACCCTTTGGTCCAACTCCTCCATGTTGACCAGATATCCCAATCCAATCTAGTCCCACCTGCTAGCACCCGGCCCATATCCCTCCAAACCTTTCCTATTCATATACCCATCCAGATGCCTTTTAAATGTTGCAATTGTACTAGTCTCCACCACTTAATCTGACAGCTCATTCCATACACATACCACCCTCTGTGTGAAAGAGTTGCTCCTTAGGCCTCTTTTATATCTTCCCCCCTCACCCTAAACCTATGCCCTCTAGTTCTGGACTCCCTCACCCCAGGGAAAAGACTTTGTCTATTTATCCCATCCATGCCCCTCATAATTTTATAAACCTGTATAGGATCACCCATCAGCCTCCACACTCGAGGGAAAACAGCCCCAGCCTATTCAGCCTCTCCCTATAACTCAAGTCCTCCAACACTGGCAACGTCCTGGTTACTCTTTTCTGAACCCTTTCAAGTTTCATACCATCCTTCCGATAGGAAGAAGATCAGAACTGCATGCAATATTCCAAAAGTGGCCTAACCTATGTCCTGTACAGCCGTAACATGACCTCCAACTCTGTTATCAATACTCTGACCAATAAAGGAAAGTATATGAAATGTCTTCACTATCCTATGGGCAGCATGGTGGCTCAGTGGTTAGCACTGCTGCCTCATAGCACCAGGGTCCCAGGTTCGATTCTAGCCTTGGGCGACTGTCTGTGTGGAGTATGCACATTCTCCCTGTGTCTTTGCGGGTTTCCTCTGGGTGCTCTGGTTTCCTCCCACAGTCCAAAGATGTGCAGGTTAGGTGAATTGGCCATGCTAAATTGCCCATAGTGTTAGCTGCGTTAGTCAGAGGGAAATGGGTCTGTGTGGGTTACTCTTCGGAGGGTCAGTGTGGACTGGTTGGCCCAAAGGGCCTATTTCCATGCTGTAGAGAATCTAATCTATCTACCTGTGTCTCTATTTTCAAAGCTATGAACCTGCACTCCCTAATACCTTACCTTTTCAGCAACACTCCCTAGTACCTCACCATTAATCCTAACCTAATCTATCCCATTTGACAGCACTCTATAAGCTTCCTATTCATATGCCCATCCAGATGCCTTTTAATGTTGTAATTGTACGAGACTCCACCACTTCCTCTGGCAGCTCATTCCAAACACACACCACCCTCTGCGTGAAAAAGTAGCCCCTTAGGTCCCTTTCCCCTCTCACCCTAAACCTAATCTGTTTTAAAAAAATCAAAAAAGCTGCAAATACTAAGCAGGTTAGCTCATGTGGAGACAGCAATAGAGTGAATGTTTCAGATTAATGACCATCTGTCAGAATAAGCAAAAAGATCATTGACTTGAAACATTAACTCTCTTTCTCTTTCTATTAGATGCAGCCTGATCTAAACTTTTTTCCAGCATTTCTTATGCTATTTTCAAATTTTCAGCATCTGTAGTATTTTAACTTTTAAATATATCGGTGGCCTAGATTGTGGCCAATATTTTGCATAATGCCCAAAATCTGTATTTAATACATTTGTCATCACTACAATGGTTGTTTATGCCAACTGAAATAGACCCAGGCTGGCAAGGGATTTAGCACTGAAGTGCCATCTGGCAATCTGCTGACAGAGTTTGGATACATACTCAGTTGTTTATGTACCTTCCCCAGTTCTGAATATTAAGTTTAGATTAGGACATGTTAAAAATGATACAATAGTCAGTCCATGACATTCAGTTTGGGCTCTGCCAGATTTCCTCAGCTCCTGAATTTATTATAGATTTAGTCCAAACATGGACAAAAGAATTAAATTCCAGAGATGAGGAGGGAGTTCCGGTTGGAACTCTATCAACAAACACATCGAGTTAGACCCCATCTACCACCCCCTGAGAAAAAGTACAGGAAGTGACTTCACCACAGGAAATGACATCACCAGCTCAAAGAAACCCAAACATATGAATAGAACGCAGGAATTTTCAGCATTGCTTTGCATGAGGTCCACTGAAGATGCTACCTAGTAAGGTAACGAAACCTCTGGAAATGAACCTTTCAGCTCAGCGAGCAAACCTACATCCAAAACCTCAACCTGAGCTACAAATCTTCTCAAAACTCGTTAAGTTCATTCCATATACGTACCACCCCTCTGTATGAATAAGTTGCTTCTCAAGTCCCTATTACATCTTTCTCCTCTCACCCTAAACCTATCATTGCAGGAGAGAGAGAGAAAGAGAGAGAGAGAGAGAGAGAACCTGCACAATTACTGCCTCTGATCTTTAAAATTATATATCGCTGGACATCGGAGTGCATCTGGGAAAATTATCAAACAATGAAATTCACAACTAATCTTGGAGGAACTGTTGGGCGAAGTTCACAGCACAGAATCAGATAAGTTAATTGTTATTTTAAGTGTGGCCTACAGAGAATCTGCAGTAGTGAGTAGAGCAGGTTCTTTCTTGATTATATGTCTTTGGAGATATGTCTCTTGATTAAACTTAAAATATAAGCCATAATTATTAATTTAACCTGGGGCAGTGTTTGTAGAGGAATAAGACGGTGTTATTTTCTGGGTCTGTAGATTATGACGGAGCAAAAATGGCCTTTAATAGAGTGATATGTACTTCTTGTCCGATGTGGGAGTTTAGGGAGAGTTTAAGGGTTACTGTGGATTATTTTGCCATAAGTGCTTTTGGCTGCAAATCTTATCAGATCGAGTGGATCGTTTGGAGAGACAGTTAGAAGTGATAAGGAATTTGCAACAGCAACAGTATGTGATGGATGGCAGTTATAGGAAGGGGGGAAGTCTCAGATACAGTCACATAGATGGGTTAACTCCAGGAAAGGTAACAGAGGTAGGCAGCTAGTGCAGGAGTCTTTTGTGGATATACCCATTTCAAACAGGTATGCTGTTTTGGAAAATTTTGGGGGTGATGGATTCTCAGGGGAACGTAGCACAAACAGCTAAGTTTCTGGTATTGAGACTGGCTCTCATGCAACGAGGGGTACGTCGGGTTCCAAGAGATCAAATGTGTTAGGGGACTCTCGAGTCCGAGTACAGACAGACGTTTCTGTGGCCAGTAGCGAAAAAGCAGAATGGTGTGTTGCTTCCCTGGTGCCAGGATCAAGGATATCTCAGAGACGGTGCAGAATGTTCTCATGGGGTAGAGGGGCCAGCAAGAGGTCATTGTCCACATTGGAACCAACGACATAGGAAGGGAAAAGGTTGAGATTCTGAAGGGAGATTACAAAGAGATAGGTAGAAATTTAAAAAGGAGTTCCTCAAGGGTAGTAATATCTGGATTACTCCTGGTGCTACGAGCTAGTGAGGGCAGGAATAGGAGGATAGAGCAGATGAATGCATCGCTGAGGGGCTGGTGTATGTGGGAAGGATTCACATTTTTGGACCATTGGAATCTCTTTTGGGGTAGAAGTGACCTGTACAAGAAGGATGGATTGCACTTAAATTGGAAGGGGACTAATATACTGGCAGGGAGATTTGC
>NC_057712.1:80014442-80068389 GCF_004010195.1 Chiloscyllium plagiosum | reverse complement strand
AGCTGCAGGTAGATAGGATAGTGAAGAAGGTGTTTGGTATGCTTTCCTTTATTGGGCAGAGTATTGAGTACAGGAGTTGGGAGGTCATGTTCCAGCTGTACAGGACTTTAGTTAGGCCGCTGTTGGAATATTGTGTGCAATTCTGGTCTCCTTCCTATCGGAAAGATGTTGTGAAACTTGAAAGGGTTCAGAAAAGATTTTCAACGATGTTGCCAGCGTGGAGGATTTGAGCTATAGGGAGAGGCTGAACAGGCTGGATCTGTTTTCCCTGGAGCGTCGGAGGCTGAAGGGTGACCTTATAGAGGTTTACAAAATTATGAGGGGCATGGATCAGTAAATAGACAAAGTCTTTTCTCTGGGATCAGGGAGTCCAGAACTAGAGGTTTAGGGTGAGAGGGGAAAGATATAAAAGAGACATACAGGGCAACCTTTTCACACAGGGTGGTACAGGTATGAAATGAGCTGCCAGAGGAAGTGGTGGAGGCTGGTACAATTTCAACATTTAAGAGGCAGTTGGATGGGTATATGAATAGGAAGGGTTTGGAGGGATATGGGCCGGGTGTCGGCAGGTGGGACTAGATTGGGTTGAGATATCTGGTCAACATGGACAGGTTGGACCGAAAGGTCTGTTTCCAAGCTGTACATCTCTGTGACTCTATGCCCAATAGGTTTGGACTCTCGCTCCCTTGGGAATAGACCTTTGCTATTCATCTTATATATGCCTGTCATGATTTTATAAATCACTTCAATCTCCTGCACTCCATCATTCACCCTCCAATCTTGCAGCGCCCCGCCTGTAACTCTAGATGATACAAATATCCCTGCTCCTCAGAGTCATGTCTTTGACCCAACCATCTTCAGCTACTTCATCAATGACTTTCTGTCCATCATCAGATCAGAAGTGGGGATATTTGCTTATGGTTGCACAATTTGCAGTACCGTTTATGACTCCTCAGATACTAAAATAGTCCATGCCCATGTACAGCAAGAACTGGCCAACATCCACGCTTGGATTGATCGAGTCATAGAGTCCTAGAGATGTACAGTACAGAAACAGAGCCTTCACTCCAACTCTTCAATGCTGACCAGATATCCTAGATTAATCTAGTCCCATTTGCCAGCACTTGGCCAATATCCCTCTAAACCTTTCCTAGCCATATATCCATCCAGATGCCTTTTTAAATGTTGTAATTGTACCAGCCTCCACCACTTCCTCTGGCAGCTCATTCCAAAGACACACCACCCTCTGAGTGAAAAAGTTGCCCCTTAGATCCTTTTTAAATCTTTCCCCTCTCACCCTAAACCTATGCCCTTTAGTTCTGGACTCCCCCACCCAGGGACTGTTGCTGAATTGAAGTTGTGAGGGTGTTGACATTGGGAATTCCACCAAATTTCTACAAAGTCTTACTTACCTACCCTTTGGCTGACCCAATGGCAGTTCCCTCCTCTGTTCCTCTTTGAATTATAGTGCTTTGCTCCTGCTGCTATTATTACTCATGAGTATTTTCTTGTCTATTTTCAGTACAGTAATCTCCCCAGATTTTGGCATGCTTGGGGAAGTGGAGGGGAGGCAGCCACCTAAATCTCTTGGTTGCATAAAAAATACTACAGGCAGCTGGGAGAACATGGCTCATTGCTGCCATAAGATAAATATGCATTTTACAAGTTAGCAGTGAGGGCCAGTCATAAATAATAATATACCTGATAATAGGTGATTCTGTCTTTATCAGTAAGGTGAGTATTGAAGTAGCTTTAATAATGCATCTGACCCATTATCGGGTATTCCCTTCCAATTGCTTGCACAATGAAGTCCCCACTATCAGGGTTCCAAGCATCAAGACTCCTCCTTTTGAATCTCAGATGCTAGTTGCATGAGAATTCTGGTTGTTTGTGATAGCTGGGACTTTACTGTATACAATCATATATCGATATAGCACAGGAGAAGATAACTTGCTCCATTGTGCTTCTGTGGTAGGATGCTCCAATTAATTCCAAACCTATGCTCTTTCCCCGCAACCCAGGAGTTTTCTTTTTCCTTTTGAGTATTTATCCAATTCTCTATTTTGAATGTTATTATTGAATCTGTTTTCACTATTCCTTTGGACTGTGCACTCCAGATTGCAACAACTAGCTGAGTAAAATAAATGTTTTCTCATGACACTTCTGGTTCATTGCCAAATATTTAAAATCTGTGTCCTTTGGTCACCAACTTTTCTACCACAAGAAAATATTTCTTTATTTACTCTTCCAAATTCATCCAAGATTCTAAAAGCCTATGTCAAATCTCCAGTAACCTTCGCAGCTGTAAGGAGATCAACTACAGATTAGAGTTGTACAGTCGTAGAGTCATACAGCATGAAAACAGACCTTTCTGTCCAACCAACCCATGCTGACCACGTTCCCAAACTAAACTTGCCTACCTGCCTACACTTGGCCCATATTCCTCCAAACCTTTCCTATTCATGAAGTTATCCAAATGTTTTTTAAACCTTTCAACTGTACCTGCATCCACCATTCTCTGGCAGTTCATTCCACACACGAAACACACTGTATAAAAACATTGTCCCTCATGCCCTTTTTAAACTTTCTCCTCTCACCTTAAATATGTGTCCCTTAGTTTTGAACTCCCCCACCCTAGAGAAAAGACCATTGTCATTCACCTTATCAATTCCTGTCATGATTTCATAAACTTCAATAAGGTTACCCCTCAACTCCTGTCCTCCAATGAAAAAAAGCCCCAGCCCCAGTCTATTTTATATCTCAAACTTCTTTAGTTTCTCCACATTGCTGAACTCTCTCATCCCAGATTCCATTCTGCACACTTTCCAAGGTCTAGATATTCTTCAAATGTACTACCCTGAACTAGTTACGTATTTTGTGAAGTTTTAGTATAATTTTAATGAATAGACTATAAAAGTATGATATGCCAAGGAACCACATTCTTCTTGTATATGACCAACCAAACAAAATAAATGCAGTACTTAAAGGGATTTTTCCATCTCTCAAATCTTACAATTCAACTGAGACCAATGAAAGTGTATGGCTCATCAATGCTTAAAGCACGAATTGCTGTCTGACCTATGCTGGAGCCCTTGGTTGAGAATAGCCTGAATGACTCTGCTTATGTGTTAGCTGCGCTTAATTGGTAGTTCCCTTTCTTCTGATTCACATTTCATGGCTTGAACAAAAACCTCCATTCTTCATCACTCAAGTTCATTGCAAGGCATTTCTAAAGAAGGTATAATTTGAATGCGACATGAAACTAAGTTTAAAATAGTTCAACTGGATATTAAAAATGCCTGTTGTTATAAAACAAATCAAAAGCCCTTCTCCAACCAGAGTCATCCAGAATAGATTCATTGGTTGATAAGCTTTCATCTTCTACATGTGGCAGCGTGTTATTTACAAATGGGTAACATGCTGCCCTTTATAACATACTTTTCGTCAGACAATTTGTTATTTTGTGAAGAGCTTCAGCAAATTTCAGAGAATGCATTAAGATACTCCGTAAATTCAAATTCTTTCTTCAAGCAACAGAGCTGAACTCATCCAGAACATCAACTAAAATGTCCCGGTTACAGAATGTTCCAGAAAGCCAGATGATTAATATTTATTCTTTGGCAGTGGTACCAATCACAACTCATTTTACATCCCATTCTATTTAATTTCAACTGAAGTCAATTTCTCAAACTTATACCTGGAAAAGTACAACTGTCCTCTTACATCTCTTATATATTTGATCAATTGAATCTCATGCTTTAGGCTACTATTGACAAATGGTGTTAATATTGTTGTACGCACAGCACAAATGGAGATTAAATTGTGTCAGTGAAGCTGAATCCAACCTTATTATGTTTAGCCCAGGAGATGAATTAAAGGGTGGTTGCTTCTCTTCCATCAGTCTATCGCCTTCATCTCTGTAACACATTGTTTCTAATTGGGTAAATTATTAGCCAGTGCTATTCAGATGAAGTTATGTCCCATTTATTTAATACACTGAATAATGACAGTTTTCAACAACATACATTTTGAATTATAATTTATATGCTATGAATATGATTTCTAACAAATAATTTTCTGTCTTTATATGTAGTCATTAAAATAACTATTAAATATAATTTCTCATCAAAGGTCAGTACAATCAAACTTCCAGAAACAAATCAGAAATGGGATTGGATCTAGCTGTAGAGTGGAGTCATTACACCATCCTGACTTCTTCCATTTTGCGAAATCTTGTAGGCTTACATCTATCCATCAGCACAGATTCCATTGCTCCATGGAATGAAAGAATATTACAGCATGTGCAGTCTTCACTGGATTCTTTTCTTCCCTTTTTATACTCGCCTTGTAGTCCTTGAAATATTCCTCAATTTCTAGACATTGTCTGGCCCCTTTAGAATCTATTTACTGACTTTGCTTAAATAAAGTGAAGCACATATCATTTTAAAAAATTATTTTCTAACTTTCTTTTGTAACTTTCTTAATTTTTTCTTAAATATCCAAGATGGCGGCAGAGTAGGATGCTTCAGAAGGACGTTGTCCACTCCGTCCGTTTCCTTTTCTTCTCTCTGTTTTTTTGCCTTCTCTCTTCTTTCTTCTCCCAACCACAGACTTCGGGCCTTGGACTCAGTGCAGACCGGACAAGGCAGCCTTCTAGCCTGGCGTGGTGGACCCTTGGCCCTGTGTTGTGGACTCTTGGCCCTGCATGGTGGACTCTTGGCCCGGCGAGGTGGACTCTCGGCCCAGAGCGGTGGACTCTCGGCCCGGTGTGTTGGACTCTCGGCCGATTGCGATGGACTCTCGGCCGATTGCGATGGACTCTCGGCCCATTGCGGTGGACTCTTGGCCCGGTGCGGTGGACTCTTGGCCCGGTGCGGTGGACTCTCGGCCCGGAGCACTGGACTCTCGGCCAGGTGTGGTGGACTTGGCCCAGTCTGGTGGACTCTCGGTCCGGTGCGGCGGACTCTTGGCCCGGTGCAGTGGACTCTTGGCCCGGTGCGGTGGACTCTTGGCCCCGTGCGGTGGACTCTTGGCCCCGTGCGGTGGACGCTCAGCCCAGTCTGGCGGACTCTCGGCCCGGTGCGGTGGACCCTTGGCCCGGTGCGGTGGACTCTTGGCCCGGTGCGGTGGACTCTTGGCCCGGTGCGGTGGACTCTCGGCCCGGAGCAGTGGACTCTCGGCCAGGTGTGGTGGACTCTCGGCCAGGTGTGGTGGACTTGGCCCAGTCTGGTGGACTCTCGGCCTGGTGCGGCGGACTCTCGGCCTGGTGCGGTGGACTCTTGGCCCCGTGCGGTGGACGCTCAGCCCAGTCTGGTGGACTCTCGGCCCGGAGCGGTGGACTCTCGGCCCGGTGTGGCAGACTTGGCCTGATGCGGTGGACTCTTGGCCCGGTGCGGTGGACTCTTGGCCCGGTGCATGGTGGACTCTTGGCCCGGTGCGGTGGACTCTTGGCTCGGTGCGGTGGACTCTCGGCCTGGTGCAGTGGACTCTTGGCCCGGTGCAGTGGACTCTTGGCCCGGTGCGGTTGACCCTTGGCCCAGTGTGGTGGACTCTTGGCCCGGTGCGGTGGACTCTTGGCCCGGTGCATGGTGGACTCTTGGCCTGGTGCATGGTGGACTCTTGGCCTGGTGCGGTGGACTCTTGGCCCGGTGCAGTAGACCCTTGGCCCGGTGCAGTAGACCCTCGGCCCGGTGCAGTAGACCCTCGGCCCGGTGCGCTGGACTCTCGGCCCAGTGTGGTGATCTCTCAGTTGCCCAGCGTGTGACCCCTCGATCTAGCATGGCCTCAGCGTGGATTTCTGGTCTCGAGGTGATTCCTTGAAGTGCAGTCTCACTGTGGCTAAGCACTTAAAGAAGACTGTAATGTTTGAACTTTCAGTTTTGTTCCTTTTACTCTCTACTTAAACCTGGGAAGGTGTCACTCTACTATCACTGTAATGTTTAACTCTTAACTTTGCTCTTTCTTTCCACATTGTTCTTAAGATTCTGAACCTAGATACACATACCTAAGAAAGCACATTGTGTGGCGACATTATGCAGTTTTCGGTGTACTCCTGTACTTTTATATTTGAGTACAGGTGACAATAAAATCAAAATTTAAAAAATCAAAAATCAAATTTGTTCCTGTTGTCACCATTTCTCTTTTTCCTATTCCTTATGGGCACAGAAGGCTAGGCCTGTGTTTATTGTCCATCACTAACTGTTAGTGAGTGGTGTTAGTGAATCAATCTCCTGAATAGCTACAGTTCTTGTGGTGTTAGTGCAGTTACAGAGATATTTCTGAGTTCCAGGATTTTGATTTACTGCCTTGCTTCCCAAATGCTTTCCCCCATTGATCTCAGTTTGAGGACTGCAAGTTATCGGGACTTCAAGTTAAAGCTGTGAGGGGGAAATGGGGATTGTAGATTGGGGGGGCAAGGGGGTTTCAGTTTGTGAGCAGTTATTGGCATTAAAATAAGCCAAGCAGATTGCAAGGGTAGTGTGTGTTTGTTTATTTGTGAAGTGTCTAAGTAAAACAAAGTACCAGCATGTAATTACCTTTGGTGTAATTTAAAAGTACAAAAATAGAACAAAGTCGGAGTACCATAACCTTCCCCATTATATTCCATGTTAAAATCAAACAAAGTAGCAGCACAACAGCTTTCACTATTGTACCCCATGTTAAAAACACAGCAGCAACACAGGAACATTCACTCCTGTATTTCCTATTTTTAGAAAAACATTGCAATAGTGTCACAATAACTTCAATAGTTGCATTTCATGTTCAGTTAAAAGAAAAGAGCAAACCACTAACCATGGGAAAGATCTACGTTTCGAGTCTAACTGACCCTTTGTCAAAGTGCTTTGACAAAGGGTCAGGTAGACTCAAAACGTCAGCTCTTTTCTTTCCTTACAGATTCTGCCAGACCTGCTGAGATTTTCCAGCATTTTCTCTTTTGGTTTCAGATTCCAGCATCCGCAGTAATTTGCTTTTATTATGGGAAAGGTCTACACCCAATCTGCATCATGGAGCAGTCCTTGAACATTCAGGTTGGGAAGTAAATAGCTTTGGAGAGCAGTCCTCAGGCATTGGGGATGGTGATGGGAGGCTGGTGCCATTTGCAGTCAGGCCGCATCAGGGATTGGATCTTCACAGGAATGGTGGGAAAGTCGTTCGCAACCACATTAAACTCACCAGTTACAGCAGACTCCAGCAGTCTCCAACAGCCATCCATAATGCAAGCAAGAAAGAAAGGAGGAATCCTGACTTGTCCATTGGCTGATTAGACTGTCAATATGAATGGTTTGTATTAGATTGACTGTTTTGGGTACTGATAGTGTAACTGGACAAAAACCCCAGCCTAAATGTTTAGCATTTCTGCAGCACTCTCCTGGGCCCTGCTACAGCTGAGAGACCTTAGAGTGCAGGTTCATTGTTCCCTGAAAGTAGAGTCACAGGCAGATAGAATCATGAAGAAGGCAGTTGGTATGCTTTCCTTTATTGGTCAGAGCATTGAGTATCAGAGTTGATGTCATGTTGCTGCTGTACAGGACATTGGTTATGCTGCTTTTGGAATATTGTGTAAATTTCTGGTCTCCTTCCTATTGGAAGTATGTTGTAAAACTTTGAAAGGGTTTAGAGGGTTATGGGCAAAGTGCTGACAATTGAGACTCGATTAGGTTAGAATATCTGGGCAGCATGGACAAGTTGGACCAAAGGGTCTATCATAGAGTCATAGTCATAGAGTCATAGAGATTTACAGCACGGAAACAGACCCTTCGGTCCAACACGTCCATGCCGACCAAACACCCCAAACCAATCATTGACCAAATGAAACGACCCAACCCTAAGAGGTGTGACTATCTCTTGGTACAAAGAATGCAGATATAACCTCCCCCAACCCCGAATGTGTTGCACTGTCTCTAGTTCCATCTCAGCTTGAACAGTTCAATTAAAACATCTCATCTCCTATATTGAAGGGAACACAAGCCAAATGAGTGCAACCTGTCCACTTAACCATTTGTGGCCCGGTATTAATTCTTCATCAGAATGTGAAGGTGTAATGTGACTGAGACTTTTGATAGAGGGAACCCATTAGTGACAGTGGGGGGGTTCTTGGTCAAGGGGCCTTAAAATCAGTGTCATACTATTCAGAGAGCAGTCAGCAGCACCAATAGGTGTGGGTGTGAGAAAGACCCCATGACAGGCAGTCAGCAGCACATAGAGGAGTGGACCAAGTGAGGACCTGTGGTGTATATCTCTGTGACGCTACTGCTACTTCATAGCCCCATTTTCGAGTTTTGGTGTCAGGATCCCAAATTCTATCAGTTGACACCATTGGGGAACATCACCTATGGTTTGGGAAACCCTAACTTAGCAATAGTGAGATGATATATTTCCAAATCAGGATAGTTTGTTATGATTAGATTAGGTTAGATTCCCTATAGTGCGGAAACAGGCCCTTCAGCCCAACAAGCCCACACCGACCCTCCGAAGAGTAACCCACTCAAGACACATTCCCCTACTCCCTCCTAATGCACCTATAACTATGGGCAATGTAGCATGGCCAATTCACCTGACTTACACATCTTTGGACTATGAGAGGAAACTGGAGCACCCGGAGGAAACCCATGCAGACACAGGGAGAATGTGCAAACTCCACACGGACAGTCACCCGAGGCTAGAATCGAGCCCATGTCCCTGGCGCTGCAAGTCAGCAGTGCTAACCACTGAGCCACCATGCCACCCCTATTTTGATTAGATTCCCTACAATGTGGAAACTGACCCTTCGGCCCAACAAGTACACACCAACCCTCCAAAGAGTTACCCATTTCCCCCCTCTGACTCACGCACCTAACACTATGGACAATTTAACATGGCCAATTCACCTGACCTGCACATCTTTGGACTGTGGGAGGAAACCGGAGCACCCAGAGGAAACCCACACGGTCTCGGGGAGAATATGAAAACTCCACACAGACAGTTGCCCGAAGCTGGAATTGAACCTGGGACCCTGGTGCTTTGAGGCAGCAGTGCTAACCTGCAGTCAGACTTGGAGGTTGTGTTACCATGTGCCTAATGTTTTTATTGTTCATATTTATCTCAGAGTAGTACAGAGGTACATAAAATTTCAAATAGTTTATTGACATAACTTAAAAGATCTGACAACTATTCAGAACTTTCATTATGCACGTAGCCATAATTAAGAGCAGAATGAAAATTGCTGGGTTTTTTTCTTATTGAGAGTCAGGAATCAATCAATTGACTCACTAGTATTACCCACAGACTAAACCAATCAAGTACTTGACAAGGATCTGAGCTCAGACAAACTTGAACAAACACTACCCTACCATCAATGAAGGATTTGCAAGTTGTTGCAATACATCTTATAGCTGGTATACATTATTACCGCTGTGTGTTTGTGGTGGATGAAGTGAGAATGAGAGTGGACTGAGGGTTGGGTTTAACAATTTTAGATCATCAATTCTGTCCTCTATTTAATACCTTCTTCTCTATATCTGTACCTTGGCATATTTTTGCTTTCAGTCATACCTAACTTTTAACATCTACTTTGGACCAATGCTTTGTTTCTTCTCCATGACTATTGCCACTCCCACAGCAATACTTTGAGAGATGAAAACATTACTCTGTTTCTGACTGAGTGCCTTTGAATAACATTCAATATACTCTTCCCTCACACAATCCTCCTTCCGCAATCAGAAAAATCCAGAAAAGATTTGGAAAGTTCTTGAAGCAAAAGCCATGAGTCCGACCTTTCTGAAGAGGAGCTACTAGAGAGGCTCAGTGTATTAATAATGATAACCACAAAACAAAACTTTTTGCAAAGGTCTTCAGGTAAGAAAAATGGTCATTGATGCATTATTTGAAGATTGCTGTAACTATGAACCTAGAGTGCAGGCCAACAATTACATGTCATTGGTGAAGCCAACATGACTGGGCTAAAAGCTAGAATGATGGGGGCAATTGTCCTCTGAGGAAAGGTTGGTCAGGCAGGAGTTTAGAAGAGATGGTTGGTGATATGATTCAAACATATAAGATTCTCAGGTGTTTGACAGGGTAGATAGTGACAAAATTTCCTCCTATGGGAGAATCTAGAATTAAGAGTCACTTTTTAAAATTCACAAATCACCCAGAGAAGACAAAGATGTGATAAAATCTTTTCTTTAAGAAGGTTGGGAGGTTTTGGAACTCTCTCCCTGAAAAGGTACTGCTAGAGGAGTTCTGGAATATTCTTAAGGCAAAGATTCTTGGGAAGTAAGGAGGTAAATGGTTATCTTGAGTAGGTGAACATACTGATTTGAAGTTACAATTAGTTACAATTAATATGATCTTATTGAATGGAGAATGCTGAGATGGATCATCCACTTGTCACTTCTGGTTGAGGATTGTTGTGAATGCCTCAGCCTTATCTTTTGCATTGATGCACTGGATTCTCTCATTATTGAGGATGAGGATGGGATGTTTGTGGAGCCTCTTCCTTCAGTAACTTGTTTAATTTTTGACCACCATTTATGACTGGTTCTGACAGGACTGCAGAGCTTAGATCTGATCCTATTGCTGTGAATTGCTTAGCTTTGTCTAACCCTTGCTCCCTATGCTTGCAGACAGTCTTGTTTTACAGCTTCGCCAGGTTGACACCTGATTTTCAGATATGCCTGGTGCTGCTCCTGGTATGCCTTCCTGTACTCCTCATTGAACCGGGTTGATCCCTTGGCTTGATAGTACAGTTAGAGTTGGAGATATGCCAGGAATTAGCCTAAACCTATTCCAGACATATGAATGTGATATTTGTGTTTAACAGCCCAATGTAATAAATGACTGTTGGATGTTTCAATACTATGTTATCCACCTCTACTTTATTATGTTTCAGATGTTATCATTGCCACATCAAATAAAAAATACTCTACTGGAGCTGAAACCAGCATCTGCCAGGATAATCAGTTTCCACTACTCATTACTCAGCACAGAGAAATGGCAGTGAGATATTGATGTGTTACCTTATGGCTTGACCTACTGTTTGTGTTGTGAAATATTTGGTGGGTTTGAGGGAATCACTGCTGAAATTTGTTATTTTGTTACAAGTTGAAGCTGAAAATGTTAGTCTCAGAGCTTTCAGCCTGAATATTGCCAACACTCTTCACATCACCTGCTGGCTGCACTTCCTGGACCTACCCACACATTCCCTTCACAGCACAATGATCAGCCACACCATCCACGGCATTTCTACTATATTTGGGCATTCACATAGCTCAGTTCCAGCTGCCACTCATCAGCAGTACTCACCAGCAGCCTATATTATTCATACATTTTGGCTCCGTGGCTAAGTAAGTAAAGAGCGAAACATGATTTAGTTCAGAAAAGAACCCATCCAGATGACTAATTTCCTTTAGAGAAGGAAACTACCATCCTTACCTGGACAGTCTCAGTGGTTCTCAGCAGTCCATTAACTGTTATTAGGGACCAAGACACTTGCAAGAACTGTTCTGATTAGGAGATGCTTGTGTTGGACTGGGGTGTACAAAGTTGAAAATCACACAAAACCAGGTTATAGTCCAACAGGTTTAATTGGAAGCACTAGCTTTCGGAGCGCTATTCCTTCATCAGGTGACTGTGGAGAATAAGATTGTAAGACACAGAATTTATAGCAAATGTTTACAGTAAGATATAACTGAAATTATATATTTGAAAAAGACCCGGATTGTTTGTTAAGTCTCTCACCTTTTTGAATGACCATGTTGGTATCAGTTCTTTCATATGTAAGTTGCAAAATTTTTTTGAGAAGTTACATTCTCAAGTGCACTTTAATAATTGGTGTCATGTCGGCCCAGATAAGGTATTGAAGGTGTTAACTCCCTGTGAGGCTGTTTGTGCCACAGTGGTCAGAATGATTCTAATCTACAAAATGGATTTACAGAATCTTACATGGATTCGTACAGTTTTTGAGCAAAGTAAAATGTAATTCTGCAAGTACAAATTCACTCCACAAACTTATATGTGTATGTATACATGTGGGTGTGTGTATGTGGCGGGGTAGGGAGGGTTATGAGTGCCTGTGAGAGAGTGTGTGTGTATGTGTGTGAGTGTAAAGGGGTTTAAGTCTGTGAGGGAGTGTATGAGAGAGGATCTGTGTGCGTGTGTGTGTGTCTGTCTGTGTGTCCTGTTCTGCAAGTTATGCCAAAAGGGCTTAACCATCCACCTGAAAGGGTAGGTGACGGTGTGGTTTATCACCACATCCAGGTGACAGCACCAAGGGCTGTATAACACTCTCTCAATAATGTACTGGAGGGCCAGTCTAACATTGAGTGAAAAATAATTTCATGACTATAATTTCAGTATTCAACAAGGAAACTACAGACATAAAGGAAACTATTTTTATGATGTTTACAACTGTTTGATATTGCATTTACTGTTACAGCTTTGCTTTAGTCTTCTGCCATGTTTAGTGACTGTAAAAATCCTCCTGGCTGTTTCTAGAAAATGTTTAAAAGGATCCAAGAGATTTTAGGAATGGCATGTTGGTGCATCAATAGTCTGTTTTGCATTTTTGTACTTAAAATTTGAATTTATACATCCAAACACTTTGGAAATTCTGTAATGCACAGGAAGCAAAAGGGAATAAGTGCATAAACTTCATTTTGAATGACCCCAGTCTCACCTCCACTCCATTCCACCGCGCCCCCCGCCCAACATTCTCTAATGCATTGTTTCATGGCAAACCCTTCTCATTGGCCTCTGACCCAATTTGCTGCATTGATTTTCTTTAATAACTTAGTACATTATGTCAAATACTTCCCGCTAAGTCAACTATTCATTTCTAATTTCTTTGTGAGTATGGGCCACTGAACACATTCAGAAGGATTAAGCTCATGAGAAGACAATCAATTTCCATTTTGCTCTTGGTCTATTGCAAAAAAATTGGTTTCTGATCATGCTGTGTTTCTCTTCAATCTTGTTAGTATTTTGTAAAATAATTAAAATGTATTTTCACTTTTATATATTCTGAAAATAATGATCTTATTTAACAGCTGAATAGCGTTTAGAGGAAATGTATTAATATCGAAATTTATATTCCTCTTGCATGTACTTATTAATTTTCACATTACTAATTTATGTTATTAGTAGTACAAAGGAAAGCAAAATTGTAATCCAGTAGAGTTGATGTATCCTGTAGAGAGAGATCCGCAAACAACCGTCTCCAAATTCTTGAAAGAATTTTCTTCAGTTGAATTTTATTCAGCTTTCAAACTACTGAGCTCGCAGCAGTCTATTAAAATAGTCAGTAGGAGCTCATTAACACTAATCATCAAAGTACTGAAGAACAAAATGGGCGACATGGTGCTCAGTGGTTAGCACCACTGCCTCACAGCACCAGGGACCTGGGTTCGATTCCAACCTCAAACCACTGTCTGTGTGGAACTTGCACATTTTCCCTATGTTTGAGTGGGTTTCCTCTGGGTGCTCCGGTTTCCTTCCAAAGTCCAAAGATGTGCAGATCAGGTGAATTGACCGTGCTAAATTACCCATAGTGTTAGGTCCATTAGTCAGGGTAAATGTAGGGGAATGGTTCTGGGTGAGTTAACTCTTCAGACGGTTAGTGTGGACTTGTTGGGCCAAATGGCCTGATCCCATACTGTAGGAGTTCTAATCTCAAAAAGACAATTGTGGTGTCTAGAACCAAAATCCCATAGAAATGTTTTTCAGCATTAAACCACAGAATAAATCATCACACAAATAAAATTACAGAGTAGTAAAAAAATTTATTTCAACACATTTCACAATTCTGCCGAAATCCTTAATGTAGGAAGTAGTTAAAACTTAGGTGTGTATACAGGGAAACCTAGGCTGCTATTGCCTTTGTTATTCATTGTGCCTGATGCGCAGCATTTTAGTTCCAAGTATGGCTAATTATACAAAGTGAATGGCAACCATATAGTTACAGAATCCATACAGGCTGTTGAAATCGATGAAATGTAAAATAGGTACATTCTATAAAGTGTGGGCCATACATTCCTCCAGATTACCACAGATAGTGAATTAGTCCCCCAGTGTGATTTATGAACTGGTGATGTGATTGGAGTGGAGAGTTTAACTATGAATTTGATAGGAGGCTGTATGTTGGTGGAGGTATAGGTTAGGCCAGTGAAAGAGTTTGGAACAGTGACTTTTTTGATGGACAGCAGCATTTGCATGAATTGCCACTTTGAGTCTTCTACTAGGCTCTCCATATTCGGCTCCACAGTCAGTGCAAAGCCAAAAAAAATGAAGAAAATACACAATAGCTTTATATTACATAGGCTGATACAAAATATGGAAAGATGATAAGTTTTGTTGATTAAGAAACTGAATTGTCTCAGGCAAGCAATGGCCATGTGGTAACATTAATAGCCTATTAATCCAGTGACCCATGTTCTGGTGATAGATGGTGGGTGACTGAATTTGAATTCAATAAAATACTGGAGTTAGTCCAATAATAAACATGAAATGATTGTCAGGAAAAGTCCATCTGTTTCACTAATTTCCTTTCAAGAAGGAAACTGCTATCCTTTCCTTGTCTGGCTTATATGTGACCCCAGACCCAATGGCAAAGTGGTTGGGCAATTAGGGATGGGCAATAAATGCTGGTAGCAATGCCCACATCCTGTGAATAAATGAAAAAAAAAATCAATTATCATCATAACACAGTAGATTCAAAACTAATTACAATATTTCATTTACTAATCCACATTAACCTCATGTACTTGAGTACTTTATACAAAGCAAAGATTGGCAGCTTCGCAGGTAAAAAATAAATGAGTGATCGGAATCCTCGGGAAAGTTCAGGTACAATATAGAAACATTCCTGCAAGAGATAAAGGAAGTGCATGTAAAGCTAGATGATTAAACTGTAATGCCAAAGGTGACTATGATAAATGCCAGTTTCATAATTCAGTCAAGAATTAAGCAAAATATTAAAATAACAGGGAGAAGTGTGAAATAGAAATAGGATGGGGGAGTAAGAGTGTAAAATAATTTATTAGTGCATAGCAAAAAAAGGCTCTAAATATCTTTTATAAATACAATAAGAGTAAAAAATATAATGAGAGGATGATTATGGCCATTTTGATGACCAAAAATAAGTCTTCCTATGGAGGCACACAGTTGTGTTTATCTCTATCTTCATTAAAGAGGAGGGTGCTTGTGTTTGAGTAAAGGAGGGTGTAGTTTAAAATTAGGCAGAATGCAATTAAAGAGGAGGTACCTACAAGGTTGGCAATGAAGAAAATAGACAAGTTACCCAGTCTGAATGGGATGTACCTGAGGCTACTAAGGGAAGGGGCTCAAGCACAATCTTCCAATCCTCCTTAGATATGACAATGGTGACAGATTATTTCAGGATTGCACTTTGTATATACAGTTCAAAAAAGGGAAAAAAAATGAATTAGGCAATTACAGCCAACGAGCTTGAAGCTGATAATAAGCATTACCTCACACTAGGAAAAAAGATTTCTTTTAAGTTCAGTTACAGATTGTGGGCTTTGCTGACAGGGCCAGCATTTCTTGCCCATTCTGACTGATCTTGAGAAGCAGGGGGATAACTTGCCTTCTGGAACCATTGTAGTCCATTTGGTATAGATATCCAATGAAAATAAGTATAGAATTGTTAAGGGAAAATAACATTTTACTTATTTGATCGAGTAATTTGATAAACAATAGAGGAGATTAATAAGGATAACACTGTTAATACTGTGTGCATGGACATTTGATAAGTTCCACTCATTTATCTGTTGACAGAATTAATGCCCAGGAGATTTACAGGACAGTGGCTGAGTGGACATGCAATTTTCTAGAGAATAGAAGGCAGAGAGGAGCAGTGATTGGTTATCTTTCATACAAGAAGAAAATGTGTAGTATTATCCAAGAGGTCAGTATAAGACCATTGTTCTTTTAATGCATATCAACCACCTGCTTTTAGCTATCATTTAAAGTTTGCAGGTGATATAGAAATCCAAAATGTAGTAAGATAGCAAGATTTAGAGGGATATAAACTGGTGAAATGGATAGATGAGTGGCAGATGAAATTCAAAGCATAGATTTTTTGTTAGGAAGAATGAGATGAAACTATATAATTCAAATTATATAGTTTTGTAGGGAATGCAAGAACAGTGAGATTCTGGAGGCTATATATATATGCAGTACTTAGGGTGAGAGAACAAACTGAAAAAAAACCATATGGTATCCTTGGCTTTATAGAATGTATTACTTTTGTTGCCCATTCCAATTTCCATTCCCTACTTACTGACTTCATCCCTCTCGAAGGCAATACTCTGAGATTAAGCCAGTCTCTTTATAAGCTTTGTGTCATATTTGATCCTGAGAGAAGCTTCTGATCACATACACGTGCTATCACTAAGGCCATCTTCACATCACCTCTGTCACAGCTCACCTACTGCTGAAGCCCATGTTTTAACTTTTATTACCTCTAGACTCAACTATTCCAATGCTCTCCTGGCCGATCTTCCACTTTCCTTCCTCTATAAACCTGAGATCATTCCAAAACTCTGCTGCTTATGTCTTCACTCATAGCATGTTGCATTCCCCTGTCACACATATGCTTGCTGACCTACATTAGCTCCTGATCAAGCAGCATCTTGATGATAAATATCTCATTGTTGTATGTAAAATACTTCCATGACCTTGCCCTTTCATCATCTCTGTGCTGTTCTCCAGCTCCTTAATCCTCTGATATATCTGTGCTCCTCTAATTCTGGCTTCTTGTATATTGCTGCAATCATTGTAAAACTGAACTGTTTATATTCAGCTTCCATTATCAGGTTCTACTACCTGAGACTTTTTACTGTGTAAAACGATATTAAATACATGAAATACTGTTCTGAAATGGCTGCTAACCACCAATTAGTCTGCTAATATTTCGCTGTATCATTCTATGATTCTATATAATGTTGCAGATTTTATTTTATAGCCCTGTATATAACTGTTCTGTTTGGGAGTGAATCATTGAAACGCTTTATTAGGTTACAGAAATCTTGCATCAATAGTGCAAAAACTGCCAGCTTTTGACTTTAACATAAACAGTTGCAGTCACCATGGAGATCTCCCAAATCATGTTAATTGAGTTTTTATTGTGAAGCTGTGAATATCATTTGGACATACTCAAGATGTTCTGCACTATTTAAATCACAGTAGATCTGGCCACTGAACTGTCAATGATTGCACAATATTGTTTGTTTTACACTAAGTGCACATAGACCCAACATTGACAGACCTACTGTATTACTAAAATGAAACATGAGCATGAAATCTGAAAAATAGTCTGTTACAGCAAAAGTAAAATTGCAAGCACGTGATTTTCATTTATAATTACTGGATGACATGCTTAAACCTGCCATCGATTGTTTATATAAGCAATAAACTGAATTCTTAACTGTAGTACCAAGATGTTTTGTACTGCGTTTTGTAAATAATGTTGTTGGCCTTTGAAAACAGAGAGAATGATTTATAAATCATAATATTAATATTCACGTAGCAAAGTCCATGGGAGAAAGCAATCTTTTATGTACTTTTGAAGAGGCTTTTAGTTTTTTTTGTGGAAGTTGCACTTTCATAGCTAAAGTATGAATCATTTATTGTACCCCCCACCCCACCTCACTTATATAGAAACCCTTTATCTATTCATGAAAATGAACAGTAGTTCATGAAAGGACAAAATTGTAAAAAATGACATTTAAATACAGAAAAGCTTCCCAAGATATTTTAAACAGGAGCGATGGGTTACATCAATATCTAATCTTCACCGATAAGACATTGAGAAATTATTGATATTGTGCAGCTAATAAACCATTAGATATAGGAGCAGAATTAAGCCATTTGGCCCATTGAGTCTGCCCTGTCATTTGATCATGGCTGATATACTTCTCAAACTCATTTTCCTGCTTTCTCCCAACAGCCCTTGATTCTTTTACTAATCAAGAAACGATCTATCTCTTGTCTTAAAACACTCAATGACTTGACCTCCACAGCCTTCTGCAACAATGAGTTCCACACATTAATCACTCTCAGGCTGAAGAAATTCCTCCTCATCTCAGTGCTAAAGGGCCATCCCTTCACTCTGACGCTATGCGCTCAGGACCTAGTCTCTCCGATTAATGGAAACATCTTCTCCATGTCCACTATATCCAGGTCTCTCAATATCCTGCAAATTTCAATCAGATCCCCTACCCACATCCTTTGAACTCCATTGAGTACAGACCCAGAGTTTCAGTCACTCCCCATATGACAAGTCTTTATCCTCAGGATCATTCTTGTAAACGTCCTCTGGGCCCCCTCCAACACCTGCACTTTCCTTCTTAGATATGGGACTCTAAACTGTTCATTATATCAAAAAGGCGATCTGACCAGAGCCTTATACAGGGGAAAGTGAGGACTGCAGATGCTGGAGATCAGAATCAAAACGTGTGGCACTAGGAAAGCACAGCTGGTCAGGCAGCATCTTGAGTTTGTCCAAATGATAGTCACAGCTTTACAATAAAAACTCAATCATCACAATTTGAGAGATCTCCATGGTGACTGTAGCTGTTTATGTTAAAGTCAACAGCTGGCAGTCTTTGTACTACTGATGCAAGACTTCTATATCCTAATAAAGCATTTCAATGATTCGCCCCAAACAGAACATTTATAATGAAGAACTTATCCTCAAATGTTGACTCTCTTGCACCTCAGATGCTGCCTGACTGGCTGTGCTTTTCCACACCACACTTTCAGAGCCTTATACAGTCTCAGTAATAAACCTCTGATCTTGTATTCTAGCTTTCTTGAAATGAATGCTAACTTTTCATTTTCCTTCCTAACTATCAACTCAACCTGCACTTTAATCTTCAGAGAATCCTGAACAAGGTCTCCCAAGTCCTTTTGTGCTTCTTATTTCTGAAACCTTTCCCTGTTTAGAAAATAGTTTATGCCTCAATTCTTCCTACCAAAGTGCACACCCTCACTTGTTTCCACATTGTAGTCCATCTGCCACTTCTTTGCCCGTGGTCCTCGCCTGTCCAAATCTTTCTGCAGCCTCCCTGCTCCCTCAACACTACCCGTCCTTCTGCCTATTCTTTGTGTCATCTATAAACTTAGCAATAATGACCTCAGTTTCTTAGTCCAGATCACTGATGTATTAGCTGAATAGTTGTTGTTCCAACACTGATCTATGTGGAACTCCACTATTCACTGGCTGCCATCCTGGAAAAAGACTCCTTTGACAAACAGCAAAGAGAAATGTACATGAGACCCATAAGGCCCCTTGTTATAAGACAGCCAACAATAAATAATTCAAGGAACAATTTCTGGAGGTATCCAGGCCAGGAGTCTCATTGACTTTGATATGGCCCGCTTAGCTTGTCCAAAATAAGATCATCCAATAGTTCAAGTTGTTTGTAAAAAGGGAAGGGAAGGCTAAGTAAATTGATGTGGCATTCACGGTCCTGACCTTCTCACATCATGCACCCACTCAGGGTCAGACAAAGGGCAAGGTGGAGGCTTTGGAAGGGTGTGCATGGGAATTGAATGGGAGGGAGGCAATCATCATTAATAACTAGTTTTGATATTAAGTTCGCAGAACCTGTTTCAGGTGCATTGGATACCTGTTTCTCATTCATTATAAAATCATGAATAGTAATTAACCTTTTAGTTTACTAGAATAATGTTTACTGTGCAATATTGTTAGCCGAGAACAGGAAACTCATGCAACACAAATCCAACCGAATTAAACAGGTACCTGGGCTATTTCCTTTCAGCTTCAGTGAGTAAACCATTAGTTTGTTATTTTGCTGCTTCAGAAACTATTTCACCATGTGATTAGGTCCATCATTCTACTCAGTGCAGCACACAAATGTGTTCATTGAAATAAACTTGACCAGGGCAAGAAAGTATGCCTTAACTTATAAAGGGGATGATATAAATGAAGCATAATGCTAAATGGGCGGGATGATCAACCTAAAAATGACATCTTAAAAAAAGAGAATATTTGCAAAACATTGGTTTGGGTGAAAAGGAAGGAAAGCAACTAAACGTGTTTGGTTGTCAGGGTCAGGGAAAAGACCCTGGGACATGAAGGCTGCAAACTGGGATTGAGAGTGAAGAGTCAAGGTAATAGGTGTAACAGATACAATGAACGGGGGGTGGGGCTGCAGATGGGATTACCTGTACTTGGCATGCTGGAGAAGTCGGGTGGGGGTTTGGGGGGAGAAAGAGCAGTGGAACTACAGCCCACTTTTCAGGAACTGTCACCATGTTTATATTCTGCCTAGCTCCTATTCCTTGAATATTCACTCTCCTACATTATTTAAGTCCTGGCCTATTGGTGATCAGGGCTACTCCCATAAAGCATGGTTAATGACTTGAGTGCAAGGCCCTCAGACAGATGCTAAAGAGGATTATCTTGTAACCAATACATAGAGAAGGGCAGGGTTCCCCAAACTGGGAGTTGTGACCACAAATTGGGTCATGAACTTAAGTTCTGGGGTCATAAGCTTGGAGGTAGAAATTGATATCATGGAACTGCTACCACATTATAACAGTTATGCTCCTTCTCTAACGACCTCCTGCTCTTCCAACACATCAACTTCACTCCCATGGTTTTTCCTGAGGAGTCACAACCATTTTCAAGCCTTTTTTGAGTCATAGTGGGGAGATAAATGGAAATCAAGGCACTAAGGCCATTATTAAACATGCAATTGAGCTTCTGACGACGCACTATCATTATCTGAACTATTCAAGAACAAAACTGTAGTACCCAGAAGGCAGCTTCTCCAGAACTGTGATTGTTTGCTGTGTTCAGCATAACTCAGCTCAATGATAGGTTGTGAACGTAGAGAAAGGAATGGAGCAGCCATTTGTTTCTTCAAATGAAGAAGAAGGGGTGTGTGACAGTGCTGTTGAAAGAGTCAGTGCTTATTCTGAGCACAGTCAAGCAGGTAGGTTTATGAGAGTCTAATAGCAACGAGATTTGAGAATGAATGACTGAACTTGACCAATTGTGGTGGTTCAGTTATAAGCAATTACAATGCTGAAGCATTACTGCACTCAACAAATTGATTATTTCATAGCTTTAACACTCTATTTGCCTACATTTTTCCCCTTTTGTAACAAGCTGCTTACAGCTTGCCAACTGGATCATCAGTATAAAAATCTGTAGGCTTACATGGTGGGAATGGCTGCACGTGGATCACAAAGCTTTGATTACACGGACAATTCATCTATCAAACCACTGCACAGTGATTGCTGAACTATGATCATGCAGCTTTATTCCCACTTTTCAGCGGTTAGGATTCTCCCAGCTGACAGCTGAGGGAGAGATTTTCCGAGCTGCTTGTAGTGCTGCACATGAGAGTAAAGGATCATTCACAATGGCCCCCGCAATGTTGTCTAAATCGAAACTATGGATAGTTGACCATTGGAAGTCTTAACAGATTGAATGAGAACACGGGAATTGTAAGATTTGTTTCCAGGGCAGTACTGTACTGGAGACTGATACATATGCACCTTCAATATTCTGTAATCTTAGTTTTTTTCTTAACCTATGATATGGTGCCAACTTGCCAGCCACAGCGGAAGTTGCAGAAGCCTGCTTCTGCTCGGTTGCCTTGCCTCAGATGCTGTTGGAGGCTGCTCTCTGATGTCCTGGTGTCTAGACACAGGACTAGCTGGGCGTCTTCTGCATAGGTGCACGTCTGAATTCTCTGGCCTGAGCTAATGGAGTCATTTGGATCTCTGGCAGGGGATAGTGGAACCACTGAGCTGTCCTGAGAGCTCAATTCCTGGGTGCTTGTCAGTTGTTCCTCCTTCCTCGCATGGAGCACTTGATTAAAGTCCCTTAGCGCCTCTTGCCGAGCTGATGAATAAATGCAGCCATGGTTCAAGTGATGGAGGAAAGGTCTGAACACATTGGTGGAAGATACTGTCAGTGCTGCTCAATCTGGCTTTTCGTGGTGGCTGCCACCGAGTCCATGGTGGACTGGACAGGACTTGACGAGAAAAACGTCTGCCATTTCTTCCAGTCTCTGCACCTTCTCTGGCACCTCTGCCAGCTATTCCCGTACTCAGCTTTTGTGAATCCTTCCCAGGATCAGAGATCGTTCCTTGAGGCGACTTCCACCGGTTTTCCCACCAGCCCAGTGGGGTTGGCATGCATTGGCGGCATCTTCCAACCCAGCCTAACTTGGTGTCCTTGCAGCGGCACTGTCTTTCCCGAACCCACGAGCATTGAATCTAATGACAAAGGACTTTATCTTAATCTGTTTTTCCTTATTTGTCCCTTCTGTTATTAATATATTTGACTCAAACACTTTTCACTGTACTTTTTCTTGTAAAATGTGCAAGTGATAATAAATGACTATTCTATTTAATCAATGAGTCTGCCACAAACAAGGCCCCAGCATCTGCGATTGTGACAAGGGCTTTGCCTTTGATTCTCAATCCTGTGTAAGAATATTGCGAGCTTTGCCACACGCATCAAATTTTCACGTACCTGGATTATCTTCTTTGGATCGTAAATACGTATGGTTCTGAATTTGTTAGTCCTGTGGCACACTCACAGGATATAAAATGGCTCATGTTGCAGTTTGTAGGAGAACAGAAGTGCTTATGGAAATTGCCTTTCTGCTGGGAATGCAAAATAAATGTTGCAAGAATCTGAACTTTAACATGTTTATAATCTCATTAACTCTAATGTGTTTGATCAAGTTTTGACCAGTTACCAGTCTTGGAACTGGAGAGTTTCTTTCCTATTATTCCCAGTGAATGTAATAAAAAGTCAGTTATTAATTTAATCCAGTATTTTTTTTTGGAAATATTTTCACAGCTGTGTTCATTATTTATATAAATTTGGACTGATTTCTATTTTTAAACTGTACTTATTGACATTGCCTTCCAGAGGGATATTTTATAAGTACTTTGTTACCCCATTACAGCTCGGAAAGTCTTTACTTGGAGAATCTTGATGACATGTATAGTCAGGTCAGGTGAAAACTTGATGTGAGGGAACACACTTAGAGAAGGCTAATAACAGAGGAGTTGACACAACCAATGGTTTGACCCTGGAAAGTACTGACTTTGTTGTGCATATCCCAAACTCCTTGAAGGTAGCAGGGCAAGTAGACAGGGTGGTTAAGAAGGTATGTAAGATATTTACCTTCGTTAGCTAAGACATAGAATTCAAGAGCAAGGAGGTTATGCTAGAACTGTATAAAATGCTGGTGGGACCACAACTGTAGTATTGTAGTCACCAAGATATAGGAAAGTTGTGATAGCACTGGGGAGGGTGTAGTGAGATTTGCCAAGGTGTTGCATGGACTGGAGATCATAAGTTGTTGTTACTTTTGAATGTTTGGGACTCTTCACTACACAATTAATACACACTGAAATTATCCCTAGAGTTCTTTGACCCAGTTGACATCTCGGAGATATTATCTCCCACAATGTCATCTGATGTGAATGTCTGCAGTTTGTGTTCCCAGTGAGTTGTCTTTCTTGTTACATAATTTTGCTACAATTGCCCAAGCTGACTATCCTGTGAGTTCTGGAAAGTAACCATGAGGCTGAGGTTTCCCGCAATGGAGAGAGAGAACCTTGGTATTGACTCTTGCCATTTAGTCAGGCCCAGCCATTCACCTTCTCAAGGTCTCAGTCTCATTTGGTGCTTTCAGTGAGAACTCACACAGCCCACACCCCAATGAGGCTGCTCCACGTCAGTGCTGGTGCCTCCTGTGGCATGCTTGTTCTGAATGCATACCCCATATCTCTCTGCTGCTCCTCGCCCCAGAGGTCTGATTGTTGTTTCAGGAAACTCCTGCACCGTTGTCAGTTTTGTTTATTGTGCTTCAGCAATTTGATGTGCGACTGGAGTTGTGCACTTTCATAGCTCTTCAGACAAAGAGCTATGAAACAAAGCTTTAGGAATCTGTCCAAAGTAATGACTAAGCAGCACAAAGTTTTCAATTCCTGACCACGCAGCATGTGATAATGCTGACCTCACTGTACATAGAAAGCTGTGGAGGAAAGAAAATGAATGGCAGAGGGGAGCAGTAAAACACGCACACACACACACGTATATACATACACATACACACACACATACATACACACACACGTATATACATACACACACACGTATATACATACACATAGACACACACACATACATACACACACAGACACATACCTGATCAAATTGCAGAAAAAAAACAAGTCAGTTGAAAGTGATTCTACTGTATACCTGAATTGTTTAGATGATCTTGTGTGTTTAATATAGCTTGAAGTTTGTTCTAGGTTCAGGCTTTAAGTTACAGTTTCTTTTAGATGTGGGTCATTGCCTCCTTATTTTTTTGCTGTTCATGCTTTTGGTGACTCCTGTCAGGAAATCTGTGGCACCATTTTTCTCCCTTGCAGTCCCCACACATCTTCTATAACTCATCTGCAACCACTCTATGATGTTTGATATCCAACTAAACATTGATTCATCCCTCTTTCTGCTGTCCTCCACTTTGGCATCTTTAAGAGATTTCTGCAGCTTTTCATCACTGATCAAATTAGCAAAATATTGACATTTTCTTTTCTGTATATCAGCTTTTTTTGTTTTTCTTTCTCTTGCAATGTCTGTATACTTTCAAAAATACATTTGTACTAATTTGTTCTATTTCCTAAAGGTTGACTTTTAATTTTCTTGATTGTTTTTATCAAATAAAGGTAAACTGAGAGTTTTCATCAGCAGGACTAATGTTGCAAGATACACAAGTCTCTTCCTTTATTACTTTAATTGCTTTATATTGTAAGAAAATCTCCAATATAACGGATACAGGAAAAGACTTCAGTGAGATGAAAGGTTAACTCCTGATCATGTACATAGGAAGTTATGTCAATAAAGATGTCATGATCACATGATAATGGAAAGAAACTGAGCAGAGGAAAGGTTCTGAAAAGGGAATCAACAGTTTATACCTCTTGCTTAGTTCAAATGAATATTTTTAGTTTGGTGTAAATAATTATTTTAGAAAGTCCTGAAGCTCTAGCACCCTAGACATTCTTTAAAATTCCATATCACAAAAGCAAATTTCAGTTGTTAATTCCTTTACGCCTTTGCTAAGGCTTTTTTCTTCCTTTTCTCATTGTTAGAGCGTCAGAACTTTATTTCATGTTCTTATGCTTCCCCTAGTTAAATTGATAACTATTTGATCGGTCTCCATGCCCCTCATTCTCCTAAGAGCTAACACATACATTGTCTCTACTTATCACTTGCATTGCTCTGGAAAGTTATAGTGGAACAGCAGTCTGTATGTTTTCATTGATACACTGCTATGTATTCCCTGCCACTTAGTAAGAAAAGTTAGCTGTAAGACATATATTTTTTAATCTCTCTCTATCCACTAAGTCTATTCTCATGGGAGTGCAATTTATCTCCTTAAGGTCAGTGTTAATAGCCTCAAACTGGGATTGGTAGCCTCTAGACTCTCATCAGTATTATTAATCACCACATTCTTTCTGGTATTTGTTTTTAAAGTTACTAGACAACCCAACATGTCAGCTGATGGACCCCTTCTTTTAAAGATGCTGAGGACACCTACCCACTCCAACTCCTTACCCACCTAATAGCCACCTGAACCATCGTTGCTGGCTGATATTCTTGTTAGTCACAACAGGCAATCTGCCTGAGGACATGATTTTGGTGTCTTTTATCTATTGGTATGATTCAGCTGGATCTCAAAACCAAATTTTAATTATGATTAAAGTGCTTCTGGTTAGATGTTATATGTAGAAATGGAACTCCAAACTTCTGTACTTGTTGTGAAGTCTGAATGGTTGGAAAGGGACCAACTAACATGGTATGAATCTGTCTCTTAAAATGATCTGTAACATAATAAATTCAGCATTGACATTTAGGTTCCATTATGAAATACCAAGCATTATACCAAGCATTATTCAAAAAGAATTTATGAATTGTACATTGGGTATGCATGGTCATATCCATGACAGAGTGCATCACTCTCCTACTGTCGGTGTACCAATGCTGCAGTGCATGGTGAGACTTAGAAAAATCCATTCCGTGGCAACTTCAGTATTTGGGTGAAATCTTCCACTCTCTCAATTTGGAGGCAGGTCAAATGATACAAGATGCTTCTTACTTTTTTATATGAGGCAAGATGATTTGTATCTCAGATGAGGGATGGGGATCATTTGCTTATCGCAGACATTTACAACACAGGAGGAGGCAATTTGGCCCATCATGCTCACACCAGTCAACAATGATTTGATCAGGGGACTAGACATCACGAAGCACAGCAGGCCTAATGACAGTTACCCATCAAGTATTGCTTCTGATCCTGTTTTCCCACCCTATCAATGTCATACCACTGCTTCCTTATTTGTGAGCTACGTCCTCAGCAATTGTGGGACTCTTGGAGGGTGGTGTCGTGTCCATCTGAATTGGCACCACTGTACATAGAAGCTTCCACTCTCTGATGGCAGCTCTCTCCAGTCAGGATCTCCATTCCCATGGTTTTCATTGCCATGGAAGGCCTGCAATTGGCCTGATTGGTGGTTTGATAGGAATTCCTGAAACGTGGCAGTGCCAGTCTCTTGCTAGCTCTACTGGCAAAATAGAACCTCCACAATGCATCAGGTCTCTGCCCATGGTGACTAAAAGTGCGATTATTTCAAACTTCTGGGGAGACAACCTGACAGCAGCAGCTGTTTTTGTGTAAAATTTAAACATAAATGAAATTTAAAGTTAAATTTGATTGCAAAAAAATCAATCAAAATTAGCACCAGAGTGATAAAAGTAGACCTAAGTATTGGTTACTGTAACTCATGGCCATATGTCTCAAGGTTGACCTGAAATTGCCTACAAAGCTCTAAAAAGCAGAAAATAGTTCAATTTAAGCAACAAACATTTTCCAAATGACCAGGAGGAAGTAAGTCAACAACTCAATAAAGCACAGATAGAAGAAAATCAACACTTCAACAACTCTAGCAAGCTTTTGGCATTGGTTCTTATGAGAAATGTCATTAATATGATATTCTTATATCATCTGGTACATTGTGAGCAATATTTTAATGTTAAATACATTAGGCCTCCTCTCTACCTGACAACTTGTTTTGTACTCATTGTGGGAGTGAGCTTCTTAAAGTGTATTAATCATTAAATATTACCCAGAAATCACTTAAAATGTTCTTTGAGAAGTTGCCACCCATCAATTTTTAGAGGGAATACATAATAAATGGCAGGATACTGAGAAATAAAGAAACACAGAGGAAGCTTTGAGTGTAGATCCAGAGATCCTTGAAGGGGGTTAGGCAATTAGATAAGGTAATATTAGAACTACACAAAACAGGGGTTAAGCCACAGCTTGAAGACTATGTGCAGTTCTTGTCATCACTATAAGAAACTCTGATTGCAGAAGAGAGGGTACAGAAGAGATTTAAGAGGATGCAGTATTGCCAAGACTGGAGAATTTCTGTTACATGGCAACATCAGGTAGGCTTAAGTTGTTTTCTTTGGAATGGATGAAGCTGAGCAAAAACCTAATTGAAGTCTATAGAATTATGAGGAATAGAGAGAGTGTTGATAGACCCTGGAACCCTTAGCTGAGGGTCCATAACTAGGAGATGTAGACCTCTGGCAAGAGTTAGGAGGGTTTTGAGGGAATTTGAGGAAGTTGTTTTACCCAGACTGAGAGGGTGGTAGATATAAAAAGGCCATTGAACCACATGAAGTATTTGGAGTGCATTTGAAGTGTCATAGCCTTTATGATGGACCAAATGGCCTCCTACTGTGTTATAGACATTAATAATTTCCATAATTTAAAATGA
Organism: Chiloscyllium plagiosum; assembly: GCF_004010195.1. Taxonomy (NCBI): domain Eukaryota; kingdom Metazoa; phylum Chordata; class Chondrichthyes; order Orectolobiformes; family Hemiscylliidae; genus Chiloscyllium; species Chiloscyllium plagiosum. The sequence goes on along the minus strand of NC_057712.1, from coordinate 80,040,540 downwards.
TCAAATTTGTATTTTTTTTGTTTTTTTCAGTTCTGTTTGTTTCAGCTTTAATTTGAAGGCCTCAGACTTTTCCATCAACTTTGAACTGAGGTTATAATTTTCCCCGGCATACCCAAATGGTAAGCTGAATGTAAATTGTCTGATCTGAGCATGAGCATTATATCTTCATTTGTCAGGATACAGCAGTAGCATTCTGTCAGCTTTCTGACAGAAAAAATGTTTCTTTAAATTCTAGCAATTTTTGCTCAGCTCATTTCTTTTCAAACAGCTGGAAGACAGATTTTAACAGCTTTTTGAAGTGGTCTCATGGTAAGCCTTACTAAAATGTGGAGGCTAATTGATTTTAACTCATTTAAATTCTGTTCATTTGCACAGAATTAAAATCAGGTTCCAGATATATGTGAAGCAAACTGAGAATAAATGATGAAATTTTATGAATTATCCAATGTTGGGATTTTGTTTGACATTCTTTAAACTTCAGTAGAGCTTCAGAATCCCTGCACTGCAGAAAAAGCCCATTCAGCCCATCAAGTCTACACCAACCCTTTGACGAGCATGCTACTCAGATCCAGCCACCACCCTATCCCTGCAACCCCACATTTACTCAACTACCCTGCACACTACAGGTTAATTTAGCACGGCCAATCCACATAACCTGCACATCTTCGGACTGTGGGAGGAAACTCACACAAACACAAGGAGAACGTGTAAACTCTATACAGACAGTCACCCCAAGGCTGGAATTGAACCTGGGCCCCCAGTGCTCTGAGGCAGCAGTGCTAACCAATGTGCCACCCTTTTAGATTTATTGGAGTGCAATAGAGAGAGAATAAAGTACACAACAATGGCTGAGCAATGCATTAAACTTCTTTTCCAACTGTGCATCCATTAAAGCTTCTGTCTCTATTGCTAACATTCACAAACCACTTGTTGGGTGCAGTCATATGGCAACTATTTCCACTGTATGTAAACTGATCCTCCACTACTCTATCAGTTAAAATGCAAGGGTATTTGGAGAAATATATTATTTGTATTGCAATCATGTTGAACTCACAGCACTTTAGTTCTGGTATGAGGAAAACATTTACAGCAGGAAGTAGAGAGACCAAGAAAAACCACAACAGCAGGGAGAATGAACAGAATGAGGTGTGCTGAAGAAATCTTTAAACTTTATTGCCATTACAAAAATTGGAAGCCCTTACCCAATAGCATAATGGGAGCACATTCATGGCAATGGACTGTAACAGCTCAAAACAAAAACAGTTATCATCTCGAGAATGTTTTTAACCATTAATACTCACAAATTATGTAAAAGAAAATCTGTGGATTAGTGACAAAATAGGCTGTATTATCTAGGGAGGGTATCAGAGTCATACAGTCATACAGCATGGAAACAGAGCCTTCAATCCAACTCATCCCTGCTGACCAGGTTTTCAAAACTAAACTAGTCCCATTTGCCCCTGCTTGGCCCATATCCCTCGAAACCCTTCCTATAAATGTACCTGCTCAAATGTCTTTTAAATGTTGCAACTGTACCTGCATCTACCATTCCACTGGCAGTTCATTCCACATACGAACCACTCTCTGCATGAAAAAGTTGCCCCTTGAGTCCCTTTTAAATCTTTCTTCTTTCACCTTAAACCTATGCCCTGTAGTTTTGATCTCCTCTACACTCGGGTGAAGACCTTTGCCATTCATCTCCTCACATATTTTTCTCACTAATTATAGTTAAGGTACTTGATTATTTTACAAGTGTTACAGGAATCAAATCATTTTTTTAAGTAAAAGCAGGGTCACTGGGAATAGCAAATGGTAATGTGGAGTAGGAGGTAATGATCATAATTAAAGCTCAGATGTATTCTTCACATAGCTAAATAACAAATTGAGACCTGCGATTTTCAGAGAATATTGCAAAGCTTTCTTTCTGCTTCAATCATGGCTTCCCTACTGTCATGTTATTCCTCCACGCTCAATTTATTATTCAAGACATTTATAGACACTAATCCCATTTACTTTCTCATCAATTTATGGGCTGCTGGGGGAAAAAATATTTAAGAAATAGTAGGACCTCTGGTGGTTGGATGGTACACAGTAAACAAATGGAGGTTGTACACAAATAAATATAAATTTGCAGGCAGTCGGAATAAACAGTAGGAAAAACATCTTTAGATGATAGACTGAAATAGAAATGTAATTTGAAGAAGAGAGCTCAGTCACACTGCTAAAGGAGAAATGGATGTACAGCACTGAATGGAACGCAAGGAGCAAAAAGGTCTCCTAAAATCATTCAGCAGCTGGTAGTAAAAGCATACAAAACTATATGAGTCATAATATTAAAAGGTGCACTTTTCACAATAAGCAGCTCATGGGTTTTATTAGAATGAGAAGATGAGCGTATTTGATTTATTAGGCTTGATTAAATCCAGAGAAAAATTCCAAGTGGCATAGAAGCATTCTTTAAGACTCTGCAAATCTAAAACAGAAGGATATTACTATAGAATCTGTAGATATTGGGATTCAAATCAAAACTTACCACACAAAAAGTTAAGATCTGGCACTTAATATTTAAACATTATGAAGATTAAATTGAAAAAATAAACTCATGGTAGTAGAAGCAATTTTAATTGATTTAAATAAATTAATGTACAACTTAATGAGAGTGGAAAAGGGTATTATTGCAGGAGTGCTTAATTGAATGACCATAGACATTATGACATAAGTGCATAATGGGCCATTCTGAATGATAGCATCTTTAACTGAAAAGCTGTAATGAACAGGGTCTTTTTATATACTTGTGCCATTTACCTTACAGTTATTAATGGTTAACCAATGGATGGATATGAATAGAAATTCCACATCTGGAAAATCGAACTGGTTAGATAGAAAAGCAGGATGTACACTTGTGTCAAAGCTGAGTGATTGTTTCTGCTGCTCCTTGAGGAGAAGGGGAGAGGAGCAGGGAATTTTTGTGCATCTGAACTGTCGGGAGCAGCAAAGGTGAAGTGGGAATGTAATATTTATGTGTGATGTTGAGGCAAAAATCAGACATACTGTGGCCACAAGTTTACACCTGCAATTTTCAGAAAATCTTGCAAACGTTTTATAGCTTATGACATATGGGACGCTGAGCAGCTCCCACTGGATGCTCAAGAGAGGTGCTGCAGTGGTGGAAAATTAGTTTTAATGGAGCAGTGGTCTGTTGTATAGGCTGAGATTTGTCCTGTCAGGTATTGTGTTTTGGGTATCTAAGGGAGGCCGCGAGACCTCAGATAGGGAAGCTAAAACTTGATGGAAGGATGTTCCAGTTTGGGGGAAGGTCAGCTTAACAGTGTACCAGGGTAAGACTAGACTGATAGTGGGCAAGTGCAGATTGATGGAGAGAAGCTCCAGGATTATAGGTGACAGCTAAAGGTGAAGGGTTAAGTTCAACACTGAGAGATGAATGGTCAAGAAGCATGGTCATTGGTTCAAAGGGTAATAGTACAAGGCTTGGATGTGATTGAGGAAACATGCAGGGTGATATTGGTAGAATGGAGAACAATAGACTACATGGTGCAGGATGATGGTCAATGTCCATACTGTGATCCTGGATGTGTCCAATGATATAGTCTATCTTTAACCTTGGGGAGGAGAAGGAAGAGAGGAGTTGTTACACAGTTGTCACGGCTGAACAACAACAGGCAGTACAGCACCAGAATACCACCACAGCACATGCAGCCAATGATGCAAGTCTGTGCTTGGTTTCCACGGAGCTGTCAGGGGGGTTTCATGCTGAGTTTACAGAGCTCCTCAAGGCTGCTGCCTACATTGACAGTCAAATCCCTGAGGAGGAGCAGTATGATGTAACTTCGTTGCCCTGACCAGGCTGGCTGAGCATTACAATGTGCTCTGATTGGTACATTCTGCTGTGCATTATGTAATATGCAACAAGGAGAGGAATTGGAAAGGTATGAACAAGCTGTGTTCCCATTCAGATAAGCATGATGCTGAGGGTTCTGAAGAAGAGGCCAGGAATGTCACACTTCCCAAGATGTAAGGGCTGTGGAAAAAGTTGCCAGTGATGCCAGAGATTACTTGAATTTAACTCATTGTCTGATCAGCACTGGGGAAGAATAGCCACTCCAGAAAATCTGGAGGAGAACCTAAAGAGAAGCATCAGTAAACCATGGGGCTGCTCTTTGCCTGAACTCATACATATTCCAGAGACAGGGAGTGATGGGGGTTTCCAGGAGATTATTGCACTGCAGCAAGTGGATGAGAGCGATAGGTATTCCTGGGATATTGTAAATAACTGGGGAGGGGAATAATGGCCAGATGTTTGAGAGTTGCAAAGAAATACGGAGATCTGGCAGCCAGTCAATAACCTTCATAATCTTCAAACGTCGACACTGTTCTGACCTGCTTCCTGCCTGCAAAACATTCTTGCTTGACCTGGACTCGACCTTATCGACTGACAGGAGCTGCTCTGCAATCACCTAGTGATGGACTTGCCCACTTGTTGACCATTCCTGCCACATGATTCAGAAGGCCCCTGCCCACCCTTCAAAATTACCACTAAATTCTGTACCTGCTGGCTTCTGACATGCCAGCAGGAGGAGTGCCCACTTCTACCCCTTCCTTTGGCACCCATGTCTCAAAGATTTCTGCTGTTTTTAGGTTTGGCAGAAATTATATTCTGTTTACTGTCAGAGTTCTTTCTACTTTTACTTAAAACTTGTGGTGCTTTATTAACCTGCAATTTCCTGTTACTCGCAAATTTTGAAATTATGTATTTCATGATTTTTTTTGTTACTAGGTGGAATAAAGTAAAAATAAGGTTGCACTGAGACTGAATCAAAAATAAACGTTGTTGCTATAGGTTTCACTACAGTTTGGATCAAATCAGCAACAGGCTTTTTCAGCACAACGTTGTTATTTATTTTCAACATTTAGTACTGTTGCTGGAGAATGAAATGTTTTGAATCACACTGTCCAGCAACTTTCATTTCATTACAACAACATAAGGCTTGTGGGTAGACTTCAATGTCAGATCCATAAGGAGTTGCTGAAGCTTATTTTCACAGCTGGCTGTGATTCAGTGTACTTTTCCATCTGTGAAATATTATGCAAGTCTACAGTCATTGGTTAGCTTGAATCCAAGTTGAAGAGTTCCATTACGTTTTAACCTTTTAAATGCCTACAAGATTTAGGTACATTATCATGACACGGATATAAACCTTCCACAGGTTATAGGGGCACTCCTGAATGACGCTGGCAAAGGTGTGGCAGTTGGAAAGGGAGGGGGAGAATGGAAAAAAAGAGATTCTTAAGTTTAAAAAATTAAATTTCCTCTTAAGGTTTCAGTGGTTTGATGAGAATCTTGTTCATTCATGAAGTTTTTACAGTACTGAGAGACAGTACAGCTCATTACGCCCGTGCTGGTCATCAAACATCCATCTATTCCAATCCCTTTTTCCAGCACTCGTCCTGTAGCTTTGTATTCTATGGCATTCCACATGTTTATCTCAATATTTCTTAAATGTCATGAGGGTACCTGCCTCCACCATCCTTTCAGGCAGTGAGTTTCATATATCTACACGCTGTGGGTGAAAAAAGATTTTCCTCCAATCCTACTGAGCCTCCTGCTCCTTCCTTTAAAACTATGCGACCTGTTTATTGTTCTCAGGGGAAAAGTTCTCCTTGTCTAACCTGTCTATGCCCCTCAAAACTTTGTACTTCTCCCACTTATCTGTAGATTTTTCTGCATGTGGTCAATCCCAGTCCACTTTGGCCAGATCCTGCCTTTTCATATTAAAATCAATCTGTCCCTCAATTCAGAACCTTTTATTTCCAGTCCATCTATTGTTCTTGTCCATAATCTTATGAAATCTTCTAGAATTATGGTCACTATCAAAGGAATGATCCCAGACTGAAACATTTACCATTTTCCAGCTTTGTTTCTCAGAATCAGGCTCAGCACCGCCCCCTCTCTTGTTGGGCTTTCTACGGGCAGGATTAAAAAAGCTCTATTTGACACATTTTAAGAATCCCACCCCCTCTAAGCCTTTCACTCTTTGTCCACACTAATATTGGTTAAGTTTGAATTCCCGATCATGATTACCCTGTTATTTTGATACATCTCTGAGACTTAATACATATCTGTCTTTCAATCTCTCCCTGACTGTTTAAAGGTCTATAGTATATGCCCAGCAAAGTGACTGCTTCACTTTTTGTTTTTTAATTTCTATCTATGAGGTCTCATTTGTGGAACCTTCAAAGATATCAGCTCTCTTCACTGTCATAACTGATTTCTTGAGCAATATTGTGACACCTTGACCGTCCCTCCATCATAAGGTCAGAAGTAAGGATGTTTACCAATGATTGCACAATATTCAGCACCATTTGCAATTCCTCAGATACTGAAATTGTCCTTGTTCAAAATGCAACAAGATCTGGACAGAATCCAGACTTGAGCTGACAAGTGCTAAGTAACATTTGTGCCACACAAACGCCAGGCAATGACCATCTCCAATAAGAAACTATCTAACCACCACCCCTTGATTTTCAATGGTGTTACCATCACTGAATACCCCCGTCAGTTCCTGTGGGTTATCCTTGACCAAAAACTTAACTAGACTCACCATATAAACATGCTGGCTACAAGAGCAGGTCAGAGGGAAGGAATACTGCAATGAGTAACTCATCTCCTGACTCCTGACATCCTGTGGACCATTTACAAACTATGTCGGGAGTGTGATGGAATACTCCCCATTTGCCTGGATGGGTGCAGCTCCAACAACACTCAAGGCTTGACACCATCCAACACAAAGCAGCCCATTGATTGGTACTGCATTCACTCCCTCCACCACCCACGCTCTGTAGCAGCAATGTGTATGATCTACAAGATTCACTGCAGAAATTCTCCAAAGATCCTCAGACAGTACCTTCCAAACCCGTCACCACTTCCATCCAGAAGGAGAAGGGCAGCAGATATTTGTGAATGCCACCACTTTCAAATTCTCCTCCAAGTCACTCACCATCCTGACTTGGAAATATATCACCATTCCTTAACTGTCATTGGGTCAAATCCTGGAATTTTCTCCCTAAGGGCATTGTGGGTCTATTTACAGCATATGGCCTGCGAAAGTTCAAAAAAACAACTCAACACCACCTTCTCAAAGGCAATAAAACAACAAGCAATAAATTCTGACAGAATTTCAGCGAGCGATGCCCAAATTCTATGATTGAATAAAAAAAAACTCCACTTTTACAATACTTACACCTCGCTTAAAGATTCTATATGCCAGACTAATGAACTGCCAGTCCTGTCCCTTCTTCAACTGTGTCTCCATGATAGCAATGGTATCATATCTTCATGCATTAAACTGCCTTACTTGCAGCATTCCTTACATTAAAATAAATGCCGTGAGAGAACAATGTTATCTGTTGGAGTGTTCCAAGTGGAGGGCACGATAGCTATACTGACAGAGTGCTGAAAATGATACAGCTGACTTTATTAATAGGACAATGTTCAATTTGGACAATATTAATTTCATCTGTAATCATCACAGCCACAACTTAGAAGTCTACCTGGGGATATTGTGTGTAATTCTGGTCTCCTGTCTATCGGAAGTATGTTGTGAAACTTGAAAAATGTTCAGAAAAAGATTTCCAAGAATATTGGCAGTGTTGGAGGGTTTGAGCTGTGGGGAGAGGCTGAATAGGCTGGGGCTATTTTCCCTGGAGCATTGGAGGCGGAGGGGTGACCTTTTAGAGGTTTATTAAATCATGAGGGGCATGGATAAGGTAAATAGACAATGTCTTTTCCCTGGGATGGGGAGGTCCAGAACTAGAGGGCATAGGTTTAGGGTGAGAGGGAAAAGATTTAAAAGGACCTAAGAGGCAACGGTTTCATGCAGAGGGTGGTGCATGTATTGAATGAGCTGCCAGAGGATGTGGGGGAAGCTGGTACAATTACACCATTTAAAAGTATATCAATAAGAAGGTTTAGAGAAATGTGGGCCAAATGCTGGCAAACGGGATTTGACTTATTTAGGATACCTGGTGGGCATGGAGGAGTTGGACCGAAGGGTCTGTTTCTGTGCTCTATATCTCAATGACTCACTGAAGAACCTTAGACACTTTCATGGTCCTAGTAGCCTTGAAAAGTCTCAGTTTCCAGTTTAATTCCATGCATTACAATGAAGGCTTGTGGGAGTTAAGACTTCCTGCTCTGATCATGGCTGATGGCTCTAATATACAACCCTGTGTCTAAGATACAATGCAGTGCATTCTTCTACTGGGGCTGTCAAGGGCTATTGGCATCTGCAAGATGAGTTTCCTGGACTTGAACAGGTCTGGGGGTTGCTTGCAGTTCTTTACAGACAGAGTGAACTTCATTCTCATGGAATGCTGTACCTGGACAACTGGAGCAGACAAAGTGAGAGTCTGATGGATGCAGAAGAGCGGGGAGATCAGCAGCAATCTTCTGAAGAGGAAGATAAGAATGTTGATTGGGTGGAACATCACTGTCCCCGTGATAAAGTGCGGAAACAATGGCGGCAGTGAATCAATCAGGACCTAATGAAGTCCCAGTTGCAGTGGAACTAAATTGGGTCAAGTCTTGACTCCTGGACTGTTGATGTGTTGCTGCTGGAGAAGCAAACAGCCTCTGCTTACTTTCAAATGAAAGTGCAAGAGGCTGTTTCTCTGCTTTTCCTGTTGCGCAATAAAAGTTGACATGACAAAAATGTTCGAAAACTTCACAATATTCGAAGTTCCCACATTCAAGGATGTCAAGGAAAGAAAGGAAGAAGAGCCCCTCCAGCTTCATTCGAGGAGCTGCAGCGACAGTAACAGTCGATTGGACTGATGACACAGTGAAGTGAAAATATATTTATAAATGTGAGATTCTATTTATGTTGAGATATCACCCGTGCCAGATTAGTACCTTCAGAATGTTTTCCTTAACCTTTCACATCTCAGTACAGTCCTGTAGTCTGCAGCTGGGTTGGGTGGAGGCTGGCCTTGGTATTTTGGGCAGTTTTTGAGAGTTCAGATCTGCTGTGAGTGGCCTGGTACCTGTGCTGCGGGACTTCTCCTATCTGGGGCTGTGCTAGTGCCTGGTCTGTGGCAGTCTTCTGAGTGCCAGTGATCTCAGATATTCCTTCCACAACCAGCTGCGGCAATGTGACAGGGACGTGCTCACCAGAAGGTGCTCCTGACGCTAATGAATGTAACTGCTCAGGTTTTGGGATCTGAGTGGGTGAATGCTGTGGGTACTTGCTCTGAAGAATCTGGATCTTGTTCGTTTTGAGGTGAAGGAAAGCATGGTGGATGGAAGGACTTTTTGCCTCAGTGCGGAGGCTGTACGGCCGCCACTCATGCCTACAGAAGACAACACGGTGATGAGTTGCCAATCAGGGTGGAAGTTTTGACATTTTAACAACACATTTGGAGTGGTGGTAATGGCAAGGCAATTCATGATGAGTCTTACTCAGTTTCTAGGTCATAGGAGGTCTCAGCTTTGCTACATAAATAGTCACAATTCCGCTAATGTGAGGCTTTTCTCCATGTGTGAGGTGAACAGGCAAATATCGAGCACCCCAGCACCTGCCTTGGCCCACTCTGCCATATTTTGAACAGTTTTGTCCTGAAGAAAAACAAAGGGAAGAATAGACTGAGATGGAAGTGGCACAGCCGTTAGCACTGTGGTAGGTGGGGGAAAGTTAATAGGATATCCCGAGTGAGTAGGTGGGAAGCAAAGGGGCAGGAAGGGCTGGTAGCTTGGGCGGATGGGGTGGGTGAGAGCAAGTTACATAAGATGCTGCATGTAATTGTGAAAATGGTAGATGATGGGGCTTTGTGGAAGGCAGGTACAATAGCAGAGATGAAGTAACTGTGAGGTAGCAGAGAGAAGATGGTAGCACTTGCCATAAAGGGGTGCATGCTGGGCATTACTCTGAACTGTAGAAATGGCAATGACCCTAGTGGCAACTTCATACCAGGTTGGTAGTGATTGATGCTGTTGTCTTTCCTTGTGGTCCATGTGAAAGTGAATTACCTTGCTTTCCACATACCCTATCCTCCAGCACCTCCAGGCCCCTGTCTAATGTGCCTCTTGCAGCTTTTGAGTTGAATAGCTATTCCTCACTTGCAGCTTTTGAATTGATGTGCAGTTGGGTTTTAAACATTGCTACCTGTGTCATGAACAGCTGAAGTTCCCGTCTGCGATGAGCACTTTGGTTGCTGCCGCGTGGAAGATAGCACTTGAATGTCATGGTGGAGGCAAGGTGAATACATAATGAGAGGAGCCTCGTAAGGTCGTGTGAGAAAACTTATTAGAACTCTTGGCAAGAAGTCGTTTATGAAATTGCTCAAAATTGAACCTCAGCCTAATTTATTTTAATACACCACCTCAGTCACATTGATTATTCGATGTCACACTTAGGGTAACATTATGCATTGGTGGTGTAGACTTTTGTCTGCAAGCAATGCCCCATTGGAAGTTCAAGTATGTGCCGGACCTTGTCAAAAAACTATCCCCAATGCCTATTATAATACATTCCTGCACATGCTTGTCATGAACAAGAATAGATTGATGCTGTTATGGAGTGTTTTGTAACAATAATCCCCACACATTGCTCACAGTCCTGTTGACTTACAGTTGGAGGGTGAGATGGCAGGATGCCTTTATTTAGTTAAGGAGAAGTTTGCATAGGTCTTTTTGTTAGTCTCTGAGAGTCAATATTCAAGAACTGTCTTGAGTAATTCCCACACAAAAAAAAATCTGTTGCTATTGGTAATACTCATATAAATGACAAAAATCCACACTCAGACCTTAAACCGTGTTTTAGTAGAGTCATAGAGTCATGGAGATGTACAGCTTGGAAACAGACTCTTCAGTCCAACCCGTCCATGCCAACCGGATATCCCAACTCAATCTAGTCCCACCTGCCAGCACCCGGCCCATATCCACCCAAACCCTTCCTATTCATATACTGATCCAAATGCCTTTTAAATGTTGCAATTGTACCAGCCTCCACCACATTCTCTGGCAGCTCATTCCATACATGTACCACCCTCTGCATGAAAACGTTGCCCCTTAGGTCCCTTTTATATCTTTCCCCTGTCACCCAAAATCTATGTCCTCTAGTTCTGGACTCCCCCACCCCAGGGAAAAGACTTTGTCTATTTATCCTATCCATACCCCTCATAATTTTGTAAACCTCTTTAAGGTCACCCCTCAGCCTCCGACATTCCAGGGAAAACAGATCCAGCCTGTTCAGTCTTTCCCTATAGTTCAAATCCTCCAACCCTGGCAACGTCCTCGTAAATCTTTTCTAAAACCCTTTCACAACATCTTTCCAATAGGAAGGAGATCAGAATTGCATGCAATATTCCAACAGTGGCCTAACCAATGTCCTGTACAGCTGCAACATGACCTCCCAACTCCTGTACTCAATACTCTGACCAATAAAAGAAAGCATACCAAACGCCTTCTTCACTATCCTGTCTACCTGCAACTCCACTTTCAAGGAGCTATGAACCTGCACTCCAAGGTCTCTTTGTTCAGCAACACTCCCTAGGACCTTACCGTTAAGTGTATAAGTCCTGCTGAGATTTGCTTTCCCAAAATGCAGCACCTCACATTTATCTGAATTAAACTCCATCTGCCAATACTCGGCCCATTGGCCCATCTGGTCAAGATCCTGTTGTAATCAGAGGTAACCTTCTTCACTGTCCACTACACCTCCAATTTTGGTGTAATCTGTAAACTTACTAATTGTACCTCTTATGCTCGCATCCAAATCATTTATGTAACTGAAAAAAGTAGAGGACCCAGCACTGATCTTTGTGGCACTCCACTGGTCACAGGCCTGCAGTCTGAAAAACAACCCTCCACCACCACCCTCTGTCTTCTACCTTTGAGCCAGTTCCGTATCCAAATGGCTAGTTCTCCCTGTATTCCATGAGATCTAACCTTGCTAATCAGTCTCCTATGGGGAACCTTATCGAGTGTCTTACTGAAGTCCATATAGATCACATCTACTGCTCTGCCCTCATCAATCCTCTTTGTTACTTCTTCCAAAAACTCAATCAAGTTTGTGAGACATGATTTCCAATGCACAAAGCCATGTTGACTATCTCTTATCAGTCCTTGCCTTTCCAAATACATGTACATCCTGTCCCTCAGAATTCCCTCCAACAACTTGCCCACCACCGACGTCAGGCTCACTGGTCTACAGTTCCCTGGCTAGTCCTTACCACCTTTCTTAAATAGTGGTGTCATGTTAGCCAACCTCCAGTCTTCCGGCACCTCATCAGTGACTATCGATGATACAAATATCTCAGCACAATCGGCCCTTCTCCTGCTGAACACTCTCTGCTCATTCCTGAAGAAGGGCCTGTGCCCGAAACGTCGAATCTCCTGTTCCCTGGATGCTGCCTGACCTGCTGTGCTGTTCCAGCAATAAAGTTTCAACTTTGATCTCCAGCATCTGCAGACCTCACTTTCTCCTCCCGGAGTTCTAGAGTACACCTGATCAGGTCCTGGGGATTTATTCACCTTTATGCATTTCAAGGCATCCAGCACTTCCTCCTCTGTAATCCGGATATTTTTCAAGGTGTCGCCATTTATTTCATTACTTTCTATATCTTCCATATCCTTTTCCACAGTAAATACTGATGTAAAATATTCATTTCATATCTGCCCCATCTCATGCAGCTCCACAAAAAGGCCGCCTTGCTGATCTTTGAGGGGCCCGATTCTCTCCCTTGTTATCCTTTTGTCCTTAATGTATTTGTAAAAACCCATTGGATTCTCCTTAATTCTATTTGCCAAAGCTATCTCATGTCCCCTTTTTGCCCTCCTGATTTCCCTCTTAAGTATACTCCTACTTTCTTTATACTCTTTTAAGGATTTACTCGATCTATCCTGTCCATACCTTACATATGCTTCCTTCTTTTTCTTAACCAAACCCACAATTTCTTTAGTCATCCAGCATTCCCTATAACTACCAGCCTTTCCTTTCACCCTGACAGAAATATACTTTCTCTGGATTCTTGTCATCTCATTACTGAAGGCAATTGTGACCTTGAGCTGCGCATGCTCTTCAATCCCAAAATGGCACCTAAATCAATAATAGTACATGATACCTGCATCACTGACCTTATGACTGAAGCTGGCTATGTCCTATTGTCCTTTATTTCGCCTTTCCTTGGAATATCTTTGTCAAAGGAAATGCTGATGACCGCCATAGAGCTTGAGGACACTGCCCCACCTGCTGTCGAATCCAAGCAATTGCAGCAACAATAAACCAGTGTCAGCCCTAATGAGGCCAAACTGCTTCAACCATGAATACAATCTGGCTCCAAAGAAGCTGAACTGTTTTTGAAAGGCTTAAATCTTTAGGAGCAACCCAGCACATTCTTACTGATACCATTAATTCTCCATATCACCCAATGATGGGACACAAGCCCAGAAATCACTCTTAGGATGCCATTCAAATGTCTTTGGGTGAAGTAACATCTGCTGATGTTCTCTCAGCTTTTCTGTTTCAATCTGTTGGCTAGAATGTGAGTTTTACCTCCCACACAGCACAGTAGTCAAAAAGAAGGAATTCATGCCAGTCCTCTTAATGCATCTGTGTACTGCAATGAAGAATTAACATTGTGAAAGAAGCCTGTTGAGAAAATTTGTTTTGAGACTGGGATGATACAGTTTGATAGGAGCCAGTTTTATGGCTGAAGACTGTAATGTCTAATATAAAGGTTTATAGAGGGATAAGGCTCAACCTTTGGGTCTGGTAACACACCTCTCTCTACCAAAAATGGCCAAAGTTACACTGAAGGAAGCACAATTAACTGGTCACAGAAGTCACACCGGATTGAAGAGCAAGGATAGATTACGTGGCCCTTTGATTATTCTCTGTCGTTCAATAAGATCACGGTTGACTATGCCACAGTTTTAGCTGACTCACATTGTCCACTCCCGAGACAGAGCTAAAACAAGTCAAGCGCCACCAAACATCTTGCAGTTTGCATGTGAGTCAACATTTCGAACCCATTCCACAAGTTAGTGATAGGTTATGGGTCACAACCACAAACACAAAGTACTGTCCCAATTCAATCTACCAAGGGCAATAAATAAATTACATTGTGTTTTGTTTTGTTGAGCAACAACAGAAATTTCGCATATGAAGTTGATACATTGTATTTAATTAACTGAGCATGAAAAGTATTGATAAATTCATTTGGACACAGTTCTTTGGTGGACCTGGTTTGTTCTATTACGAAATGTTGTAGCTAACATATTCAATGGAATGTACAGAACCAGTTAATATTGCTGGCACTGTTGCTATTTCTCATTGGCATTTTCCAGGTTTTGCTAACCTGGTGTTCATTCTGAGACACAACTTTCATGTGAAATGATGGAGCGTGCAGTAGGTAACAATTGTTCTCACTGAAGGATGAATGTCCACTGCTGTTAAGAGCCTGATATAATATACAGTGTGTATGCACTCTGAACTGCATGCTAATGCTTTACTCTTGAACTTCATATATCAGTGACTAATGGAGAAGGGGATAGATGGACCTGGACTACCTCCAGATCCTCCTCCTCATGAGGGAAGCAATGAAGTACCATTACTCCTGGAGAACGTGCTTGCCTTCTGGAGACAGTCTTTCAGGAGATCTCTAGGGGCAAGGCAGTGGATAATGCACTTGCATCAGTGTAAGAGGCCAATAGGAGGTTGGAGCCTTAATTACTTATGGACCATCAGATTAGTGCAGTGAGCAGACTGCCTCCACTTCATTTATTGATGCTGAGGTTGTACCAATGTAGAGGAGCTGTAAAATAAAACTTAAGACTTTTATGAAAATATAAAGGTGCACTGATGTGCAGTTCAATTTGTCATTGTAAATATTGCACAGATCATTGTTTCCATTTTATTCATGCATATAGCATAATCATTTGTGGGGAATTGCTTAGTCAGAGCTGGTGTGCCTCATGGTGGGCACATATTGATGGGTACAGGGGAGTTAGGGACATTTTCTTTATTGTGGAGGAGGAAATGTTGTAGAACCACTCAAAGTCTTGTAAGGATAGTGCAGGATTTAAATTCTCAGTTATTATAGGCTGATTGATGCCTATCTAAGTATGAAACAAATGTTTTCATGACTGGTATTCACTGGCAAATATGTGTGAGAAAGGTCTGCTGTCTTGCAGTTCTAGATGGCACAACTTAATGCTTGGGGAGGTAGGGGCTGTGTTCCAGCAATGGAAACATGGTCATTGAAGCACCTCGCATTTGGGTGAATTAGGTGTATATAAAGTTGTCCCTATTATCTTTGGGTTTGTCTCTCAATGACCATGCCATTCAGTAAAGGTCCATGCACATTCTTAGCCTCCTCCTCAGCTCCAATTCATCCTCATCTGAGGAGGAGTGGTACTCTTGCCTCTTGTAATGTTGCAGCAGTTCTCTCTGTTGCTTAGAGATCCAGTGCAGTTCACAGTAAGCCACAATTATCCATGAAACACTCTCTGATATGTACTGAAGTGTCGTTCCAGACTGGTCAAGGCAGCGAGAGCACATGTGTTTGCCGGATGTTGGTTCTGATGGAGATGTGATCTGCACTGTAGCAACCCTCCATGCCCTGGAGATATCTCACTGAGTCATCAACCAGGTCCTGAGGGAATTCAACTATCAACCTGGGTTGGGTCTCAAAAGTTCAGAGTCGCACAAAATGTCAGAGACCTGAGACGTCCCTGGGAAACATGCACAGAGCTGCATGAGTGTTTGACTGTAGTCAGAGACCAGCAGCACTTTCAAAGAGTGAAATCTCTTGTGATTGACTTCTGCTATTGTTTGGGCCCAAGAAGCTCTAGATACATGGGTGATAGCCCAATCATAAATAATCTTCCTGTCTAGCTATCCTCACTGGGTGAAGGTTTTAATGAATTCATTTGCATGATAGAAAGGGTCAATGGTCACCTCCTTTCTTCACCTGTGTATGGTAGCCTGGGAAATGCCATAAAGTCCCGAAGAAAACTATTGGGAGATATCCTGAATGTTGCAGTCAGCTTGAAGGCCAGTGGCACGGGGCTGCATGTGGAGATCCAACAATACTCAGTGATTGTTTTCCAGGATAGCCCTAGTCATCTCTGATGCTGTTTCTCTGATATCTACAACTAATGTGTTCTAAAGCTAAAGGTCAAGTGGCATACTAGTGCCCACCTTTGCCAATGCCTTCCTAGATGCCGACCTCTTGGTCAATCTCATGCTCAGACACTACCTGCTGTGGTGGTTGTGCAGCCTTTCACCTTGGCTGCAATAGCACTCCTTGCATCTTCTTCCCATATTGTTGAAGTTGCAAGAACGTTAGATGGATAAGACCCATTGAGAATCCAGCAGGTTAGCTATATGAAGGAAGCAGGTCTCTGTGCGCTATGATTGTCTCTGTGTGTTCATGGCTTACAACTGCTGAACAACAATATTTTCAACTCCATTCAATGGATCAAATCCGAAATTGCTCAAACTCCCTCTCAACTCCTCAAAACTGCCCCACCTGCTCTTTTTCACTTGTGTTTTCTCTTCCCACATTGGAGCTGGACTCTTTCCAGCTGGAACCCATCATTATCTTCTCCTCCTTGACTTGTTGTCTGTTTCCCATAAGGTAGAAATAATCACACTTTAGACTGAAGACAGCAGAGCTTCACTGACTAAATGACTTGGTATTGTCCATGTGATTAGTAAACTGATCCATTTTTCTTGGGTATACGACTGCAGTGTAACAGTGAATGTTTACCCCCGGAAGATATATTTGCATAATAATTGGAGGCCTGTGACCAGCAGTGTGCCACAAGGATCAGTGCTGGGTCCACTGTTTTTTATCATTTACATAAACACTTTGGATGTGAATATAGAAGGAATGATTAGTAAGCTTGCAGATGACACCAAAATAGGTGGTGTAGTGGACAGTGAAGGCATCTGGATGGCTATATGAATAGGAAGGGTTTAGAAGAGTATAGGTCAAATGCTTGAAAACGGGAGTAGTTCAGATTGGGATATCTGGTCGGCATGGATGAGTTTGGCCGAAGGGTCTGCTTCTGTGCTGTATGACTCTGTGGCGCTATAATTAGCTGTTTACTAATACTGGAACAATATAACAAACTCCTCTGCCTATGAATTTATCACCTTTAACCCTCCAAATTTCAATGTGTGCTTTCCCTCTGTCACCCTCGAGCCTCCTACCATCACCATTGACTCTGTAACGGGGTGAGTAGATATGATACCTCTCCCCTTTGACCCAATCTCCCTCATTGTAGACATTTCTCCTCCAATCCCAGACCCTCCCCAAATGATGCTAGGTCTGTCTTCATAATCCCTTAACCTACCACCCAAGATGTTCTATTATTCCTCCCTCTGACTGGATCTTTCCTGCTCTCACGTTGTCTTGCCCTTGCAACTGGGGACTTTCCCCATGGACCTTCCTCACTTTAAGACCCAAAATCCGACTTTGAATACAAAACCCACCTTTTACGAACCATATTTTGCATCTTCTACTTGCATCACCCTCTCACCCAATACACCAGGCACTTCCAGCAGCACCCTTCCATGTCAAATCTTGATCATAAATTCTTCCTTGGCTGGAAGAGGTCTTAAAATAATGAGTACTCTTGGGATACAAACGTATTGTAAGTAAGAATCTGGCACCAGATAGTGAGGTCTGCAGCAATATTGTTGACAAGTTCTAGACTTCAACTTGTTGCCTAATTAAGCTCCAAACTTCCTAACCAAGTCCTTTTAAACATTATCCCCATTTCCCTCAATGTAACATTATCACCTTATACTTTCAGACATAAGCCATGTGAAAAGAAAATGAATTCAAATATGTAAGGACAAGTCTAACTAATGGTGGTATCATTAAATACACTGATGTAGCAAAATCGAAGCCAATTTAACAAGCTTCATCGTGGAACTGCCGTTTTTTTATGCGCACAACTAATTTCCCTTTTCAGTGCCCTTTTTAAAATCGTTTCTGCTGGGATAAGAACTCAGGCAATGCTGAAAACAAGTGAATGGTTCATTTGTACTTTGGTTTGGCATTACAAAACTTAATGGAGTCCTGTTTGCTTTGATTGATAATATTAGCAATGGCAGGAAATTCAGGTTTGAGTGCCAATTTAGGTACAGTTTAATGCTGTGGACTACGCCCGTTGGCAGCTGGGTTGAAATTGTCCAAGTTTATTTTCGGTAAAACTCATAAAACCTCAAAGAGTAGAAATCTCCATTCTATCTGCCTGCCAAATTTTGGAATTGAAAAGATAATGTATTAACTCATTGTGCAACTCATTGTTCCCAGGTTAGTTGATTATTATTGACTAGTGGTTGAACACTGATATTATATCAAAGTGTTTTTTCAATTGAAGATAACTTGTGGAATTCAAATGTTTCGTTACAAGTTAAGCCAGAATCCAGACAAATATGTACATAAATTTTGACCTACAGCTAGCTGGAGTTTAAGTCAAATGCTGATGACCTACCAGAATTTTATCCAAGTGAAAAAGTGTGACTAGGGATCAAAAGGACCAATGTTTTGCTTCTGGAATTACAAGATAGTCATAGGGATGTACAGTATGGAAACAGACCCTTCGGTCCAACTCGTCTATGCCGACTAGATATCCCACCTGCCAGCACCCGGCCCATATCCCTCTAAATCCATCCTTTCATATACCCATCCAGATGTCTTCTAAATGTTGTAATTGTATTAGTCTCCACTACTTGCTCAGGCAGCTCATTCCATACATGTATCACCCTCTGTGTGAAAAAGTTGCCCCATAGGTCTCTTTTATATTTTTCCCCTCTCACCCTAAACCTATGCCCTCTAGTTCTGGACTCCCCGACCCCAGGGAAAAGACTTTCTCTATTTAACTTATCCATGGCCCTCATGATCTTATAAACCTCTGTTAGATGTTGAAATGTTAAATAGAACAAGCATATGAGAGAAGTTAAAGACTTATTGTTATTTTCATGATGTGAGTGATGCCAGCAAGATTCAAGTTATTGGGTACCCATAGTAATCCTGAAAAGCTGCAATTAGTCTTCTTCTTGAAATGCCAAAGTCCTAGTTAATGCTCTGATCTGACCATGATGTGTGTAGTATGACGTTTTAAGCCATTTTTATCCAGACAGCGCCCAACTTTCAATACAATCCCTCTTAACAGCATCTCCCATCAGGATGGCCTATCCTTGAAAAGAACCCTGCACAGTCTCTGTCCACTACCATCAACCCCCTCCCCCCTCCCCTCCCCGTCCACTTACCTAGCTGAGCTTGTTCAAAGAGAGAAGAATGTGTCCTTTAACTCCATAAAGAAAACCCAAAAGAACTCTGAATGCTGTAATTCAGAAACAATAACAGAAATTGCTGGCAAAATTCAGTTCATTAACTCTGTTTTCTCTCCACAGATGCTGCCAGACCTGTTGAGCTTTTCCAGCAATTTCTGCTTTTGATTCTACTTTAACTCCTCTTACCTCCAAGTCAAAAGTGTGGCCATAGGTATCAACATGGATGCCAGCTATGCCAGTCTCTATGTGGGGTATGTGGCACATTGCTGTCCAGTCTGAGCTGGGCCCCCTTCCACAGCTCTTTCTCTGAAAGCTTGATGATGCCTTTGGGCTGCTTCCTGCCTTCCTCATATGGTTTTGGAAAAAAATCACCATGTGTCCAATTTCCAACCTTCTCTCAACTTCAGCTAGTCCATTTCTGACTCTTCCCATCCCATTAATTTGCTTCACCATTTCCATTTCTGAGAATTGGCTGTCCACGAATATCAATTACAAGCCTACCGACTACCACAGTTACCTCGATTACATCTCCTCACAGCCTGCTTCCAGCAAGACTCAATTTCAGTTTCGCAGCTTCTCCAACTCCATCACATCTGATGAATGATGCCAGCTTCCAATGGCTGCTTCCAACATGGCACCCTTTTTCCTTAAGCAAGAACCCCC
The DNA here is from genome assembly GCF_004010195.1 of Chiloscyllium plagiosum. Classification (NCBI taxonomy): domain Eukaryota; kingdom Metazoa; phylum Chordata; class Chondrichthyes; order Orectolobiformes; family Hemiscylliidae; genus Chiloscyllium; species Chiloscyllium plagiosum. Next base: position 80,020,549 of record NC_057712.1, on the reverse strand, counting down.
CCTCCCCCATTATGGTTAATACAGCCCATGTCTGACCATCTCCCACACTGCTGCCTTCACCCCTTCCCTCTTAATGTTTCTATTGCACTTGGGGCAAATGGAATCAAAGGTTATGTGGAGAAAGCAGGAATAGGCTATTGAGTTGGATGATCTGCTGTAACTGTGATGAATGATGGAGCAGGCTCAAAGGACAGAATGGCCTCCTCCTGCTCCTATCTTCTATGTTTCTAGAAGAACAGTGAGTTCCACTTGTCCTTACTTTCACCCCACTAGTTCCTACATTCAAAGGATCATCCTCTGCTATTCCTGTCACCTCCAGCAGGATGCCACCATCAAACACCATCTTCCCCTTCCCTCCACTGTCGGCATTCCATTTCATGTGCCTTCATTCACATTGCTCCAATCCTCCATCACTCCTAAAGTTTCCTCACTCCAACAATAGCACCTTCCCATGTTGCCTGTTCACCTTCTCCATCCTCACTGTCTAAAGCCCCAAACACACTTTCCAGGTGAAGACCATTTCACTCATACTTTTTTCAATCCAGTCTACTATATTCACAGCTCACAATGCAGCCTCCTCTACATTTTTGAGACCAAGCACAGACTTTGTGGAATACTTCTCCTCTGTCCATAGAAATGGCCTCAATCTCCATGACCGACCTCCGAAAACCACTACTGTGTTCCTACATATCATATTTGACTCTAACCACCGGAGAGTTTGCCTCCTAACTCCCATTGATTCCAGTTTTCATAGGGCTCCTTGATATCACACTCGGTCGAATGCAGCCTTGATGTTGAGGGCTGTCACTCTCACCTCACCTCTGGAACTCAACTCTTTTATCCATGTTTGAATCAAGATTATGATGAGGTCAGGAGCTAAGTGGTCCTGGTGGAACCCAAACTGGGTGTTGCTGAGCAGGTCTTTGCTGAGCAGGTGCTATGAGATAGCACGGTTGATGGCACCATTTATTGCAAGAAGAATTAAATATGAAAGTGGGGAGGTTGTGCTTCAGTTGTTTAAAGCATTGAAGAATCCACATCAGGAATGTTGTGTGTGGTATTTAAGGATGGCTAGAAATCCTTTGGAAGTTGTTCAGAGAAGGTTTACTTGACGATTGAGTAAATGGGAAGGTTGTCCTATGAGGGCAGATTGGACAGACAAGGCTTCTATCTGCTGGAGTTTAGAAGCATAGGAGATGATTTGATAGAAACATGAAAAGTCTTGAAGGTGCTCTGATAGCATGGAAGTGAAATAATTGTTTCCACTTTTGGAAATAATCTAGGCCCAGGGATCACATTTTTAAAATGAGGAATCACACATTTAACGCAGTGATGTCGAGAATTGTTTTTCTCACTGAGGGTCATGAATCTTTAGAATTTTCTTCCCCAAAAAGAAATTGAAGATGAGACTTTGTTTATTTTTAAATCGGAAATAGTTATATTCTTGATGAGTAAGGGGGTGTAAAGTGATCAGGAGAAGGGGAATGTGGAATAATCAGATTGTCCATCGTATTAAATGATGAGCAGGTTCAAGGAGCCCATTGGTTGCCTCGTGCTCCTAATTCACATGTTCATATATTTGTATGATTGGCACTCCCCTCCAAAAAGGCTTGTATCTATTGGAGTTCAAAATGGGTAAGAACGATGTTGATTGAGACATATAAGATCCTGAAGGGTTTTGACAGTGTAGATAAGGAGAGGATGTTTCTTGATATTGAAGAATCTGGATTTGGAGGCATTGTTTGAAATCGGGAATCACCCATTTAGCGCAGAGCTGAGGTTTTTTTCCCTCTATCATAGGGTTGTGAGTCCTTGGACCTTTCTTTCTGAAAAGGTAGTGGAGGCAAAGTCGTTGAGTATCTTTAAGGCTGATGTAGAAAGATTTTTGTTAATCAAATGGGTGAAAGGTTTTGGTGGAAGGTGAGATTTCATGTTAAATCAGATCAGCCATAATTTTACTGAATAGTGGAGCAGGCATAAGAGGCTGAATGGCCAACTCCTGTCCCTAATTCCTATGCTCATCTCAATGTTCCCTTGATTGCATAGGATGGGGGAGTGGGCTCAAGGGATTATAGAATCTACTCCTACTCCTATTGTTTATGTTCTTATGTATGTCACACACTCTCCAATTTATGTTCCCTCTAATTCTTCTTTCTGCTGCTGCATGGATTTTCGAGCTCTGTACACAGCAATGATTCCTCAAACCAGAAGTCAATGTGTCTGTGTACGCATCGTGTACAAATGCTGTCCAGATCATCCAAGCAGCTGCACAACTTGATTTGATTTATTGCAGTCACGTGTACCTAAGTACATTGAAAGGCTTTGCTTGCAAACAGTACAGGCAGATTATAGTAAGCAAGGACATACAGATCATAGTGCGCTTAGACAGAGTGAGGCTTTCAGGTCACACTACTCAGGAGGTGTGCAAAGCAAGATCAACATTAACAAGATCTGCACTATTTGAAGTTAAAGAGTGCATTCATCTATTTAATAAGGGCATGGAGAAGCTGTTCTTGAACCTGTGTTCAAACTTCTGTATCCTATGCCTGACAGATGATGTTGTAGGAGAACATTACAAGGGTGGGAGGGATCTTTGATGATATTGGCAGCTCTTCCACGGCAATGGGACATGTAAATGGAGTCCATGATGAGAGGTTGGCTCCCGTGATGGTCTGGGCTATGCACACAACTTTCTGTAGTTTCTTACAGTCCTGGGCAGAGCAATTACTGTACCAGACCATTATGCACCTGAATACAATGCTTTCCATGGTATATCTATAAAAGTTGGTGAGAAAATCTACGGACATGCCGAATTCTCTAAGTCTCTTGAGGAAGAAGAGGCATAGTCACGACTTCTTGATTGTCACATCTACATGGGAAGTCCAGGACAGAATGTCGATTATCATCACACAGAGGAGCCTGATGCTCTCGACCCTCTGCACCTCAGCTCCGTTGTTGTGGATAGGGGTGTGGCCTCCTCCTTTCTTTCTGAAGTCAATAGTCAGTTCATTAGAGTTTGCTGATATTGAGAGAGAGGTTGTTATTATTGCACCACAACACCAAGCCCTCTAAGTCCTTTCTGTATTCTGACTTATCGTTGTTTGATATCCATCTTACCACGGTTGTGTCATCAGCAAACTTGTAGATGGTGTTCATTCGGAGTTTGGCTACACGATCGTGGGTGTATAAGCAGTATAGTACGGGACTTAGAATGCATCCTTGCGGGGCTTCAGTGTTGAGGGTTACTGTGGAGGAAGTGCAGTTATCTATCTTCATTGATTGTAGTCGATGGATCAGGAAGCTGAGGAACCAGTTGCAGAGGGTGGAGATGACACTTAGGTAATGGAGTTTTGAGATCAGTCTGGAGGGGTAATGGTGTTGAACATCAGTAGGCAAACTGTAAGGGATTGAGGCAGACTGGGACATTAGATTTGATATGGGCTATGACCAGCCTGTTGAAGCACTTCATGATTATGGAGGTCAGAGGCATTGGTCAGTAGTCCTTAAGGCCCATTGCATGTGTTTCCTTGTGCTGGAATTATGGTGATCTTGAAGCAGATGGGGACTTCGACTTGAAGGAGGCAGAGATTGAAGATGTCAGTGATACACCAGCCAGCTGGTCCACACAGGATCTAAGTACACAGTTGGGAATTCCATCGGGCTTTTCGCTTTCTTTGGGTGGACTCCCAGGAAGACCTATCTGATGTCTGTAGCGGTGATGGAGGGAGAAGGTGAATCTTGGGCTGTTGGGGCAGATGACACCACGCTGCTGGCATTCTACTCGAACCAAGCTTAGAATGCATTGAGCACATCAGGGCGGGATGTGTCTTTCTCTGCTATCTTGCTCTGCTTCAGTTTGTATCCCATTATGTTGTTTAAACCTTGCCACAGGTGCCTGGTGTCTATATGGTTAATTTGGGCTTCTAACATCTCTGATGGCTTTACAAACGTCATATCTGGATTTTTCTGCATAGAGGAGGCATTACTCCCACTATTCACCCTGGAACTTAATCCAGAATTTATTAGCTTCTCAAACTCTGTAACTGCAACTCTTTCCATGACCCATCTATCCAGTTCTCTAGTCACCTGTCTACATGCATATGTCATTATTACATTTCTGACATTGCACATGCTTTGAATTGGTCAGGCCCATCCCCACCAGTGAGCTAATTAGCTACATAGCTCCATCCCATGACCTCCCTTTTATTAATCTCTTTTATCGCTGCTTCCATACTCAAATTGCCTCCTTTTCTTTTGATCTTACTGCCACTTCAGTCCCAATTATCTCCCACCAACTTCTCCCCTCACCCCTGTCACCTTTGTGCACTCTCCCCATATTGTGGGCCGCACGGTGGCACAGTGGTTAGCACTGCTGCCTCACAGCGCCAGAGACCCGGGTTCAATTCCCGCCTCAGGTGACTGACTGTGTGGAGTTTGCACATTCTCCCCGTGTCTGTGTGGGTTTCCTCCGGGTGCTCCGGTTTCCTCCCACAGTCCAAAGATGTGCAAGTCAGGTGAATTGGCCATGCTAAATTGCCCGTAGTGTTAGGTAAGGGGTAAATGTAGGGGTATGGGTGAGTTACGCTTCGGCGGGTGGGGTGGACTTGTTGGGCCGAAGGGCCTGTTTCCACACTGTAATGTAATCTAATCTAATCTAAAATATTTGTTTGGCCATCCCCTTCACAATCACTATGGCCCTATCTGTTGTCCCCTCGCTCTGCCTCAATGTCCTTTCCTCTTTTCCTCCCCTTTCTCTTTTCCTGTGTATTTATATATGATTACATGAATTCTCAGTTCTGCTTTGTGCAGATACTTTGTATTTTTTAACGTGTTCTTCATAATTTTAAAATGCATCATCCTATTATTTCAAAATGTCTGTGTCTGTTCCACATCTCTAACGAACAATTCCTATTTTTGATATTTTAGAATGAGTTTTCACATGAACTCTCCGACACATACACCATAATTTTGGCAGAAGAGAATGAAACAATATTTATTTTACTTTCTTTTGTTTTCATGAACCTAACACAGCAGAGATTGGGCATGAGCATGCAACATTTTTGTTGTAGCCTCAATATAACCTCTATCAATGGAAACCCATCCCTTATTATTCCATTGCTTCTTTCTTTATTTCAGTCATTTTCTGAATTGAAATTGACCAGTGCAAAGTAACTTGAGTGGCAATATATAACTTTTCTTGAAAATATTAATTTCTTCACAAATTACTCCTGTTCAAGGAATATGAATTTATCTAGAAAGATGTGCAAGAATGTTAAACGTAAACAAGGAAAAACATAATTTTAGTTCTACACTTATTTTCTTGTATATTCCAAGAGAATTCAGTTGAAGTGTGCTGCAAGTTCACTGTCAGGGTTGTTAAATGGAACAATTGAGCTGTTAGCATGTTTTTCATCGATAAGAATTGATTTATTTTCTTTTATGAAATTCATGTATACTTTTTCATAGATGTATTTCCTGAAGCTTTTTTTTTTAAATCTAGTGCCTAAGATGATTGAGTGGCAATATTTTTAGTGCTGAAGGTTTCTCAGGGTAATTTCTGAATCCAATCTTGAGTAAGACCTCAGCTTTGATAAAACACAGTTTGATGCAGATTAAAACTTATTCTAGTTTATCGTGGTCCTTGATACCAATTGAACAGACATTTTACCCATATCCCTAATCAGCCAATTATAGAACATAGAGCATAGAACGTTACAGCGCAGTGCAGGCCCTTCGGCCCTCAATGTTGCACCGATTTGTGAAATTAATCTGATGCCCATCTAACCTACACCGTTCCGTTATTATCGATATGTATATCCAATGCCCATTTAAATGCCCTCAACGTCGGCGAGTCTACTTCTGTTGCAGGCAGGCTGGTTCAAGCCTCTACTCCTCTTTGAGAAAAGAAAATACTCCTGATATCTGTCCTAAATCTATCACCCCTCAATTTAAAGCTATGTCCTTTCGTGTTAGCCTTCACCATCCAAGGAAAAAGGCTCTCACTGTCCACCCTATCTAACTCTCTGATTATTGAGTTCTCAAAAAAATTTCTAATTTGATTCAAAAATTGGGTTTTATTGAATTAATTTTGTGCTAGGCATATGCCC
>NC_057712.1:80009197-80013942 GCF_004010195.1 Chiloscyllium plagiosum | reverse complement strand
ATTCCATGAATTCCCTTTCTTTAGATCCACATCTAAATAAGAGTGATCATAATATAGAATTTCACATTCAGTTTGAAGGCAGGAAATTAGTGTCATAAACTTTAATAAATACAAATACAAGGGTATGAGGACAATGTTGATTAAGTGGAATGGAAAAGCAGGTTTAAAAAAACATAATGAATAAGATGTGGCAATCACTTAAGGAGATCCAGGTACATTAAAACTATACAAATGTATATTTTATTGAGAAGGAAAGAATCTACAAGCATCTGTGGTTAACTTAGGAATATAAGGCTGGTATCAACTTGAAAGAGAACACGTACAGTGTTGCAAATATTATTGATATTTCAGCATGTTGGGAAAATTTTATAAGCTAGTGAAGAAAGATGAAGAAAAATGTAAACAGTGAGAAATTGAGGTAATGGAGGAAAACAAAATCAGAAATAAAGAAACAGAAACATCGTGTAAAAGCAAAGAAAAGAGAATATTAATCTTTTGGAGGGTGAGTCAAGGAAATAGCAGCAATTTTGAACAAGTGATTCGTATCTGCTTCCATAGTAAAATAGAGACAAAATAACTACAGATGCTGGAATCCAAAGTAGATAAGCAGAAGTTGATGTTTTGGGTATTACCACCCCCAGCCCTGAAGAAGGGTGACACCCGAAATGTCAACTACTCCACCTCCTGATGCTGCCTGTTCTGCTGTATTCTTCTAGCCTCCTGCTTGTCTACTTCATAGTAAAATACACAAAATGCATCCCAAGAACAGTAGAAAAGCAATGGACAAAAGTGAACCAATGATCTTTGGAGGTAACGTACTATAAAATCTAATTGGAGTCGGCTGGCCTTCTTAGTGCAGTAGGCAGTGCGTCAGTCTCATAATCTTAAGGTCCTGAGTTCAATCCACAGAGAAGGCAAGTCTGTGGTCTTTTCACTGGCCACTTGGGTGTTGCCTTTCTTCCTGGTGGTGGAAATTTGAATAAAGATTTGTGCACCTTGTGTCTTTCACTGTGTCCCACACCTGCACACACACAACATGGGTGCAGGGGAAAGAATAAGCACTACCGCAGTTAGGCGGAAGTGTCCCACACCTGCACACACAAAACATAAAAAAAACTAATTGGATTAAAGACTGACAGGTTCCCTAATGACTTAATTCCAAGGGTGTTAAAGTCAATGCAAATAATGGTGCATTTGTTATAATATTTCCAAATTGTCTAGACTTTGGAAAGGTCCCAGCAGTTTGGAAAACTACAAATGTAATACAACTGTGCAAGAAAGGAAAGACAAAAAGCAGGAAACTATGGGCCGTTTAGTTTACCATTACTATTAGGCAAATACTAGAACATATTATTAAGGAGATGGTAGCAGGACATTTAGAAAATCATACAAATCTGTCAGCAGGCTGACAGAGTTAATATGATATTGTGATCAGCCATGATCATAATGAATGGCTGAGCAGTTTTACGACCTGGTGACAGATAACTATCAAAATCAATCTTCTACCTCTGAACTTGCGACACAGTAAAACTAAACCATCAAAGACACTCCAGCAATTACTCCAATGGTTCCTAAACAGACTTTTGAATAACCAACTCCAGACTTTGTGAATAATTAATTCCAGACACCAGTTTTGTATCTCAAACAAAAGACTTAACCATTCATTAATACACATTAATTTTAACAAGGAAATATTAAATAACAAAATAAACAGATTAATGCCTATGCTGTCAACCCAGGGGCTTATGCCCGAAACATCGATTCTCCTACTCCTTTGATGCTGCCTGACCTGCTGCGCTTTTCCAGCAACACATTTTTCAGTTCCGATCTCCAGCGTCTGCAGTCCTCACTTTCTCCTAACCCAAAACATTTGTTTTCAGCCCCCATTCATGCTATAGACAGACAGACAAACAAACACAGTTAAGGGATAAATAATAGGAAATAACAAAACTGGCCAGATTACTCAAATGGCTTTCATGATGTGTTGTTTCCCAAACTATGTATTTAGTAATTTATTACATAAAAGGTTATTGAACATGAAAGGTTATAAAAGGTAAGATCTCATGCTTTGAGGTGATATATCAGCATATATAGAAGGTTTTTTACAGTATTATTTTGGTCTTTTTCAGGTTGGCATATATAACTGGTAGCCGTAGGGACCAGTGCTGAGGCCTCAACTATTTATGATCAAATTTAATAACTTGGTTGAAGGGACAGAGAGTATGGTAGCCAAGTTTATTGATAATGTAAAGATAGTTTGAAAATAAAGCCATGAAGTAGATACAATGAGTTTGCAGAGAAAAATAAATTGGTTAAGCAAGTGGGCAAAAATGGGTTGATGGAATATTGGATGAGGTTATGCACTTTGGCAGGAAGAATAGTAATTGGAATTCTGGAAAGCAGAATAGTAATTGAATGGAGTAAGACTGTAGTAGAGGGATAAGGATGTCCTAGTGCATGGATTGTAAAAACATGAGCATGCAGATGCAACAAGTAATTAGGAAGGTAACTGGAATGTTGACTTTAATTGCAATTAGAATGCATTATGGTATAAAAATTAGGAAGATTTTGTTACAACTGTGCAGTACATTGGTGAGACGACACTGGGAGCACTGATCTCCTTACTTAGAAAGGAATTATGGCTAACCAACCAGCCTGCACATCCCTGGACAGTATGGACAATTTACTATGGCAAATCCACCTAACATGTATATTTTTGGACTGTGGATGAAAATTGGATCATCCAGTGGCAATCCACACAGGCACAGGGAGAACATGCAAACTGCACACAATCACCTAAAGCTGGAATCAAACCCAGGTTCCTGGTACTGTGAGGCAGCAGTGCTAACCACTGAGTTACCCTGTTGGGTAGTTCATATAAATGTGTCAAGGATGAAGTAGAAATGTGAATTAACTACTGCTTTATGATCTGAATGAAACTTTGGTAGGTGTCAGGACTCAGTAACTTTCAAAATGCTTAAGAAACCTGCTTTACATTAACGTTTTTTGTTTTGATATTTTGAAATGTTATAAGCAGAATTGTTAGATATTTCAAAAAGTATGCAGGCATTAAAAATGTAAGAAATGTTTTAGCTTCCACTATTTATGTTTCTGCACTACATATTAATCTATTTGTTGATCAGATTTTAAAACATGACTGATCATTTTTTATGTAATACTTCTATGGTGATATTTCAGGAAGAAATGAGTAAAATTTGTTCATACTTTGTTAATGTACAGACCAGACATGGCAAGAATCCTTGAAGAAGCAAAAGGAAACAGATTTGGAGAGCCGAGTTCTGAAAACACTGGAGACATCAACTTTGGAGAGAACAAGAAGTTACAATGTGAATGTTGAAAAGCAGAAACGTGAGCAGTGTGAAGAGAAATCCACTAAGGACTTATTGCAAGACCTTCCCTTCAGCTTTCAATCTGGCAGTGAATTACCAATTGGAACAGTCGCCCACCTCAGTTTACTAGACTTTCAGAAAGTTTCGGGACATCATCTTTCTGATACGAGGAACATGTTGAAACATCGCTATAAAATAAAAAGTCTTCAAGCTTCAATGAAAGAGATATTCCTTTCCAGCCCTCGGCAATCAGACCATCATGTATTTTTAGGTACTTGGACTTGTTTCACATTATGTCTCTCAAGTCTCTGTTTCTTCTCTTACTGAATATCTATAGTCTTCTCACAGATTTAGGGAATGTTAATGGTGTGGGAACATCAATCAGAAGTTTGGATTTTTGACAGGTAGACTAAAAAAGGAGCAAATGGTTAAGATTTGAGATGAACATCTTAAGGATCATTTCTATTAGCTGACTTTTAGGTCTAAGATTTCGAAGTTCCTGCGCTAGTTTTGCAGCATAACTTTGGCAGGCAGGGCTATAAATAAATACAGGTCCAAGCTCCAAAATAATGAGGCTTAAAACATTGCAAGTCCCTATATCATAGGTCATCTACTGCATTGTTGAATAGGGAGTTCCAGAACTTTGGCCTGGTGATATGGTGATATAGGACAGAACCTTACAGGGTCTCAGAGACATGGGCTGCAGCACAATCTGTGGCAGAATCGGATGAGATCCAGGGAGGCCTGTCATGATGTTGGTGGTAGTCCACCGCATCTTTAATGCAATTTTCCCAGATTGAAGTGGGTTTCTCACTAGGCTGAGGCAAGTTGCTAAGCGAAGGGCCTTATAGCTCATCCAGGCCAGTGCAGAGACATCATTGAAGGGCATGGGCAACAGTTAGTCCATCAGGTCCAACCACAGAGACTAAGAGGAAGGAGGTGGACAGTTGGGTGATGACTGCACCCCTCCAACCATAACAAGGACAGAACGCCCCTGGTGCTCACCTTCCACCCTACCAACCTTCGCATAAACCAAATCATCCGCTGACATTTCCGCCACCTCCAAACGGACCCACCACCAGGGATATATTTCCCTCCCCAACCCTTTCCACCTTTCGCAAAGACCGTTCCCTCCGTGACTAACTGGTCAGGTCCACGCCCCCCTACAACCCACCCTCCCATCCTGGCACCTTCCCCTGCCACCGCAGGAATTGCAAAACCTGCACCCACACCTTCCCCCTCACCTCCACCCAAGCCCTAAAGGAGCCTTCCACATCCATCAAAGTTTTATCTGCACATCCACCAATATCATCTATTGTAACCGTTGCTCCCGATGTGGTCTCCTCTACATTGGGGAGACTGGGCGCCTCCTAGCAGAGCGCTTTAGGGAACATC
>NC_057712.1:79995484-80009060 GCF_004010195.1 Chiloscyllium plagiosum | reverse complement strand
TTTTTGCCCGAAAAGTCAATTTTCCTGCTCCTAGGATGCTGCCTGACCTGCTGTGCTTTTCCAGCACCACTCTAATCCAGAATCTGGTTTCCAGCATCTGCAGTCATTGTTTTTACCTCAATGACTGGAAGGAGACTTAGGAATCTGCTTGTCAGAATTGAAGGCTTCAGGCTCGGGCAAGAGGGATGACTGTTGTGAAAATGGCCAACTCTATTTGTAACGGAGAGATATGGTAATGGTTGGAGGGGAACAGAGTAGGGGATTCATGCAAAAGAGGGGATTAATCTATGGTCAGGAACACCCTAACTTCAAGAATGCTATACCTGGCTTGGTTGCCTCATATGCCAGGGGCTGGGGGAGAACTATGAGCAGATGTGGACCTCTTGTACATGGATTGATTGGGGACCAGGGAGGTGAAAGCCCATAGGGTTAATGGGAAAAATTACCAGAAAGGGAATCTGGATGTTTGAGACCTGACTAACATGTAGAGATGGATGCTGGAAGCCATTGGTCAAAGAGTGCTCATTGTCGCTTTCCATCATTCTTGAATAGCAAAGTACACGACAGGGGAAAGAAATAGCTACAACTACACTCAGAGAAGGCAGGATAAGAACCTCAAAGTATGAGGGAGGGGGTTGCATCAATGTGAATCCCTTTAAAAAGATAAAAACATTATACACAGATCCATGTAGTGCTGAGGACCTATACCTGTGGGGTCCTTAACCTCTGGCCACCCTAAAGTATTGATCCCCTGTTTTCTGTGCACCTCCCTGTCCAAGACATGACTGACCACTTATTCACAGCAACATTTTTGGACACTGACACCAAAAAAGGAATAGGGGTGTTGTAGGATGAAGGACGATTGTGCCAGAAGGGTGTTATGCCTTCTTCACCTTATTTCCAGATGCTGCAGCAAGCTCTCAACACAAAAGTCAATCCAGGGACATCTTGCTTTGACACAACATTAGGCTTCAATGCGATACAATTTGTACAAATGGGAGAATTCATGAACAGTGCATTTTTACCCATTACACCAAGATACCCTGAATAGATCTTCAGTATTCTTTTCTTCCCACAGCATCTTAGTGTAGTCCCTGGTTCCTCAGTTGTTGTGGAGGGAGCATTCTTGACAGTGAAGCCAATTGGTTTTGAAGGTTTGGTCAGGTGCCCCTGAGGGGTGTTTATGTCTAGGTGGCGCAGGCATGCTACAGGTCATCTTGCCCAAGACAAGTGGACCTGCCTAGGCTATAACCAGAGGTAGGCACTGCTGCAGCTTTGGGCGATGAGGGTCATTGCATCCTGCATACCTGTCTGTTGCTTCTATCCCTTCCTGTGTACTCTGGTGAATTCCCCAATGACTGATGCCACAGGGTCCTCTCCTACCTGGCACTACTCAGCAATTTGGCAGTCCTCTGGGAGTGAACAGCCTGGGCCTTCCTTCCTTAGCCAGTTGCGGAGCTGTTGCAGTGAGGTGATCACCAGATTGTGATCCCAAATTTTCTAAAACTAATGTTCCCTCTGATGTGTCAATGTCTGATCTGGTGGAGAGTGGGTAGCCTTGCCAGTGGTTCATCTGAGGCCTCAGTGCTCTTGCCTTCAAAGATAGAGGAGGAGATTTCTGTTTTGCTACCAACATCATGGAGATACTGGTGGTACCTGTGAGACAAAAGAAAGAGAAAGCATTAAGGGCCATGGTTAGAAGTGATGTGTAATGAATAAGTTTGACAGAAGAGTTACTCCGTTGGCAGGACATGGATGCCTCAGTCGTCCTGCATGGACAGTCTTGTTCTGTTATCATCAGGATTGTCCTCTTACAGGGGATGAGGAGTTAGATATTGACTACCCCTCTGCCTTTTCGGGCCCTGTCTACCCTATTGTGGGATGTCTTCTCGCCTAATGAGATAAAGGGAGGGATTGAGAGAGATGGAATTGGAAGGCACAACATTTTCTCCTGGTGAAGGTGGTTAAACAATGGCAAGGTATTTACACCAGAGTGAGGAGGCAGTGCTGATGGCGTACAGGGTTAGTGGTTTGGAAGTTGTGGGGTAGGTGGAATGAGGGCAAGTGAGGAAAAATATTAAAGGAAATAGAGAGTGGCAGAGCCTTCTCTTGGTGGGATGTGTGTTCAGTAGCAGAGACAGAATGAGTGTGAGGTAACAGAGAAGATGTTGCCCTTACCCTGGCAAACCACACAAGGTCATTGATCTTCTTTTGGCACAGCTGACCATCTCCCAAAACTATTGAGATGGCAATGACACAGACAGACTCCTGAGTCCAAGCTGCCAGGACCTGGTGGCATGGACTGGAGGTTGGCTAATGTGGTGCCACTGTTTAAGATGCATAGTAAGGACAAGCCAGGGAACTATAGACCAGTGAGCCTGACGTCGGTGGTGGGCAAGTTGTTTGAGGGAATCCTGAGAGACAGTATGTATATGTAGTTGGAAAGGCAAGGATCGATTAGGAACTAGCCATTTGGATACAGAACTGGCTCAAAGGTAGGTGACAGAGGTAGTAGAGAGTTTTTTTCAGACTGGAGGCCTGTGACCAGTGGAGTGCCACAAGGATCTGTGCTGGGTCCTCTACGTTTCGTCATGATTAGTTCTCACAAGCAACCTTGTGACTGCGGTCATGTTTACACCTGTGTATGGTTAGTGTTTATGATGTCTATTAGAAAAGGTATTTTTCCCAGAACACAAAAATCTCCTGCAATTGGTTCCAACCTCTCTCAAAGTGTAAATAAAAAGGAAAGTGTAGCATGAAGGTGATTTACTTGTTTGGATAGTCGTCCAGAGCTTTATCATACAATGAAATATATTTTAGAACCCAGCATCAGCAAAACCAACGACAACTTATATATTTATGTCCAATCTTTAATGTGCTAAGACCCTTCACAGGAGCAGCATCAGTGAATATTAAGCCAAAGTAGAAGATACTAGTACGGATAACTAGAACCTTGATCAAAGAAATTAGTTTGGTGCAATGTTGGGTATCACTGGTTGAGACATTTATTACCCATTGCTAAATGTCCTTGAGAATACGTTGGTGTTCTTAAACAGCTTGGGATATAGATACTCCCAGAGTATTGTTAGTGAGGGATATTGACCCAAATTTATTGAGGGAACAGCAATATAATTCTAGATCAGGCTGACGTGTGACTTGGAGGAAAACTTTCAAGTGGTACGTATCCATGTATTGGGTGCCTTCTTGGTGGTAGATGTGTGTTTGGTAAATGTCATGAAAGGAATCTGGGTGAGTTGCTGCAGGACATTTGAAAATGGTCAATACTAATGCCACTGTGCATGGGTGATGACGGAGTGAATCTTGACAGTAACAGATGGGGTAACAATTAAGCAAACTGCTTTGTCTTGAATGGTGCCAAATTTCTTCAAAGCTATTGGAGCTACACTCATCCAGTCAAGTGGACTATATTCCATCAAGCTCCTGATCGCACATTATAAATCAGGAATGAGCTTTGGTGAAATAGGAAGTGAGTCACTTGCCACAGAATTCCGAGTCTCTGACCTGCTGTTGTAACCGCTATACTTATATTGCTGGTTCAGCGTAGTTTTCAGTCACCAGTAACACTAAGCATATTGATCATGAGAGAGTCAGCTAAATGAAGCATCCACAAGAAGATTATTGTTGAGCAAGTGACAGTTAATTGCACTAATGGTGATGCTTTCCAATACTTTACAGAGGGTCAAATTAGACTGATGGGTCAGTCCAAACTGATGGCCTAGTTGAATTTATCCTGCTTATTATGGATAGGATATACCTGGGCACTTGTCCACATTGCTGGATAGATGCCAGATGTTCACTTGTACTTGAATGGCTTGGCCACTCAGCTTCTGACCTCATTATAACCTTGGTCTAATCCAGAGGGGGAGGTGAAAGTGGCTACCCTTGACATCAAGACACAATTTGACCAAGTGGACCATTAAGGAGTGCCAGTAAAATTGGAGTGAAGAGGAATTGGCGAGGAAGAGGGAGAGGTTTGGGCTGGGGGTGGATGGGCTGAAATTCTCCAATTATCAGAGTCATGCCCAGAATGATTAGCATGCTGGCTCATTCTAGAGTACAGGTCTTCAGTACTATTCCCCGGAATGTTGTCAGGGACCATAGCTTCTGCAGCATACAGTGCCTTCAGCTATTACTTGATATCATGCGGAGTGAACCAAATTCGGGATAAGAGTGCTAAAGACATGGTGGGAAATGAAAGACAACAATGCATAACAGGCCAGTACTGGAGGAATGCATTCAATTCAGACTAGGTTAGACAAGGTTAAGGAGATAGTGAGGACGTAGGTGTATTTAACTATGAGTTTCAGAATTGACCAGAGGCAGAATATGTGTTTTGACAAGTCAAATTTTGCCACTTACCTTGTCATTTTCATTCTAACCACAACAGGAGGCTGTACATTGAAAGACAGAAGCCAGGTTGATCTGAGATCAAAGGATTTAACTGTCAAAAAACTGATGAAAAATGGAGAATTGTCATCCCTGGACCAAACGCAGCTCAGGAAATGCAAGTATGTTTTAATTACGCCTTTGACCAGAGGCTGTGCAATAGTTCTACAATGTAATAAATAATAAAATACGCAAAAAGTAAAATTGGGAATAATTGTCTATCAGAAAGTGTGATTTTATTCCTATGAATTGCTTATACGAGTGAACTAAGGATGTTCCACCAGGACTGACTGACTGACCTGGAGGGAATTTAATGCCTTCCCCTGCATTGGATTTGGAGGTAGAGGGGTATTTAATTTTTTGGGAAGATGGTTGTTGGCCCCACTGACATTACACCTCTGCCCCAATTATGTTGCTTTGCCTTAAGAAAATGACAAGCATGTTTCCAGGGATGAGGAACTTCAGTTATGAGGATTTATTTGATGAGATAGAGGTTGTTCTCCTTGAGAGCAGAAGACTAAGAGGAAATCGGATTGAAATTTCAAAATCACAAGCAAGCTGGATAGATCAGATCGGACGAAACTGTCCCTCCTCATAAAAGGAACAGGAAGACATAAATTTAAAGTGATTTTGCAAATGAAGCCAGGCTGAAATGAGGAAAAACTTTTTACTCAGCAAGTAGTTAGGGTATGGAATGCACTGCCTGGAAATATGATGGAAGCACATTCAATTGAGGCATTCAAGACAGCATTGGATGATTACCAAGATAAAAATAATCTGTAAGGGCCTGGGGAAGGAAACAGGACACTGGCATAAGGATGCATATTTATGAGCTGGTGTACGCACAATGGTTCAAATGGCCTCCTCCTGTGCTATGCACCTCTGTGATCCTGTGAAGGTTGGGAATGAGGTGGTTAGTAGACAGCCTTCCCACCGTGTAACCAATCAAAACTAGAACTTAAACCCTAATTATTATCCAGTTAATGGCCTCATCCCATCACCACTGGTGTTTGACCAGAGAGTGTGGGCAGTCACCGCATTGGAAGTTCAAGAAATAAATCCTGCTTGACTTGCTTTCAGACTCCCTGTGATGTGTCGCAATTTAGTTCATGATGGAGAGACGCAGCAGTGGAAAGGGGAAAGGGGCTACCTGCTAAGAACCAGCTCCTTCTGCAGGCTCTCTCCCTGCTATTTACCCCAACACCCACTTCTTCCATAATACCATAAGGCCATAAGAAATACAAACAGGGGCAGGCTCTTTGCACCTGCTCCATTCATTCAGTAGGAATCCTTCCATACCAGGGATCATCCCAGTGAACCTTCTCTGAACTGCCTCTAATGCACTGACATCTTTCCTTAAATAAGGAGACCAAAACTGCTCACAGTAATTCAGGTCTGGTCTCACCAGCACCTTGTAGAGTTGCAGTAATACCTCCCAACTCTTCTACTCTAACCCCCTTGAGATAAGGGACAATGTTCCAATGTTTTTCAATTTTTTAATTTAGCCTGTTTTTCTAATCAGCCAGTTCAGAGATGTTATACATACCTCTGGAGCAGGTGGGACTTGAACCCAGGCCTCCCAGTTCAGGGATAGGGACACCACCACTGAGCCATAAGTAAGTTCCCTCCAACATTCCACTCACCTTGCTGGTTACCTGCTGCACCTGTGTGCTAGCTATCTGTGTTTTGTTCCCTTCGTGTTGCAACGTTCTGCAGTTTTACTCCATTTAAATAATATTCTGTTCTTTTGTTCTCTTTTCCAAAATGAGCACCTTCACATTTTCCCACATTACATTCCATTTTTGCCCACTTACTTAGCCTTTAATCTTTATTCACCTGTAAGTTAGGTTCCTCAGCAATCATAGCTCTCTCTCTGGATGCATTGCTGGTAGATGAGACCACACTGTTAGTATTGCCTGCAGTTTACAGTTGCCACCATCTGATGAGCTGACAGCTCCTGGGCTAGCGGGATGGGGACATTCCCACCCCTTAGTATCCCTAATCCCCAAGGAGATCTATCACTGGCCATTTAAAGGTTTGCTTGGCATAAATTCAGCAGTCCTTCCCTGAGGGTATTAACGCAGAGCTCCTGTGAGACCCTTGTCACCATAATTATTTACTCCCTAATTTACTCCCTTTCTAGTTTTGTATCATTCATCTGTATTTCTTGTTACGCTTAAAAACTACTGGCAATGTTCAACTGAGAAAACATTGCTCATGTCAGATGCTGATCCCTTCAGTGTGTTTGTTTGTTACTAATGATTACTGCATGTACCAGTGGCTTGTGATGAATGGATGTATAAGACAAGAGTATGATAGAATTTTTCTTCAACTTCAGGAAATACTCCAAAGAAGGATTTTTAGACCTGATTTCATGTGATAGCAATGTCACCAATCGAATTCCATTGAACAGGTGACCATTTTCTATTAATTTTGTTAATTCTTTTATTGATAGAAAATGTAATAAATTTTACAATAAGATGAAGAAGAAGATAGTGGATATATGAAACAAGCAAAAACAGAAAGTGTTTGAGAAACTCAGCCAGTCTTGCAGCATCTAAGAAGAGAAAATAAAGTTAATGTTTTGAGTCCAGCGACTCCTCTTCACAATCAATTTTACGTCTCCAGCGTCAGTACCGTGTCAAGGCATGAAGTCATAGAGATGTACAGCACGGAAACAGACCCTTCGGTCCAACCTGTCCATGCCGACCAGATATCCCAACCCAATCTAGTCCCACCTGCCAGCACCAAGCTCAAATCCCTCCAAACCCTTCCTATTCATATACCCCATCCAAATACCTTTTAAATGTTGCAATTGTATTAGCCTCTATACACGTACCACCCTCTGTGTGAAAACGTTGCCCCTTAGGTCTCTTTTATATCTTTCCTCTCTACCCCTAAACCTATGCCCTCTCGTTCTGGACTAACCCACCCCAGGGAAGAGACATTGTCTATTTATCCTATCCATGCCCCTCATGATTTTGTAAGCCTCTATAAGGTCGCCCCTCAGCCTGTGACACTCCAGCCTGTTCAGCCTTTCCCTGTAGCTCAAATCCTCCAACCCTGGCAACATCCTTGTAAATCTTTTCTGAACCCTTTCAAGTTTCACAACATCTTTCCAATAGGAAGGAGACCAGAATTGCATGCAATATTCCAACAGTGGCCTAACCAATGTCCTGTACAGCTGCAACATCACCTCCCAACCTCTGTACTCAATACTCTGACCAATAAAGGAAAGCATACCAAGCGCCTTCTTCACTATCCTATCTACCTGCAACTCCACTTTCACAGTACTATGAACCTGCACTTGAAGGTTTCTTTGTTCAGCCACACTCCCTAGGACCTTACCTGCTAAGATTTGCTTTCCCAAAATGCAGCACCTCGAATTTATCTGAATTAAACTCCATCTGCCATTTCTCAGCCCATTGGCCCATGTGATCATGATTCCCTTGTAATCTGAGGAAACCTTCTTCACTGTCCACTACACCTCCAATTTTGGTGCCATCTGCAAATTTACTAAGTATACCTCATATGCTCACATCCAAATCATTTATATAAATGACGAAAAGAAGTGGACCCAACACTGATCCTTGTGGCACTCCACTGGTCACAGGCCTCCAGTCTGAAAAACAACCCTCCACCACCACCCTCTGTTTTCTATCTTTGAGCCAGTTCTGTATCCAAATGACTAGTTCTCCCTGTATTCCATGAGATCTAAGTTTGCTAACAAGTCTCCTATGGGGAACCTTGTCGAATGCCTTCTGAAGTCTACATAGATCACATCTACTGCTCTGCCCTCATCAATCCTCTTTGTTACTTCTTCAAAAAACTCAATCAAGTTTGTGAGACATGATTTCCCACGCACAAAGCCATGTTGATTAAGTATTTAAATCTTCTTCAGCCTTGAACGACATTTTAAAAAAAGATTGTTGGGAATTTTAAACTAAATTATTTTAGTTTTATCTTTATTCAAGGCTGGGAAAAGATTTCTGCATGAACAAATTAAACTTTTAAGGGATACTGGAGATGTATTTAGGAAATCTTCTGTTGTTGGATTTACTAGCTGGCATGTTTGATGAAACAAAATAAAACAATGTGCCATGTTTTTGGCGAGAGGACGTGGAAAATTGGGCTTGTATCAAAGCTCACCTATCTTTGCAGTGGTCCAATTTAGTCATTATTTATGTCAAATGCTGAATATGCCAACCTTGAAGCCGATGAGCCTATGAAGCGAAGAGTAGAACGAGAACGCCTTCCTCGTCTTCCTCCCCCTCCAAGTGATTAAAATAGCAAATCAACTCAAAACTGTAGTTGTTTTCAAAACCAATAAGTATAAATAGATTCACAGAGAACAATCTTCATGACTTTTTCAGGGCTGCCTCCTGGTGATCTTGTGTTAGTAGGGCTAACCATAATCTTCTCTCAGTGCCAATAAAATGGCCTTCCCCTTTTCATCCATTAACTAATAAATGGTCATTAGCATTTGTCCGAACAGTGAATGCCACTGCTGGGTCCTTCCTTAAAACTTCTGTAAATGTATAGCAACATCATCTCAAAGTAGTTTGCTGTCCCAGTTTGAATATACAGAGGTTTAGCACATGACATTAGAATTATCTTTCTATTTATTGGTTGTAAAGCTCACCTTACAGCTAAAAGGGATTTGGTGACAAAGGGTTAAAAAAAAGACCTCCGATCACTTGCACCCAATTAAAACAGAGCATTTTTGGTATACATTTATTTACTGATTTAGAGTTAGTAAATTCTTTTCAGTTTAGCCTTGGCATTTCTGCTCATGACTGAGAATTCTACTTTCATTTTCATCCTTGATGTTGGTTTAGGTATCGCTGTGTACCAACCTCCCAAACCAAGATTGTTGCTTTTACCGCAAAAACACAGGCAGGCTGCATTCAACCAAGGTGGCCATTTTTACCAAGTTTAATTTACCATATTCCCCTTCTGTGCTTATAATTACTGCAGAAAAGAAACAGTCAGATTCCACTATTCTCCAGATGTTCTGCCTAGGCCGCTAATCATTTCCAGACAAAAATGAACACAAAAAGCCCATTCAAATGATGTTTGTGTGTTGGCAACACCAAATGAGATGAGATCAGCTGATTACCTTTCAACTGGGATCACTAAATCAGCCTAGCAAGGGAACTGAAGTTTTTGCAGGAAACCCAGAACCAAGTAAACCTTGGATGAATGCTTATGGCCAGCATGTGAGGGAGAACGATTCTTGTTGGATGTTCATTGAGAAGTACCTTTCCAAATGCATGGTTTAGCCATATGCATTTGTTGAAAATGCCCAGTGGGTCAGGGAGAATTCAGAAAATGAAGACCGAGATCATTTCTGGATATTACTTTACAAACTATTAATTAGCATGGCATTTTTAAAGGTATGCAATAAAAGTTTACTTTGAGGTATCAATGATATTGCATTTCATATTTTTATATAATTCCATAAGGAATAGTTTACAGCAAATTACTTTCAATTGGCATGCAATAACTCTTTATCTTGATTATATATTTCAACACAGACATGATCCTTTCTGGCCTGTGGGATTTGGTCCATTATGTTCAACCCCAAGTCACATCATAAACTGTCCTGAAAATGAAGCACTTTGGCACAAGATTGAACCAGGTGACCATATTTCTCCCAGAAATAGAAGTATTTTCCATCTGTTCTTCGCAATAAGACTGCAGTGCAACTATGATTAGAGCGGTGGTGGAAAAGCAAAGCAGGTCAGGCAGCGTCCCAGGAGCAGGAACATGTTGATTTTCTTGCTCCTGGGATGCTGCCTGACCTGCTGTGCTTTTCCAGCAATATTCTAATCGTGACTCTAATCTCCAGAATCTGCAATACTCACTTTTGCCTTACAGTGCAAGTATGCCTTGGCATTTCGAAGTGATTCAATGAAGGTCTTTTCAAAATGACAAAAAGATTAGATAGGATAAAAAACAAGATACAGTAGGTTCTAAGTGAATTGACATTTTTGAAAGTGAGATTGATAGATATTTGTAAGGTAAAAGAATCAAGCCATATCAAGTAAAGTTAGGTTATGTAGTTAAGATACATTTATGACCTAATCAAATGATGGAACAAACTGAAAAAAAATCTAGCTCCTCCTGTTCCTATGTTTCAAAACACAAATGAATCTATCCACTTAAGAAGTTCCTGCTTGCACTTTATAATACTTGACTCCCTTGCAAATTCAAAGTGTCGAATTCAGTCTCGAATATGATCCAATCTATTACTCCACATTATACTTCAACTGTCAATTTTTTCCAACTCACTTAGCCTACCTTTATCCCTTCATGCAGATAGTTCAATATATTAATAGTTGAAGCCTGAGCACTGATTCCTGTGACACCAGTTACATTTTGCCAACAAGATAATGACTCACATATTCCAACTCTTTATTTCTTATCAGTTAACCAACCTCTATCCATGCTAACACATCACCCAAAACCACCAGCTCCTACCTATTGTAGGGCACCTTATCTCAGCCTTCAATTGAAGATCCCTAATTTTTACATAATATTCCCTAGTTCTAGATTTTCCCCTGATGGATAACATTCTCTCAGCAAGCACTCTATCAAACCTCCTCAAAATCTTTTGATTCAATAAGATCACCTGTCATACTTCTGAACTCCACTTGTTAAATAGAACTGAAGTAGCTCAACCTTTTCCTTAGAAAACTATGCCTTCATTCCAACATTCTCTGAATTGCTTCCAATCAATGTAATTTTTTCCCTACGTAAGGTGATCAGTGCTGCATATTATGTGTATTCCACATAACATTGGTATCAACAATGCCTGATGGAGTTGTATCAAGATGTCTCCACCTTTATACTCCATCCCACTTTCAGTCAAGGCCAACCTTCCATTTGCTTTTCTAAATATGTAATCAGCGAAAGTTAGATAAGTGACAAAAATCTCCAATTTAGGGATGGGACATTATGGCAATGTTAAGAAAACCATTGATCCTGGGAGTATTGATGCTTCTGGCCTTCTATCTTGCAGGCTCACACTAAGAAAGTGGAGTAGGCTATTCCGCCCCTCAAGACTGTGCACCACCATTCAGTAGTATCATGGCTGATCAAACATTCCTCATATCCAGTTTCCAACATTTTCACCGTAACCTCCGTTTCTGCTACTGATCAAGAATCTATCAATTTCATCATCAAATAACAAAATGATTCAAACCCCCTTCCCCACCCCTCAACCCCCCAATTTCTCTGTGGCAGGAAGTTCCATAGACTCTCAACCCTCTGAGTTTATTGGCAGCTTTTCAATTGTCTAGTTCATCTCCTGAATCCAAGGATTTTTGGAAAATTACAAGTCCATGAGCTTCTTTTCTGCACATGGATTATCTTATATCTCATATTTTGCTTTTTGTGTTTAGAAGCTGAACATTAACTGTAAACAAAGCAATTATTTATCTCGATAACTTGGTTACAAAAATATACTTGGTATAATACCTTTGACATTTTCTCTGCATTAATAACTGCAGGGGAGTTGAGTGATTCACAAGCTCAGAACATCCCTTCAAGATGTAAACATCTGGTTTTTGACTCGAGGACAATGAGCAAATTGTCAATTCCACATTCAATTCCAGAGGACTGGACTCCCAGTCTGATGTTTGAGTCAAGATTCGAATCTGGAAACTTGCATCAAGCTTGGAGGGTGTAAGTACACTCAGGTTCTGTACCGTTTTCACGGGTTGCTAGGGAACATTACTTCAACATTACCATTGTTAGTTTTAAAAGATAATTTCAAATACGTTCTGAGAATATTTTTCTGTTTGACAATGCTCCCCAGGGCCCTACCACTAACTTGCAGCTAAGAACAGAACGGGCCCTTGAGGAATATCAGAAGAGTAGGACAAGTCTTAAACGAGGAATGAAGTGGGCTAAAGGGAGTCATGAAATAGCTTTAGTGAGTAGAATTAAGGAGAATCCCAAAGCATTTTATTCTTATATAAGAAGCAAGTGGGTAACTAGGGAAAGGATTGGTCCACTAAAGGATGATGAGGGAAGGCTGTGTGTCGAACCTGAGAGAATGGGTGAGATTCTGAATGATTACTTTGCATCAGTGTTCACTGAGGAGAGGAACATGATGAATCTTGTGATTAGAGATAGAAGTTTGATTAGTCTGGATCACGTTGACATAAGTAGGGAAGATGTGTTGGGCTAGAGGTTATTAAGGTGGACAAATACTCAGGACCAGATGGGATCTATCCCAGGTTGCTGAGGGAGGTGAGAGAGGAAATAGCTGGGGCCCTGACAGATATCTTTGTGGCATCCTTAAACACAGGTGAGGTGCTGGAGGACTGGAAGGTAGCTCATGTTGTCCCCCTGTACAAGAAGGGTACTAGGGATATTCTGGGTAACTACAGACCAGTGAACCTGACATCAGTGGTGGGAAAGTTGCTAGAGAGAGTAATGAGGGATAGGATCTATTTATATTTAGAAAAGAGTGGGCTTATCAGTAATAGGCAACATGATTTTGTGCAGGGGAGTTCGTGCCTTACCAACTTAATAGAGTACTTTGAGGAAGTGACCAAGTTGATAGATGAAGGAAGAGCTGTTGATGTCATATACATGGACTTTAGTAAGACATTTGATAAGGTTCCCCATGGTAGACTAATGGAAAAAGTGAAGTCACATGGTTTGCAGGGTGTTCTAGCTAGGTAGATAAAGAACTGGTTGAGCAACAGGAGACAGAGAGTAGTAGTTGAAGGGGATTTCTCAAAATGGAGGAAGGTGACCAGTGATGTTCCACAGGGGTCAGTGTTGGGGCCACTGTTGTTTGTGATATACATAAATGATCTGTTGCTATGATCAGCAAGTGTGCAGATGACATGAAGATTGGTGGAGTAGCAAAAAGCATAAGGGACTGTCAAAGAATACAGGAGGATGTAGTTAGACTGGAGAGTTGGGCGGAAAAGTGGTAGATGGATTTCAATCCAGACAAATGTGAGGTGATGCATTTAGGTAAGTCTAATTCTAGAGCGAATTATACAATGAATGGAAGAGCCTTGGGAAAAGTTGATGGGCAGAGAGGTCTGGGAGTGCAGGTCCATTGTACCCTGAAGGTTGCTGCACAGGTGGATAGAGTGGTCAAGAAGGCATATAGTATGCTTGCCTTCATTGGACGGGGTATTGA
>NC_057712.1:79989143-79994584 GCF_004010195.1 Chiloscyllium plagiosum | reverse complement strand
TGTGTGGAGGTGCAGGTGAATCTGTGGCGGATATGGAAGTTTCCTTTGGGGCCTTGGAGGGAGGTGGGAAATTGCGGTCCTTGAAGAAGGAGGCCATCTGTGTTGTGCGTTTTTGGAACTGGTCCTCCTGGGAGCATATGCGGCGGAGACGAAGGAATTGGGAATATGGGATGGCGTTTTTACAGGGGGCGGATGGGAGGAGGTGTAGTCCAGGTAGCTGTGGGAGTCGGTTGGTTTGTAGTAGATGTCCGTGTTGATTCGGTCGCCTGAGGTAGAAATAGATAGGTCGAGGAAGGGGAGGGAGGAATCTGAGACTGTCCAGGTGAATTTGAGGTCGGGGTGGAAGGTGTTGGTGAAGTGGATGAACTGTTCAACCTCCTTGTGGGAGCACGAGGCAGCACCGATACAGTCATCGATGTAGCGGAGGAAAAGGTGGGGGGTGGGGCCAGTGTAGTTGCGGAAGATGGACTGTTCCACATATCCTACGAAGAGGCAGGCATAGCTGGGGCCCATGCGGGTGCCCATGGCCTGATTGAGGTTTACAAAATCATGAAGGGTATAGACAGGGTGGATAGAGACAAGCTTTTTTCCAGGGTGAAGGATAATAACGAGAAATCACACTTTCAAGGTGAGAGGTAGAAAGATTAAGGGGGATACACGTGGCAAGTACTTCACACAGAGGGTGGCTAGCATCTGGAATGCATTGCCAGCAGAGGTGATAGAGACAAGCACGGTAAATTAATTTAAGATGCGTCTGGACAGATGCATGAGTAGGTGGGGAGCAGAGGGATACAGATGCTTAGGAATTGGGCAACAGGTTTAGACAGGAGATTTGGTTTGGCTCAGGCTTGAAGGACTGAAGGGCCTGTTCCTGGGCTGTAAATTTTCTTTGTTCTTTGTTCTTCTTTGAAACATTAACTCTGTTTCCCCCTTCCTTGTATGTAACCTGTCCAGCGAGGTGGCATTAGAACCTTCTCAGTTACAATCAGATCCCCGATCAACCTCCTAGATTTTAGTGAATACAGACCTAATTATAGTCAATCTTCGTTCTTAGACCAGACCGATGGACTCTGATTGGTCAGGATATTGCCATGGGAATGCAGCAGAAATTGGCTGTCTCCATGACGGCTTTTCTTATCCCAATAAAACAGTTGTAATACAAGTACAAATTCCTTTTGCAATCTTAAAACAAGGTCCTATGTGTTAATATATGCAGCTTCTAATATGCACAAATGCATAACTGATAAAGTTTAAATTGGTTTCCAGAGTAACTTTTAGCACAGTTCAGATTCTTCAGTAAATGTTGCTCAATGGCAGTATCACATTTAATGTTGGGCTGAGGCCAGCAACCACAGGCCAGTGTGAATGATCAATGAGTTATGTTATTTGACGTGGTCCACAAATCATTGGGATGTAAGGTCTACGTTATGTGACATCACATTGACATTGAAACTTATATCATATGACATATTTGATTAGCTGGCAAAACATATTTTTTTCCCTGGACAACAGTAGCCTAATATTGGAAGAAACCACTTACGTCTGTTTCCGTGCTGTATATCTTTATGACTCTATGACTAATGGTGCGCAGTGTACTTCAGGTTAATCTGGAAAGAAAGTTCTCAAAAAAATTGAGAAACAGACAATGCTAGCTACAATCAAAAGCAAACATTGCTGGAAAAGCTCAGCAGGTCTGGTAGTATCTGTGGAGAGAAAATAAAGTTAATTTTTCAGTTTCAGAACAGCAAGGTGAAACTAGCTGTCTCTTAAAGTTACCTTGCAGTAAGCCCTTGTGTAATGTGCTATGAGTTTCAGCACTCTTCTGATGATGTGTAAACTGGTGCCCCTTTTGCCAAGTCTACTTCTTGCATTCTAGTTCTGATGGGTGCAGGATGAAGAGCTTAGACTTTTTTGTCTCCGTTTAGCAATGTTTAAGTGCTGTACTACTAAGCAAATCATTAAAGATGTAAAAATATGATGAGTAACTGAGAATATACAGGGGAGCAAAAAGGGGGAGCTGACTAATTCCTCCTCACCTAGTTGTAACCATTTTGAAACCAAAAAGAATAGAAGAGCTGTTGATCTTCCTTTGGCGAATTGATTGATACAGACTAAAAAATGAATGATAGACTTTTAAAGACAGATGAAAAGATTTACAAAGGAGAAATAAAGATTTCACTTGGTTTGCATAAAACAGTCTAAGGTAACTTGCCCATTGCTTTTGCACATAATAGTCTATTTTAAGGTAACTGCCCATTTATGCTTAGGTGTAAGGTGATGGAAGTAAAATATGAACTTAAGTGACAGAAGGATGATTTTATCTGAGCATTAATTAAAAATTCACTCAAATTTGAAAGAAAAATGAACGTTTCTTTGGTAACCAAAGGTACAGTTTGAATGAAAATTTAATTGAAACCTCCTACGAAGACTCAACTTTATTCCACTTATTAGCATCTACTTCAGTACAGCTGCTAAAAGTGTTTTCACGGCATCTGAGTGTTAGCTATTTTATTTGGCAGTGTGATGTAAAACTGTGGCCTAAGCTTATACTTAAATGATGTTTGCAATATTTTTCTATGACATTAGTAGTCTGCTATATTAGGGAATAATTGCCACACACAAAGTCAGATTTTAAAGTGAAACTCAACATCAAACCTTTCTATGTGAAATTCTAACAACATCTATTTAAATGTCTGGCAAATATTTTGAATAATATTTACTGGTTGGTAGATATATGGAATAAATAATTCATAGCTCAATACAGGCTACAGGCAGCTCTTTCTCTCTACCCTTCAACCTGGGAAGGGAGCGTAATTAAAGTAGTTATCACATCATATGGTTATCCCACAAAATCCACAAAACTTTCCACAGAATTTTGGTCTGTATATAAAAAGTCTTACCTTTATGAGCCATAGTTCCATTGTAAATTATTAGCAGAACTGCAGAGCAGAAAGTTAATGACAATTGTGCATTGCTTTCCCCAATGCAGTGGTATCTCTTTTCTGACCTACCTGAGGGTGAACAATCCATGTTGTGAAACAAAATCAGGCTGGAGAACTCAGCAGGTCTGGCAGCATCGGTGGAGAGAAAACAGTTAATGTTTCGAGTTCAGTGACACTTCAGGACTGATAGCTAGTAAAAGGTGGTACTTCTGCTGATGATTGTGTGTTTGTGTTGGGAAGAAGGAGGAATGAGTGGAAAGTTGGAAATGGAGCCCAGAGAGAGAGAGAGAGATAGAGAGAATGTTAAGCAAAGAGGATGCTTGATAGTAAGCAAGGGAAGAAGAAAAGTAAATAATGGCATCATGCGTGGGTGAAAATGGGTTGGTTGTGCTGAAAGCAGTCCATATGATTAATAGGTCCTGGGGTGTGGGGGTGGGTAAAGGATATTGAAGGAAGCATTTAGACTCTAAAATTATTAAACTTGATATTGAAACCTGAAGGCTACAGAGTCCCCAGGAGGAAGATGAGGTGCTGTTCTTCCAGCTTGCACTGAAATTCCTTGGAGCACTGCAGCAGGCCCAACATAGAAATGCTGGACAGGGCAGACTGTGGTATGCTGAGATGGCAGATAACTGGAAACTCTGGATAATTTTTAAGGACAGAACATAAGTGTTCTACAAAGCTGTCACTCAGCCTGAAATGTGTCTCCTCAGCGTAGAGAAACCACATTGTGAGCAGTAAATACAGTTTCTGTTTTGTTTCAGATTTTCAGATTCTGCAGTCCTTTGTGTTATTATAATCCATGTTATGAACTGGTTTCTTTCCACAAGGCAGCAGAATGTAACTCCAACCATCTGTTAGTAGATCATGTTCATGAGAAAAACTTCAATTATAAATTTGGAATAAACATGGGACATTTTCAAAAACTTAAACGTTGAACTGAGGCTCATTTCAGTACTAAAATAATTTGCCTGAACTCAATTCTCTTGCACATTAGTTGGTGGCTAGATCCTGCACATTTATTATTGCTTCCATTGACCAATTTCCACTCAGATTATTGCTTCACTAATTTTGACAACATTTTAAAAAGTAAATGTATTTAAAGAGAAAAATTGAAAGTAAAGTATAGCAACAACCATGGTTCTTCCCGATACAGGGAAGAAATATCATGCATACATTGTACTTTATACAACTCCAATTGTACTTTATACAACTCCAATTAATATACTGCTCAGTAAAGACACATTGAAGTTGTTCTCATCCAATATACATGTTCTGCTCTTTTTACTCTGGCATTTCTTGCGTATTATCCTGATGAGTGCAAGATGGAAAACTACAACAAAATATGGCTTATTTCAATAATACTCAAGATCCATACTACCAAACAACTATTCATATGTCCAACTGGATTTATTTCAAATAAAATGATATGACCCAGTCATATTTCTACATGCATATGAGTCACTAATTCTTAATGACTGATGTATGAGATGTATGGTGTAAAGTGTGTATGTCTCATATTTTTCTGTATTCTAATTATGGATTGAAATAGGGGAAGAAACTGTTTTATATCTAGGATTGTTGAAGGATTGTTGCTCTGTTTAAGTGATGGTAAGCTGCTATGCATTGTAAGTACTGTTTACACAGATGCTTGCTCAAGCTCTAATAGAAGCCTAGTTTGCTGATGAGCTGGAACCAAGGAGTGTGTACAAAAGATGTTTTGGCTGGCAACAGGAAGCTTGGACGAATTAAATGTGATCAGTTATTGATGGCAAAAGCCAACAACAATGTGATTGGCTCCAAGCCAGCCTGACAGTTTGAGGGTGTAAATGTTTGGAAGAAACAATCAGATCTCAGGAGCTATTTCTTCACTCCACAGTTAGAACAATTCAAGTTATGTAGATAGTACACACTGCTGCTACTGAACGTGATGGTTAGAGGAGTGGATGCTTCTGGATGTAATGCTAATCAAGCAGGCTGCTTTGTCCTGGATGGAGTCAAGTTTCTTCAGTGTTGTTGGAGCCGCATTCATCCAGGGAAATGGGAAGCATTCTATCACACACTTGACTTGTGCCTGTGAGCAGGCTTAGAGAATCAGGAAGTGTGTTACTCACTGCAGTATTCCTAGCCTCTGATCTGATCTTGTAGTCACTTTGTTTTTATGATGAGTCCAGGTGAGTTTCTGGTCAATGATAACCCCAAGGATGTTGATAGTGGTGGACCATCTCTGACACTTCCCTCCCCTTCCTGGACCTCTTCATCTCCATTAATGACGACTGACTTGACACCGACGTTTTTTACAAACCCACCAACTCCCACAGCTACCTGGATTACACCTCTTCCCACCCTACCTCCTGCAAAAATGCCATCCCGTATTCCCAATTACTCCGCCTCCACCGTATCTGCTCCCAGGAGGACCAGTTCCACCACAGAACAGACCAGATGGTCTCCTTCTTGAGAGACCGCATTTTCCCTTCCCACGTGGTTAAAGATGCCCTC
>NC_057712.1:79917356-79986744 GCF_004010195.1 Chiloscyllium plagiosum | reverse complement strand
TGACATTCATCCCCACCCCCACTCACCTATTGTACTCTATGCTACATTCTCCCCACCCCCACCCTCCTCTCATTTATCTCTCCACCCTTCTGGCATTCTGCCTGTGTTCCTGATAAGGGATTTTGCCTGAAACGTCGATTTTCCTGCTCCTCGGATGCTGCCTGAACTGCTGTGCTTTTCCAGCACCACTCTAATCCAGAATCTGGTTTCCAGCATCTGCAGTCATTGTTTTTACCAAGGGGATGCAGTGATGGTAACTCCACTGAATGTCAATGGGGGCGTGGTTAGATTATCTTTTATTAGTGATGGTCATAGTTTGGTATCTGTATGACGTGAGTGTTACTTGCCACTGGTCAGTCCAAGCCTTGGTATTGTCCAAATCTTGTTGAATTTGTCCATGACTGCTTCAGTGTCCGAAGAGTTGCAAATGGTGCTAAACATTGTGCAATCATCAGCGAACAGCCCAACTTCTGACCTTGTGATTGGGGGAACCTTATTGATAAAGCAGCTGTAGATGGTTGGGCCTAGGACACTACCCTGAGGAACTCCTGCGTAGATGTCCTGGAGTTGAGATGACTGACTTCCAACAACCACGACCATCTTGCTATGTGTCAAATATGACTCTAACCACCAAAGAGTTTTCCCCAGAATTCCCTTTGATTCTAGTTTTGCCAGACTTCCTTGATGTCGCACTCTTTGATGCAGCCTTGATGTTAAGGGCTATCACTCTCATCTCACCTCTGGAATTCAGCTCTTTTGTCCATGTCTAAACCAAGGCTGTAATGATGTTAGGAGCTGAGTGGCTCAGGTAGAATCCAAACTGGGCGTCACTGAACAGGTTATTGCTGAGCATGTGCTGCTTAATAACACTGCTGATGACATCATCCATCATTTTACTGATGATCAAGAGTAGACTGACAGAGTGGTAATTGGTTGGGTTGGATTTGTCTTTTTTTTTTATGTACAGGACACATATGGACAATTTTCCACATTGTTGGTAAATGCCAGTGTTGTAACTGTACTGGAACAGCTTGGCTAAGGGAGCAGCAAGTTATGGAGCATAAGTCTTCATTTCTATTGCCAGAATGTTGTAAGGTCCCTTATGCTTTGCAGTATCCAGTGTCTCCAACTGTTTCTTGATATCACGTGGAGTGAATTGAATTTACTGAAGACTGGTATCTGTGATGCTGGGGACCATTGGAGGAGGCCGAGGTGGATCATCCACTTAGCATATCTGGCTGAAGATTGCTGCAAAAGCTTCAGCCTTATCTTTTGCACTGATGCACTGGGCTCCTCCATCATTGAGGATAGGGATATTTGTGGAGCCACCTCCTCCAGTGAGTTGTTTAATGATCCACCACCATTCATGACTGGATATGGAAGGACTGGATCTGTTAGATCTGATCTATTGGTGGTGGGATCTCTTAGCTATACCTATCACTTGCACATGTTTGGCATGCAAGTAGCCCTGTTTGGTGACTTCACCAGGTTGACACCTCACCTTCAGGTATGTCTGGTGCTGCTCCTGGTGTGCCCTCCTGCACTCTCCATTGAAATAGGTGGATCCCTTGGCTTGATAGTAATGGTTGAGTGGGGGATATGCTGGGCTATGAGGTTACAAATTATGTTGGAATACAGTTCCACTGGTTTTGATGGTCCACAGCAACTCATGGATGACCAGTCATGAGTTGCTAGATCTGTTCAAAGCCTGTCCAGTTAGCACAATGATAGTGCCACAAAGTACGATGGAGATTATTCTCAATGTGAAGGCAGGACTTTGTCTCTACAAGATCTGTGCAGTGGTCACTCTTACTGATACTGACATGGACAGATGCATTTGCAGCTGGCAGATTGGTAAGGATGAAGTGAAGCATGTTTTCCCATTTTGTTGGTTCCCTCACCACCTGCTGCAGATCCAGTCTAGCAGTTATGTCCTTTAGGACCCCACCAACTCGATCAGTTGCGCTGCTGCTGAGCCACTTTTGGTGGTGGGTATTGAAATCTCCCTCCCAGAGTACATTTTGTTCCTTTACCATTCTTAATGCTTTCTCCAAGTGTTGTTCAACATGGAGGAGTGCCAATTCATCAGCTGATAGAGGACAATGCGTGGTAATCAGCAGGAGGTTTCCTTGCTCATGTTTAACCTGAAGTCACGAGACTTCATGGAGTCCTGAGTTAACATTGAGAACAATCAGGACAGCTCCCTCCTGACTGTATACCACTATGATGCCACCTCTGCAGCATCTGTCCTGCCGATGGGCAGGACATATCCAGGGCTAGTGATGGTGGTGTCTGGGACATTGTCTGTAAGGTATCATTCCATGAGTATGATAATGTCACGCTGTTGCTTGACTTGTCTGTGAGTCAAAATCTCTCCCAATTTTGGCACTAGCCTACAGATGGGAATGAGGAGGACTTTGCAGGGTCGACAGGGCCATTTCTGCCGTTGTCTTTTCCAGTGCCTAGGTTGATGCTAGTTTGAGACTTTGTAGCAATTGAAACAACAGAATGACTTGCCATGGCATTTCAGAGGGCAATTGAGAGTCAACCTCATTGCTTGTGGCTCTAGAGTCACATGTAGGCCAGACTAGGTGAGCATGGCAAATTTCATTCCCTGGAAGGCATTAGTGAACCAGATAGGTTTTTCTGACAATCGCCAATGATTTCATGGTTTCTTCCACACTTTTTTTTATTGAATTCAAATTCCACCATCTACCATGATGGAATTCAAACCCAGGTCCCCAGAAGATTACCTGGGTCTCTGGATTAATACTGTAGCAATAACTCCACTGGACCATCAACTTCCCCTGTTCCTCTTGTTAAATATAGAAACTTGGTGCATGCTTTCTGTTAATTTGGCTATGAAAAGATAAGTAAATTGGAGAATTCTTTTTAACATTTTTAACTTTTGTAATGTAGGAATAGCGGAACTTTATTTCCTACCCCAGTGAGGTGTACCAATGCACCCAACTGACCACCTTAACACTTTTGAGCCCATCCAGCATCTTCGCTCAGGCAGTGTGTCACTGGCCCCCACATCAGTTCATTCTAGCATATTTTAAGAACATTCAGACTTGTATTCAACGTTACAATGTATTTTTATGTTAGTGAGCAGCTGAAGCCATCTTGTATCCAAATAAATATGTATTGTCTACTTCCAAATGAGGAATTTACAATTTTAGTTAGCTTTAATTACAGAATCATAGTTGGCAAAGGAACTACAGCTAATTTCTTGCAAACCTCAGTAAGAAGAAAAGGCCCACATCTTTTAGAAACAATCATCTATTAGTTTCAGTTGTTATTTTTAGTTTATTCCTTTGGTTGATCTGAATTTGGAATGATAAATGCTGAAAAAATAATTTGAATACATAACATTATGATTCATTTGTACTCTGGGGTTTATTTGACTTGGCGATGTGAACTTTACAAACAAATAAACTGTGTATCTCTATCTACAGAGGCCAATATGAGTATAATTTGGTGTTGGCAATGGATACATTCACCAACAGACACACCCAATGGTATTACTTTCGGATTCAGAACATAGTGTCAGATGTCACCTACAAATTTAAGATCGTCAACTTGCTGAAAAAAGATAGCCTTTATAATTATGGTAAGCACTATTTTAGAATTCTACTCTAATTTTACTTTCAGTTTTAACATTGCTGTCATAGTTAACTCAATATCAAAAGATAGAAAAGGAACAGGCAATCAACTGGGGTCTTGTTAAACTTACAAATGATCAGAAGAAAACAGGGAGGAAGAGTATTTTACCACACAAAATCTCTGGTTCAGTGGGCTATGTACAGCTATCCTAAGTGTGTCCTTAACTTAAATATAATCATGAAAGCTGCCTTTAGTGAGCAGCTTCATGGAATAGGACAAAGTGAGGATTGCAGATGCTGGAGATTAGAGTTGAGAGTGTGGTGCTGGAAAAGCACAGCAGGTCAGGCAGCAACCAAGGAGCAGGACAGTTGACGTTTCGGGCAAAAGCCCTTCATCAGGAAGGTTTCTGCCTTGGATGCTGCCTGACCTGCTGTGCTTTTCCAGCACCACAATATCGTGGAATATATGAGTTCCAATCCCTTGAATGTTTTTAAATGGTTTTGTTTCCTGAGGCAGTAACACACATCACACAGGGTTAGCAAGAATGTTGGGGACAAAAATTCAACATGATGAGCCATCAAACTGGTCTTCCCATGAAGGAATAGAAAACTGGGATTTTATATATTCACTGATTGTGCAACATCAGGGCGCAGGAGATATTTCCAGATTGAAACCACAATGGCAATTAAAACACATAAATGGGCTAAAAACTCACAAAACCATAATAAAATGTTAGAAAACTGCATCTGACTTGAGGAATAAAATGACAGCAGTAAAGTAATAATATAAAACATAAATTTTTAGAATGGAGAGATTGAACTTTTTTGGTTACTAACTTGGGCAAAGCGCCATGAAGGTTAAGAGATTTGTTCAAGGTGTTCAATATTAAGAGGGGATCTGAGAGAGTAGGTAGGGATCAGTTGTTTCCATTGGCACAAAGTCAGAAATCAGAAAATATGGATTTAAGGCACTTCGCAAAATTACCAAGAGAGAGATGAGAAATGATTATAAGCAATGCATCGTATGACGAGAGATCCATTGTCTAAAAGAGCTAATAACATTCAAAGAGTAACTGGATAGAGATATGGAAAGGAAACATTGCAGAGCAAAGGGGAAGAGTAGTGGACTGGGACTAATTGGAAAGCTCTTTCAAAAAGCTGGAAAACGCAGTACACATTGACTTCCTACTCTGCTGTGTCATGCTGAATACTGAATTTTTAAACAGCCGAAGATTCCTGAATGCCACCTAATTTCCTGGAGAGGAAGGCACTGTTAGAGTGCCAATTGCAAAGTATAGAGAATATATATATATAGGGAATGTATATATTTTATATGCACACAACCTTTCAAATGAAGTCGACTGTGTTTGAATCATCTTATATTTCTACTTATCTTTCTATTAGGAATGAAACCTTTAGTTTACTCAGAGAAAGATGCGAAAGAACACAATATTGGCTGGTTTCGTTCAGGGCATCACATCACATATAAACCATGGAATAACAAGGGCTTCAACAAATCTTTGCCCAATGTACAATATTACTGCCTAGCATTTCAAATAGTAAGTGGAAATTTCCTGCTTTGTGACTGGAGAAAATTGATGGGATTATGTGAAAACAGTGCTCGCAGAAAGGTAATTGCTTCATCTAAGATGAAAACCCATGTAAGGTGAGATCTGTAACAATCAGAAGCAAATGCTGGAGCAACTCAGCAGGATTGGCTGCACCTGTGGACAGTCTTCCTCATGGTCACCAGTGCTTTTCTGTTTGTGTAGCCCTTGCTTGTGGTGTAACCAACTCGCTTTCCTCAGCCTCATGGATACTCCCTAGATGCTCCATGCAGCAAATCAGGAGCTGCAGCTGACCCCACTTCCTGCAATGTAGTCACCATTGACACTGAAAGTGTCCCCGATTTCCCACATGTTGCAGGAAGTGTATTTCTGGGGACTGACTTCTCCTGCCATTGTGAATCTTACCAACTGCAAATAATAAACTAAGATCCAATTCCTCAACCTTGCCCACTATTCATCAAATCAGATTTCTCTTTGTCTATTCCTAACAAATTACAAAAATTAAGACTTTATTCCCAGTAGAACTCTTAGTCCCTAAAACCAGTTGCCAAGCAACTAATTGTAGAACCCTCTACAGTATAGAAACAGGCCAGTCAGCCCAGCAAGTCCACACTGACTCTGAAGGGTATCCCACCTAGACTCACCCTTCTATCCTATCCCTGTAACTCTGCATTTCTCATGGTTAATCCACTTAATCTACACATCCCAGGACACTATGGGCAATTTAGCATGGCCAATCCACCTAACCTGGACATCTTTGGACTGTGGTAGGAAATGGGAGCACGTGGAGGAAACCCACACAGATGAGGGCAGAATGTACAAACTCCACATAGACAGTTGCCTGAGGGAATCAAACCCAGATCCCTGGCACTCTGAGGCAGCAGTGCTAACCACTGAACCACTGTGCCAGCCCTTGTCCTAGGTCACTTTTGCCCTAATCCTCTTGCCCTAGGTCACTTTTGAATCATGATGTACCTTTAGGAGCTTTGTTTACTGATTCAGCGAATGTTTGCTCCTCTCCTCTCCCACTGCTGTGCTGACTGAGCTTGATCTGGGTGCAGATTCTCAGGGTTTTAACTGGAAGCTTCATTGCTGCCATTCACTCCCAGGTTCACTCTGCTCTGCTTCTCTCTGGCTGCTGCTCTGACTGAGCAGTATTATATGTAGGCATGCATAATAGCCAAGTTTGTGGACAACACAAAAATAAGTGGTGAATGTGATACAAAGAGTCTGCAAAAGAGATATAAACAGGTTGATCAAGTGGGAAAAAGATCGGCAGATGGAAGATAATGTGGGCAAATATGAGGTTATGCACTTTGGCAGGAGGAAGAGGAACTAAATATTATGGATATAGCCTGTAGAAAGCTACAGTACAGAGATTTAGGCATCCTTGTGTATAAACCACTAAAAGCTGGTGTATATGTTTAGCAGGAAATAGAGAAAGCAAATAAATGTTGGCCTTCATTTCAAAGAGGATGGAGTATATAACTAAAGAGAGGTCTTGCTACAGTTCTACTATACACTAATCGGACAACAAGCTGAAATGCTGTGAACAATTTTGGGCCCTTATCTCAGCAAAGATATCCTGGCACTGGAAGAAGTCCAAAGTCATTTCCCAAGCTAATGCTGGATATAGAGGAACTAACTTTTGAGGAAAGGTTGAGTAGGTTGGGTGTATACTCATTGGAGTTTAGCAGGAGGAAAAGCAACCTCTTTGAAACATACAAGATTCTTAGGGGGTTTGAAGGGGTAGGAGTGGAAAGGTGGTTTTTCTTTGTAGGAGAATTTAGGACCAGAAGACAATCTCACAGTGAGGGGTCACGCATTTCCACAGAGATGAGCAGGATTTTTCTTTTCTCTCAGACAGTTGTGAATATGTGGAATTTGTTTATTGCAAAGGGCTGTTGAGGTTGGGTCATTAAGTCCATTTAAAGCTGAGATAGATTTTTAATCATTGGGGGAATCAAGGGTTATGGGGAAAAAGCAGGAAATTAGAGTTCAGGATCATCAGATCAACCACAATCTCAATGAATGGAGGGCAGACCTGATGGGCTGAATGACCTCCTTTTGCTCCTTTGTCTTATGGTCTTATGTCAACTATCCACCTAGCCACCATACTGAGTCAAAATTAGGACCAATTAGCACCACTATAAATACTGCCTATAAATAAGTCATCTTATCAGCAACAATTTATCAAAATACAACCCTTCCTCTTTGTAGCTTCTGATTGAATCTAACACTGCTAGCTGAATAATTCTGCAATGCACATCACACTAATTTGATGTTTTGAAACTTGTTGGCTATGATTGTAATTAACCTCCTTTTGGAAAGCTTGAATTTTATTTGCTTCAGATCAGGCTTTCACACTAGTTCTTCCATTTTGTTTCAGGAATTTAATAATAGGAATGATACATACTACCTAGCGCATTGCTACCCCTACAGATATACTGACCTAAAGGCTCACTTGGATGAAATAGTAAATGATTCTAAACATTCAGCACATTTTAAAAAGGAGGTACTGTGTGAAACAAGAGCAGGAAATAGCTGCTTTTTGCTGACAATCACTGACTATACAGGTGAGTTGCACTAAGTTTTCATTATATCTTGTAGCTAATTCCCAATCAACCTGTTTACACTGTGTACTGTTTATACCTGACTCGTACTCAGTTATACAATGTCCTGACAGGTGATTTCAAATGACCATTGCAATACATATGCCCCCTGCAGTGACTTGAGGCCTTCGTGAGCATTTTATATATAGGACATATGACATAGTGGGTAACCTTTGAGCCAGAAGTTCTGGGTTCAAGGCCCACTCCAGGAGTTAATGGCCCAGAAAGGTGTGTTCGTAACTGATCAGTCTGATAATCTTTCCAACCTGTGCTAATGGCAGACGGTAAATTTGCAAAAGATTCCTGATCAGCTATGAGCGGGAAAGAAAATTGGAGTTTCTATCATCATTATCCATAGCTCCAGACTAGAAGATACATTTAAAAGTGCAGCCCCACCAACATAAATTCCTAGGCAATGCTTGGATCAGATTGATGCCAGTCCAAGAGCATAGCTTACAATCCCCTTGAATGTGTGGCAGATTCAGAACTAAACTCCTTACTATATCTGTGACAGAGATTGTGGCTCTGTGCATCAAACTAACCTTCAGGCAGAGAACTGATGGAGATATGAACACAATTGACATAGTGAAAGCAAGCTTAATTATGTTCTATCTCTATTCTCTTAACACAAAAATGAATTGGATGCATGATCACCGAATAAGTTTGGAATATAGAATGACAAGTTTGATAACTTTTGAGAGATTATCTTTCTTTATTTATTGTTGAGAAGTGGGCATCATTGGCAAAGCCACGGTGTATTCCTACCGAGAACATGGTGGTAAGCCACCACCATGAACCAATTACACAGTCTGTGTAATTGTTATGACCAATTCCCAGGCAAAGTTCCCCAATTTGTTCTTATCCTAGGTGGGATGTTTAAAATTGT
Source organism: Chiloscyllium plagiosum (assembly GCF_004010195.1). Lineage (NCBI taxonomy): Eukaryota > Metazoa > Chordata > Chondrichthyes > Orectolobiformes > Hemiscylliidae > Chiloscyllium > Chiloscyllium plagiosum. The sequence continues at coordinate 79,978,073 of NC_057712.1, read as the reverse complement.
TAGGCTCCTTTCTAAGGAGGGATGTACTACCTCCCTGTCTTTATTTGTGTATTCTGCCTGGTTGGTTGCAACGTGGTTAATTTAAAAAAGGTTCCCTTCCCACGTGGATATCTCTCTGCCAGACCCAAATGAAGATATGTTTTGAAAGAAGCCAATTTAACCAGGATAGCATGAGTTAATCAAATAATGAGTTTATTAGCTACCAACCACAAGAAGAATCAATAATACAACATATTTGCTCATAGATTAAGAATAAAAAGTGAGGCAAAAAATGGAAGGTTAAAAAGATTTATGGATCAGCCTCTGAGTCATTTTTAAAGAATAGGTAGTCAAATACTGCAGCTGTTACATAAGATGGTGCCAGTCCTGTTGACATTGATAGTTGAACAGTGGATTTTGAGATTCTTGACATACTTTCAGATTGATTAAAATTCTTTTGTCCTGGTTCCTTTTGATAGATTCAGAACTAAACTGCTTACTCTCGGCCCTTTCTTCACCTTCAGTACAGGGGTATTTAATGGCTGTTCTCAAACTGTGACCTTCACAGCACATTTATTCATACGTTAGTATGTCAGACTAGGTTTGAAATGCACTTTTAAACATTGTCACTGTGCACTTGCAAAAGAGGAAAATGCAAAATGCTTCTTGTCCAGATTGATGTATTTTCCCCAAAAATGTTCACAGGCTGAGATCCTTACAGGCAATTATATAGTAGTTTACAGCGCATATCTCCTTTTGAAGCTTCTTAGGCACCTTCAGATGCGACATTCCAAATTTGTCTCAAACAACCACTGGATTTACATCTGCAATCATCTTTTGGCTATAGCAGCCCTCGCTTAAAACAAATGTTGGAATGAAAAGTTTGGTTTGTTTGCAGAATTGTGATCCTCATTCATGACAGTAATAAAAGTACTCTCAATCTGGTGTTTGGAAGACAATTCCAGGAGTTTGACCCTATGATGTTGAAGGAACATAGTTATATTTCCAATCAAGTTGGTGTGTGACATGCAGCAAAGCATAGATGGTGGAGTTTTCATGTTGCTGTCATTGGTCATAAGTTCTGTCAAAGGACCCTTACAGTCATAAAATCATAGAGGTGCACAGCACAGTAAAAGACCCTTCGGTCCAACTCATCCATGCCGACCAGATATCCTAACCCAATCTAGTCCCATTTGCCAGCACTTGGCCCATATCTCTCTAAACCCTTCCTATTCATATACCCATCCAGATGCCTTTTAACTGTTTAGTCTCCACCAATTGTATTAGCCTCCACCACTTCCTCTGGCAGTTCATTCCATACATACCACCCTCTGCATGAAACGGTTGCCCCTTAGGCCCCTTTTATATCTTTCCCCTCTCACCCTAAACCTATGCCCTCTAGTTCTGGACTCTCCCACCCCAGGGAAAATACCTTGTCTATTTATCCTATTCATGTCCCTCATGATTTTATAAACCTCTATATGGTCATACCTCAGCCTCCGACGCTGCAGGGAAAACAGCACCAGCCTACTGAGAGTCTACCTATATCTCAAATCCTCCAATCCTGGCAATATCCTTGTAAATCTTTTCTGAACCCTTTCAAATTTCACAACATCCTTCCGATAGGAAGGAGACCAGAATTGCACACATTATTCCAAAAGTGGCCTAACCAACATCCTGTACAACCACAACATGACCGCCCAACTCCCATACTCAATACTCTGACCAATAGAGGAAAGCATACCAAATGCCTTCTTTGCTATCCCATCTACCTGTGACTACTTTTAAGAAACAATGAACCTGCATTCCAAGATCTCTATGTTCAGCAACACTCCCTAGGACCTTACCATTTACTGTATAAGTCCTGCTAACATTTGCTTTTCCACAATGCAGCACCACGCATTTATCTAAATTAAACCCCATCTGCCACTCCTCAGTCTATTGGCCCAACTGATCAAGATCTTGTTGTAATCTGAGGTAACCTTCTTCGCTGTCCACTCCACCTCTAATTTTGGTGTCATCTGCAAACTTACTAACTATACCTCCTATGTTCACATCCAAGTTGTTTATATAAATGACGAAAAGTAGTGGACCCAGAACTGATCCTTGTGGAACTCCACTGGTCACCAGCCCCCAGTCTGAAAAGCAACCCCCCACCCACCACCCTCTGTCTTCTACCTTTGAGCCAGTTCTGTATCCAAATGTTTAGTTCTCCTTGTATTCCATGAGATCTAACCTTGCTAACCAATCTCCCATGGGGAACCTTGTTGAACGTCTTGGTATCATGGGAAGTGGTTGTTTGGGTAGATCAGTCTACCAATGGAACAATCTTCCCAACATCCACTCAGTCCAGGCCATTCAGTATTCTGTAAGTTTCAATTAGATTTCATCTCATCCCATTGAGTATAGAACCAGAGTCCTTGAACGTTCCTCATTATGTTAAGCTTTTCATTCCTGGGACCATTCTCGTGAACTTCCTCTAAGCAAGCTTCAGGGCTAGTACATCCTCCCTGAGATATGGGCCCAACTCTGCACAATATTCCAAATATGGTCTGACTAGAGCCTCAGAAGTATATCCCTTCTTTTATATTCAAGTCCAAAATAAATGCCATCATTGCATTTGCCTTTCTAACTACTGACTCAACCTGCAAGTTTACCCTGAGAGAATCCTAGACTAGAACTCCCAAGTTTCTTTGCACTTCAAATTTCTGAATTTTCTCCCCACTTAGAAAATAGTCCATGTCTCTATTCTTATTACCAAAATGCATGACCTCACACTTGCCCATGTTGTACTCCATCTGCCATTTTTTTGCCCACTCTCCTAACCTGTCTAATTCCTTCCGCAGCCTCTCCATCTCCTCAATGCTACCTGTCCCTCTACCTATCTTTGTATCGTCTGCAAACTTAGCCAGAAGGTTCTCAGTTCCTTCAACTAGATCGTTAATGTATGAAGTGAGAAGTTGTGGTCCCAACACTGAGCCTTGTGGAACACCACTTGTCACCAGCTGCCATCCTGAGATGTCCAAATGATAATTGTCTATTGTGACTTCTTGGCAAATAGGGGCCTTGTTTCTCTTATGACAGATATGGAAAATTCTAAATCAAAGCTTGGTGTTGTGCTGACAGCAAGAGTACATCCTGGGGAGACTCAAGCCAGCTGGATGATGAAAGGCATTCTGGACTTTTTGCTTTCTGAGGAGCCTACAGCAAAGGTAGAGATAAACAAGATAACTACATAATACTTTTGAATCTAGTTCACCCAAGTTGATATTACATTATAACAAAAATCAATTTGGGATTTTTGTGCTCCTTTTCATTGCATCAAACTACTTATAGGTCCTTTTACTATCTGAATCTTTTTTAGGAGATCGCTCAGTCATGCACCCACAATCAAACCAGGAGAGTGACTGATGTCTCATAGCCACATGGGTTCACTTAGTACCCAGGATGTGATCAGTGCTGCAATCTGAGCTGTAAGATTCAGCAATATAGCTGAGGTCAACCAGGTGTAGGGAACCTTTGACTCTACTCATGTGACATTGAAAGGGTTGCATGATAAAACTGCAGAATTCATCAGCAGGAGAGGATTTCCATTGATAAATGTTCAGGTCGTCCTGAACGATCAACTGTCAGAACTCTGACCGACTCCTTTGAGCAGATTCTAGACATGACTGACCAGTCCTCAGATGTTCTTTTTTGCCTACTGCCACTTGATGGTACACTGTTCCCTGACGGATTGCGATAGGCCAACAGGACTGACCATTAGCAACTCACTGGATTGCACCAGGACAAATCTCCTAACAGTGAGCATCCTAAGTGGACAAGTGATGGTGACCAAGCTCCTGGACTGTGTGCCTTTGTCTGACATAAATGGGAGCCCCTGAGAGACAGCAATCCACACCATCCCAACACCTACATTCTCAGTCCTTTCACTGAACTGAGAATTGTCCCCATCAAGATGTTTCTCAATGACATCAGCCCTCCACAAAAACAACAACAGATCTCTACCATAAAAGCATGACCTGCAGCCTGTGTGTCTATGCTAAAGATCATGTCAATGTGGCAGTGTTGAAAATCTTTGCACCAACAGGCAAGTACAGATGCTGTAAGCATGCAAGTAGGTATAAGTGAACACGTGCAAAGAGTCCTCTGAGTATTCTGTCTCAAGGCTGTTTGTAGCATTGTATACTTTGTCAAGTATACTCTTCACTTCTGCATGAGATGGCATGTAGATTGCTGTCAGGATAAGAGAGGTGAACTCATGCAGCAGGTGGTAGGGACAGCACTTCACTATAAGATATTTTAGGTCTGGGGAGCAGTAGCTCGCCAGATTGACCACATCCAAGCTCCACGTGGTGTTGATTAGCAGGCACCCCTGGCCATGCCCATGGATACCAAGCAGTCCACTCAGTGGACTGAGAAACTCTCAGGTTGTAAAGCACATTCAGGTATATCAGGAGTGAACCATGTCTCTATAAAACAGAGCACACAACAGTCTCTCAAATCCTTTGGTAGGTGAGTCTAGCTTTGAGGTCATCCATCTTGTTTTCAATAGCTTGGATGTTTGCCATGAGTCTGCTGGGGAGGGAGGGAGACCTGAAGACCAGCATGTATCCCACATTTCCCGGATAGGTTGCTGCTCCTAGTCGATTCTGGGCATTGGTGAGAGAAGTCTGCTGCTCTGAGAGGTAAGTATGTGCTCCTGATGAGGTCCTGGGCACCGGGCATGTCTTTGAATGTTCCAGGGGTGTCTTGTGGTCGGTCTGGTCAGGCCTCCTCAATAGCGGGTCGCTATAGAGTCAGGTTTTGTCCCACACTGGTCAGGCCTTGGTTCTGGGTTTCCATGAGATTGGAGAGGTTAGGTCTGTGCGAAGCAGGATGGCCTCTGATCCCTCTGGGCTTTTGGTTCCAGCATCAGCAAGATAATTTGATACATCTATTGGGGCCCTGGGCACTAGTCCCTTTCATAAACTCCCGGTGGGGGGGGGTCTTGCAGACAGTCTGGTCTGGTCTCCTCCATGTCAGGCCACTGAGGAGTCAGGTCTTGTTCCCGTGCTGGTTGGGCTTTGGAAATTGGACCTCATTTGTCAGAGAACCTTCATACCTGAATGTAGATTTAGAGAGCATTGTTCATAATTCTGATGGACTTAGAATTGAGGTATAGAAGAGCAGAACGATTATAAAGTATGTAAGAATAAGATCTGTAGTAGACAGCTCGTAAAGAGTTGCCATGCTGTGGCATTATCTTGCTGCTACTAATGACCATTCACACCTTCTTTCTTTCCAAACGTTAAGGAAATTATTGATATTGCCTAAAGCTGGCAGAAACCAACTGGGTGGGCAACTAAATGAGCTTGGGATATTTCCTTGAGGTAACCAGATCTGGCTGACTGCAAACTGCATGCTGCTTCCAGAGAGTGGCTGAAACATCCTCAGTGCCTTTGAATGTACATACTCAGATTATTTGGTATCAGGGGCATCAAGGAAGTTTTAACCGAGACTTGAGGAGGGAATGAATGATGAGGGTAAATTTTACCAATCCTTCAGCGATGAGCTGGGAGGGGGCAACATCGGCAAAATGGCTTGGGAATGGCACAGAGGAGATTCCCTGATATTTTTCCACAGCCATGTCAGTTTAACAGTGCTGATAAAAGTGGGAAGATCTGCTACCTGCCTGGAGCCCAATTTGGCCCCTGAGGTACACAATTAAGGGCTTCCTACGGCTCATTTGCCATTTTTCCCATGACCTCTGAGTCATGGGAGACTGTCCAGGATAAAGTGCCATCATCTATTATGTCCCTGCTTTTGAGGCCCACCAATTCTGATGGATTGCCTTCCCTCCACCTCACCTCCATCACAACAATGGTGTTAACTGTTCCTCACAACAACCTTCCACCTGCCAGGCCCTGGAGTCTCCCTTCCATTCTTCATCAGAGCCTTGACCATTGAGGTGCCCTTTCCTCACAATGACAGGCTCAACAATAGTTACTGCTAGTCATGGTGCTGTTGAAGTTACTGCATTGCTGCCCCTCTGATTTAGACTGGCAGCTTTTTGGTAAGCTGTCATCTTTCATAGGAATTAGCCACTTTATTGATCACTACTGAATTGAGGCCTCATTGGATCCTAATCAGGATTGTCATTCTCTTTTGGCCCTGACAGCCAGTTGCCATTTTATTTCACAGTATCAGCAACAAAAAGCAAAAGATGTTTCTGGAAAAATAATTTTTGGACTATTCTTTACAAGTAATAACAACTTCCTCATGTTCATAAAGTATATTTTAAATTATGTTTCACTAATTTTAACAACTCTTTTTCTCTATAGGAACTGCGGAAGAAATGCATCTTTAAAATCATTCCTATGCTAAATCCAGATGGAGTGATAGTCGGAAACTATAGGTAAAGCATTCTAAGTAATTACATTAAAAACAAATTAAATTTTGTTTTAGTCCATCTGTATTATACATGGATATATCACGCATTATCTTTCAATTGTTTTGTTGCTATTTTGACCTGCTTTTTGGAGGAAGCCAAGGACAACACTTTCAGAAGGTTGATTTATACAAAAGACAGTTGGAATGGACAGTTTTCATCCATTCTTCCCATTTTATGCAAGTTCAATATAAAACCTCTCATGTTTATAATGGCAGCCAACGGCTTTGTCCTGGCCAACATCTATCAAGAAATCATAGACGCGGAATATTCATTTATCAAGGATTCTCATTGCCAATACTTACTCAAAACATTTCGTCCCCCCAAGATGCCTCTCTCTAGGTTACCTCTTAACTCAATAATTTGGAATATAAAACATTGTATCAGAGTCTATCTGAGTGCTGCTAATATTGGTTCAAAATTCTGCCTTCACTTTGTTGGGAGGGATCAATTCATTCAAAATATATTCACTTTGAATAACTTTCATAAATTTTAAAATACACCGAATAAAACTGGATGAGATAAAACCATCAATTCCCAGCTTTTCTGTACTGTCAGGTGCTTACGTTGCTTCTATAATAAAGAGGCTAGATCTTTGCATAAACCTGCACCTTTTATCTTTATGAAGATATCACATATAAATGAGCCAAATGTGATCGTCCATTAGTGGTTGGTCATTGATTGGCCAGCAGAAATCATTTTTATTATTTACATTTCACGTATAATTCAGCTCAGACATTTTATTTAAACATATTAGGAACTTTCTTGCAGCTATTTCCTTATGCCTTTGTAAACTATTTGCAAGTGCCACAGAAATTCTGTTCACACATGTTAGCAGAGTTTCTGCCAAGCATCCAGTTTAGATACAGTGGCACCAAGTAAATATTTGGTCCCCACCTCCCACTGGATATACTGTACAAAAATAGAAGCACTTAGAAAACTGTTGATGTGGATGCTGGAAATCTGAAATCAAAACAGCAAGTTTTCAAGAAACTCAGCAAGTGTGGCAACATCTGTGGAGTGAGAAACAGAGTTAATGTTTTAAGTCTAGTATGACTGAAGTCCAGTTAACCTGAAGAGTCATACTGGGCGTATACTGTTAACTCTATTACTCCAGATCTGCTGAGTTTCACCAATGCTTTCTGTCTCTAATTTAAGAAAGAATTTGAAGCCCAAGTGAGAATAAATTCATATTCTAACATTCAAGCAGAGTTAACCACATTCTTCTTTCAGTGTGTAATGTTTTTCATTTTAGCCACATGTGAACATAAGAAATGTTATGAAAGACAGACGGAAGCAGAGGAGTAAGAAGCAATATTGGCTCCAGCTGTGAAATAATGATCAGTCTGAAAGCTGTGCACATTGCATTAATAAATTCAATTGGCTGGATTGTGTTGCAGCAATGTGGAGACCTCACCAGTTGGAGAGCTGGTGGGAACCCAGTGACTATCATCACTGAACTGGCCAGTGTTGGGCTTACCACGTGATTAAGGATCTTTCTTTTGAAGGCGGAAATTTCACAGCTTGACTTGTTGGGATTGATGGGGGGGTGGGGGTGGTACATGCCGGTACTGCACAGAGTCCCAGCCACAGGATTGATGCTGGCCCCTGGCATGATATAAGCACAGGCATCTTTGGGGTTGTGAAGAGTCATAGTCATAGAGTTATACAGACAGAAGCTAACCCTCAGTGCAACCAGTCCATGCAGAACATAATCCTACCTGCCTGCTCCTGGACCATATCCCTCCAAACCTTTCCTATTCATGTGTCTACCTAAATGTCTTTTAAATGTTATAATTGTATCACATCCATCACTTCTTTAGGACGTTCATTCCACATGTGAACCACCCACTGTGTAAAATATTTGCCCCTCATGCCTTTTTTACATCTTTCTCCTTGCACCTTAAAAATGGGCCCCCTGGCCTTGAAATTCCCCATCCTGGGGAAAATACAACTACTATTAACTCGATCTATACCCCTCATTATTTTATAAACTTCCATAAGGTTGCCTCTCAATGTCCTACGCTCCAATGAAAATGTCCAAACCAATCCAACCTTTCTTTAGAACTCAAACATTCCATACTCAGCAACATCCTGGTAAATTTCTTCTGAACCCTCTCTAGCTTAATAATAACCTTCCTATAACTGGGTGACCAGAACCGAACACAGTACACCAGAAGAGGCCTCACCAATGTCCTGTACAACCTCAATATGACTTTCCAACTCCTATATCCGAAGGAGTGCAAATGAAGGCAAGTGTGCCAAACTCCTTTTTAACCACCCTGTCCAAATGTGATGCAAACTTCAGCGGATTATGTACCAGCACCCTTATGTCCCTCTATTCTACAACACTACCCAAGGCCCTACCACTAATTGTAGGGCCCTTGTTTGTTAGGGGTTCCAACAGGAGGGAGGGTTTCAGGTACATGGATAATTGGGGATCATTCTGGGGAAGGTGGGACCTCTTCAAACATGATGGTCTTCACTTGAATCAGAAGGGTACTAATATTCTGGGTGGGAAATTTGCTGGTACTATTCGGATGGTTTAAACTAGCTCAGCAGGGATTGGGAAGCTATGGTGTAATTCCACCGCACAGGCGGATGTGAGTAGGGAGGGCATGGGCAGGATTTCACCACCACAGGACTGTGCTGGCAGACAGCAAGCTGGTTTGAAGTGTATCTACTTCAGCACCAGAAGTATCCGAAATAAGGTAGGTGAGCTTGCAGCATGGATAGGTACTTGGGACTTCGATGTTGTGATCATTTCAGAAACATGGATAGAGCAGATTCAGCTACAAGTTCCAGGGTTTAGATCTTTCATTAAGAACAGGGAAAGCATTAAAAGAGGGGGAGGTGCGGTCTTGTTAGTCAAGGACAATATAACAGTTGCTGAAAGAACTTTTGACGAGGACTTGTCTATTGAGGTAGTATGGGCTGAGGTTAGAAACAGGAGAAGAAATGTCACACTGCTGGGAGTTTTTTTATAAAACTGTGCAGAGTTCCAGGGATGTGGAGGAGAGGATTGGCAAAACAATTCTGGGTAGGAGTGAAAGGAACAGGGTGGTCATTATGGGGGACTTTAATTTCCCCAACATTGACTGGAAATGCAATAACTCTAGATCGTCGGATGGATCAGTTTTTGTCCAATGTGTGCAGGAGGGTTTCCTGATGCAGTTTATCGAAGGGCTGACAAAAGGGGAGGCCACACAGGATCTGATGCTTGGTAATGAACCAGGCCAGGTGTTTGATTTAGTGGTAGGTGAGCAGTTTGGAGAAAGTGACCATAATTCGGTTACATTTACTTAGTGATGGAAAGGGGGTGGGTACATGCCACAGGGCAAGAGTTATCGATGGGGGAAGGGCAATTATAATGTGATTAGACAAGACTTAAGGCATAGAATGGGGTAGCAAAATGCAGAGGATGGGAACAATCGAAATGTGGAGCTGGTTTAAGGAACGGATATTGCACGTCCTTGATAGGTATATCCCTGTCAAGCAGGGAGGAAGTGATAAGGTAAGGGAACCATGGTTTGCAGATTAGCTAGGAGGGATTTAAAGAGATGGACATGAGTAGTCTTTAATAGGTAGAATAAAGGAGAACACTAAAGCTTTCTATAGGTATGTGAGGAATAAAAGGATGTCTAGGGTAGGAATAGGGCCAGTCAAAGACATAAGTGGGAAGTTGTGTGTGGACGCTGTGGAGATCGGAGAGGTACGAAATGAATATTTCTCATCAGTTTTCACTCAGGAAAAGGAGAATATTGTAGAGGAGAAGAATGAGATACGAGATATTAGACTAGAAAGGAGGTGGTGTTATCAATTCTAGAAGTTGTGAAAGTAGACAGGTCCCCTGGGCCGAATGGGATTTATTTGAGGATTTTCTGGGAAGCTCAGGAAGAGGTGTTGGAGCCTTTGACTTTGATCTTTGAATCATCATTGTGTACAGGTTTAGTACCAGAGGACTGGAGGATTGCAAATGTTGGGCCCTTGTTCAAGAAGGGCAGTAGAGATGACCCAGGTAATTATAGACCAGTGAACCTTACACCTGTTGTAGGAAAAGTTTTGGAAAGGATTATGAGAGATAGGATTTACAATCATCTAACAAGAAACAATTTGATTGCAGATAGTCAACATGGTTTCGTCAAGGACAGGTCATGTTTCACAAACCTCATTGAGTTTTTTGAGAAGGTGACCAAGCATATTGATGAGGGTATGGCAGTTGACATGATGTACATGGACTTCAGTAAAGCCTTTGATATAGTTCCACATGGTAGTCTTTTGGAAAAAATGCAGAGGCATGGGATTGAGGGTGATTAAGCAGTTTGGATTAGAAACTGGCTTTCTGTAAGAAGGCAGCGAGTGGTGGTTGATGGAAAATATTCAGCCTGGAGTCCAGTTACTGGTGGTTTGCCACAAGGATCTGTTTTGGGAACACTGCTGTTTGTCATTTTAATAAATGACTTGGACACAAGCATAGGTAGATGGGTCAGTAAGTTTGCAGATGACACTAAAGTCGGTGGAATGGTGGACAGTGTGGAAGAATGTTGCAGGTTGCAGGGGGACTTGGATAAATGGCAGAATTGGGCTGAAAGGTGGCAAATGGAGTTCAATGCCGATAAATGTGAGGTGATTCACTTTGGGAAGAATAACAGGAAGGCCAAATACTGAGTCAATGGAAGGATTCTTGGTAGTGTGGATGTGCAGAGGGATCTTGGTGTCCATGTACATAGATCCCTGAAAGTTGCCACCAAGGTTGATAGTGCTATTAAGAAGGCATGCAGTGTGTTAGGTTTTATTGGTAGAGGGATTGCCTTCCAGAGCCATGATGTCATGCTGCAACTGTACAAAACGCTATTGCGGTCTCACTTGGAATATTGTGTACAGTTCTGGTCGCCCCATTACAGGAAGGATGTGGAAGCATTGGAAAATTTGCAGAGGAGATTTAACAGGATGCCGCCTGGTCTGGAGGAAAGGTCTTATGAGGAAAGGCTGAGAGACTTGGATCTATTCCCATTGGAAAGAAGAAGGCTAAGAGGGGATTTGATAGAGACATACAAGATGATCAGAGGATTAGATAGGGTAAGTCTTTTTCCTAGGATGAGGACGTCAACTTGTATGAGGGGGCATAGCTACAAATTGAGGGATGATAGATTTAAGACAGAGGCAGGTTCTTTACTCAGAGAGTGGTAAGGGCATGGAATGCCCTGCCTGCCAATGTAGTTAACTCAGCCACATTAGGGAGATTTAAACTATCCATAAGCACATGGATGATAATGGAGTACTGTAGTGGGATGGGCTTAGATTAGTTCACAGGTCGGCCCAACTTCAAGGGCCGAAGGGCCTATCATACCCTCATTAGATTCGCTAATTAGTGCTATGTCATCAGCAAAAGCCAAGGTAGCACAATGAAAACTTTTGCCATCCTGACCTAAAAATATACCCTGCCGTTTTTCTTCTAAGGACGTAATGAGAGGGTCCATTACAATGTTGAATAAAATACAGTTCTGCACTGTATTTTTCTATGTTCTATGTTATAAAATGGAAGGTTAATACTTTTAGGTGATACCTTCTTCCTAATGTCTAGTCCTTAATCAGGCACAGGTTGCCTGTCAATGAAGGACCCTTCCCATGATACTGCAGGTAAATCTGATTGGATGTGGCTCAAAAGCCTTTAGGAGGCGTAGGAAACCAACTTGAATTCAGAGAAATCATGCTTAACCAATTTATTGGAATTTATTGAGGATGTAACATGTGATGAATAAAGTGGAATTGGTGGATGTACTGTATTTAGATTTCCAGAAGGCATTTGATAAGATGCCATATCAAAGATTATTGGAAGATAAAAGCTTTTCATGCAAGACATAACATATTGTCAATGATAGAAGATTCACTGGCTAACAGGAAACAGACAGTAGACATAAACTGATCATTTTCTGGTTCTTAAGATGTGACAGGTCATCTGTCAAATGGAGCTGGGGCATCAACAGTTTAAAATTTTATATAAATAACTTGAATGGAAGATGAAAACTATGGTTGCTATAAGTTGGAATTCTATTTCTATGTTGTATATGTGAAGAAGAATATATGGTTTTGCTTTAGAGATCTGTGAGTGGTGCTGTGTGACTGAAATATTGTTTATATACATCTAAATGTGCCATTAGTTCTGTGCCTTAGCAAAAGAGTAGAAGAGATTAAAATTGGACTATTGCCCAGCAACAGAGTGTCATGTGACACAGGGAGATATAGAAGGTTTTCCCTTTGGAGAGAGAGAACAATCCGGAATGTTAGCGAATATGAAGGTTTCTTTCAGAGAGAAAGGAAATGTATTAGCAGGGGTGCAATTTAACATTCTCCAAAACAGTCAAAACAGGAGAAAGCAGTTCTAAGAAACTACAGAAATAGAAGACTGGAAGACTTTGAAAAAGGAGTGAAAGAAAATTTTGTTAAGGATTAAATGAGCTATATTAATGGTTTGTTTAACAATCTCATAAAGAAACATAAACTAAAGAAGATAGCATCAAGTAAAGTTAGAAGTTTGATGAAATTAAAACCATTGCAGCTGTTCCAAGTGAATAGAGAACTTTAAAATGGAAAAGAGTGACCTTTCACTAAATTTGGGAGTCTATAAGAATTTTTTAAGGAAAAAATGTGGAATTTTTATTTCTGATATTTGTAATAAGGCCTTTTCAACAAGTTTCATACAGAATCATAGAATGATTCAATACAAAAGAGGCCCATCAAGTCAAATGCGATGTAAAGTAGTTCTGAATTTCTTTCCTTTTTATGTGTAATAAACTTTGATGTTTTTCTGCTAGCCTCTTGTGACTACATTCAGTGACTGACCACCAATGGTAACCAAAATGCAAAAATAAAACTTAGATACACCCAAGACAAAGATAAAAGAAAGCATGATTGCTGTCACCTCAAACAGTCCTTACCTACAATCACATACGAGTAGAGGAGGAAAATGTCACTAGGTACCAGGAGTAGTCATCTGGAAAAACACCACACATACTACTAGATAAGTTTTGTTAATTAATATGTCTTTAAAAATTTCTATTTACTCTACAGGAGGCTTTATAGAATTTAAATATGTCTATGCCTTGACCAATCACAGGCAACCTGTCTGGTTTAAAATATAAACAAAGCCTGTCAGTCATCACCAATTGATGCATTCTCAGTGGTGATGTTTCTATCAGTCAAATTTAACTTGCCAACTAATCTGCACTCTCATACACTATAAGTGTTGTTTTTGTCCTTAAAATGGTATTCTTGCAAATTGTTTGATAGGTGTAAGACAGAAAGCTTCAAAAAACATTAGCCCTTTCTCCACAGTACTGCATTTAAACATGTATTATTGTAAAACTGAGCTTTTCTGGTTAAGTTATAATGGATCATAACATTTATTTACAGAATGCATCCTCTTCATTCCAGGTGCTCTCTTTCTGCTAGAGACCTCAACCGAAACTATTGGAATCCAGAACAGGAACTCTTCCCTACAGTATGGCACACAAAAAAGATGGTTGAAGAGCTACAGAAAGACTATTACGTGAGTCAAAGATGATGCAGCTGAGAGACCACACCATGCATATTTTGTAGAAACATATGATACCCTTGTATATTAATATTATCTTTTCCCCAACTGTCTAATATTGTACTTTTTATAAAAGTCTGAATCATTAAGGACTAAGACTTTGTTCTCATTATCAGTCTTCAGTTAAGTTGATTTGCTTTTATCTTCATTTTATGATGTTGAAGACAAATAGATGATCTGTGGAAAATTGTAGATTTATGTCTTAATTTTGTGTTTTACCTTACCGCAGATCCTTTTGTATGGAGATCTCCATGGCCACAGTAGAAAACCCAATGCTTTTATGTATGGCTGCAGTCAGACAGGAAACACTTGTCAATTTGAAATACTCAACTACCTCAGAGAGAGAATATTTCCATGGCTGATCTCTCAGAGGGTAATTCAGAATGGTGTTTTGTTCTGTATTTCAGCCTAATTACAAGCACTTTTATGTTGGCCATCTTTTATGCTTATTGACAGTAATTTGATGTCATGAGCTAGCTTTCAGTTTCTATACTATCCTGTTTCCATTGACCAGCTGCGAACTTTGTAAATCCAGCGATATATTAGCAGTTCTTGTATTACCTAAGATCAATACTAGTGGTCACCTTTGTTCCTGAAATGAAGGAGTTTTTGCAGCTTCATTACAAGGCTAGATCATGGATTCCACATACATTTTATATCTTCAGGACTAGTTAACAAGTGAGTCTGCAGATTCTGCCCAACCTGCTGTATGCTTCCATCATTTTATTTTTGCTTGAGACCATCATTTGGCCCAAAACCTGGCAAGATAGGGGTGGCATGTGACTCAGTGGTTAACACTGCTGCCTCACAGCACCAGGGTCCCAGGTTCAATTCCAGCCTTGGGCAACTGTCTGTGTGCAGTTTACACATTCTCCCTGTGTCTGCATGGGTTTACCTCCAGGTGCTCTGGTTTCCTACCACAATCTAAAGATGTGCAGGTCATGTGAATTGGCTGTGCTAAATTGCCCATAGTGTTAGGTTCAGGAAGAAGGGCTTATGCCCGAAACATTGATTCTTCTGCTCCTCGGATGCTGCCTGGCCTGCTGTGTTTTTCCAGCACCACATAGTGTTAGGTACATTAGTCAGGGGTAAATGGGTCTGAGTGGGTTACTCTTCGGAGGGTCGGTGTGGACTGGTAGGTCTGAAGGACCTGTTCCACACTGTAGGGAATCTAATCATAAATATCACTTCTAGTTGTTATGTTCACAAGCAAAATGATTGGAATTAATGTTTTCAGAGTTAAGTACTGATCTTTGCCAGAAGGATGTTGGAATTCAAGATATCAGATTTAATTAACACTTTCACCACTTATAAGGTCCATTGAGATTTGAACTGTTACATTTTAATGAAGACAGTGGTTATATTTTATTTGGTGTAAGATTTGAGAAATGGCCATTGCTGAGCAGTAGAATCACGCATTCTATTGTATTCCATTGAGTTGCGGGTAGAGATGAGATCTCTATGCTACTGCTCCCTTGGTCATGCCCCAGGTATCATTGCATCAGCCAATGTCAGACTTCATACCTCTGTGATCTCTATCCTTGGAAAAGATCCCATACTTTTCTTTTAAAGCCACAGAAATAACTTTGATTTCATTTAATAATTACCTTCCTATTACTTGAGTAGCTCTTTAGAAAACATGCAGTTTTTATGTCTGTGCACCCATGCAAAGTCAGTGTCTCATAATTCTCAACATCATCTTTCTACTTTGAGACTCTTATCAGCACATTGACATTGCAATACCAAATTTGACTAAAGCAAGAAAAACAGGGTGGCCTTGATACTTGGCTATTTTGTCTCAGTTCTATCCATATCTAGGCCCCAGAGACGCTGTTGAGATGTTTATCTTTTAGTTCTTACACGGTAGCCTGTCTGTTTTCATAATCTGCTAGATTTCTGCTGACATTTACTTTTTTTATTATTTGGTCCAGGAAGGCCCAAATCACATCATCCCACTTCTCAGCAATCTTTACCTTGGGGTATATCTTAGCAGTATTTAAAAATAAAATCAATGTAGGATTCAGTATAAGAATAAAATTACAACAAGTGTACAGTCAGCTATAGTATTTCAAATAGTTTTTGTTAATTCACAATAAAACCTGTGTAACAATTTCCTAGGAATCATAAAAGAACATTATGATTCCAATGAATTCTCAATCAACCTTTTTTCTTAGTTTTTAAAGTCATAAATTATGTAATCCTTTGTTTTGAATATGAAATCTTCAACATCAGGGCAGCCCTAATGATGTTGCTAATAGATCTGTCAAAAAAATAATGATCAGAACACTAGTGTTAAGGCTACTTTAAAAAATAATTGTTCATGGGATCTTGATGTCGCTGACTAGGGTGGCATTTAGTGCCCATCTCTAATTGCTCTTGAGAAGATGATGGGGAGAGGCGTCCCTCAACCACTACAGTCCTTGGAGGGTAGGTACAACCATAGTGTTGTAAGGAAAGGAGTTTTAGAATTTAGGGACATTTTAGAAAAGGTAATGGAGTTCCAAGTCAGAATGAAGTACTGCTTGAAGGAGGATTTGCAGGTGGTGATGACTCCATGCATCTGCTGCTTTTGTCCTTCCAGATGGTAGCGACCATGAGTTTGAAAGATGCTCTCAAAGAAGTTTTTTTTAGGGGTTGGTTGATTTCCCATGATAGTACCGGTACTTAACCAAGAACAGATTGGGCATTCAGCTCAAACAGGGTTAAAAGTCTAAATTCAATCAAATGAGAAAGGAAACATAGCAGAGAAGATGAGAGGCAAACCAAACAGCAGGAGAGTAAAAGACATAGAATAATAGAAAAGAAGGATGGGAGAAGGACATGGGTCATGGGACTTGGAAGTGAAGAGAATGAAGGTAGGGATTGAATCAAGTGGAGAGGAATACAATAGGACCATCAAAGATGGGGAAATTACATAGTGAGAGAAGAACAAGCTAATGAATTCTCAACTGGGGGGGAAGTCTAGTGAACAGTCCTTCATTTTAAAAAAGAATGTTTCAGCTCCCTTTCCCCCTTGTGGGACATGATTTATTTCACTGGATTAATTTTACTTACAGATCATTGGCTTTCCAATTGAATGAAATCTTGGTATCCAGTGCTTCCATCTGAATTAGACATCAACTTCCCAGCTTGTTTGGGAGCTTGTTTACCAATGATAACTCATCTCAAGTGATGTAGAGAAAGGTGAGGTGAAATGATGAACCAGAAAGAGGGTAAGATTTGAGGAAGAAAGAGATTAGAGATTATTTCTTTCTCAGAAAAAAAAGCAAAGGGAAAGATAAAGGTTGTAGAGAGAAGAAATAGGTCTGGAGTAGGATATTAATAAGAAAATAAAAGCCAGTTCTGCTGAAAGCAAAACTAAGAAAACCAGACACGGGCACAGAATATTGGAGGAATTCCCCAAATGGAGGACAGAGTTTGTGATCTGAAATTGAGTCCTGAAGGCTGTGAAATACCTAAGTAGAAAATAATTTATACAGTAGGAAAAGAGGGCTCTAGGGACCCATTTCCAGGGAGAGGCTATCTACTAAGATTCATTATAAACCATTCATTCTCATAGTTACGTTTATTACACTTCCTCACACCCTGCATCCTGTAGAGACTCTATTCCATTCTCCCAGTTTCTCGGTTCCAGTGGAACATTGGGCATTGGGCTCCAGTGGAACATTGCAGTGGGATGGGTACAGAAATACGAGGGTGAGAACAAAATGGTATTTTGAAATGGCAAGCAACTGGAAAGTCAGAGTTTTGCTTGTAGACAGAATGGAAGTGTTCTGAAAAGCAGTCACCCAGTCCATGTTTGGTCTCACCATTGTAGAGGACTCTGCATTGTGAGCAACAAATACAGTACAGTAGATTGAAAGAATTACAGTTTCACTTTGGAATATTCAAATGTTTGGACACTGAAGAGAGAGGCAGTGGGTGTTGTATCTCCTGCAATTTCCTAAAAATGTACCAAGGGAGGAGGATGAGGGAGATGTTGAAATAGAGTGGACCAGGTGTCATGGAAGGAATGGTCCTTTAGGATTACTGACTACGAAAGGGACAGGAATGTGTGTGTGTTGGTTGTGGTATCATGCTGGAGGTGGTAGAATTGGGAGGTGATAACCCTTTGAATATAGAGGTGCAGGTAGAAAATAAGGGCAAAGTGAAACCTATCGAAGTTGTGGAATGAAAGAGAAGACATAAGAACAGCAAATGGATGGAACACAGTTGAGAATCCTGTCCATCATAATGGGAGGGAATTCTGAATTAATGAAAAAGGAAAACATGTTGGAAGCAATATTGTGGTAGGTAGCATAATCAGAACAGATTGATGGAGACCGAGAAACTGGGAGAATGGAATAGAGTCTCTACAGGATGCAGGGTGTGAGGAAGTGTAATAAACGTAACTATGAGAATGAATGGTTTATAATGAATCTTAGTAGATAGCCTCTCCCTGGAAATGGGTCCCTAGAGCCCTCTTTTCCTACTGTATAAATTACACAACATTTACACCTTTTTATCTCCAAATGCTTTGCTACTTAGGAAATGTAAAAGGAAAGAAGAATAGACAAGAAGGGAAAGATGCAGAATCTGGGTCTCATTTTATACTATATATGGGTTCAAATTAGCTTTGTTTTTCTCTCCACAGATACTGTGAGGCCTGCTGATTTCCTTCAGTATTTTCAATTTTTATTTCGAATTTCCAACATCAGCAGTGTTTTGCTTTTGTCTTATTTTAACAATATTTATCAGCCTTGGGCATTGAGCAAAGATTGACTTTGAGATAGTGTGAGGTTAATCGAAATTTCTACAGTGTTTTTCAACAATGTTTCTTATAATTAAAACCAGTTACAGAGCAGTCATCCATGGCTGGAGTTAATCAATATTTCTGAAAATCACATTCATGGTTTGGAAAAGGCTTGCAGTGGATTCCAAAGCATTTTAGAACAATTAACAGTGGCCTTTATTGTAATACTTCTTACAGAAGTACTAAGCATTCCAAACTGATCAAACATTATTCATCTTTAATGACTCAAAGCTTTCTATTTCATTCTGGTTCTTATTAAAAATAATTTCTAAGAGTTTCCAGAACCTTGAGCAAAGTTTAATTTGTAAATGTTCTGTGGAATTTGATTTAATCCAAATCTCTTTACTGAAGCTGGCTATATATTCTCAATAAAAAGTAATAATGAGCTTGGGTGAGATATTGTATCTGAAAAAGTGTTGCTGGAAAAGCGCAGCAGGTCAGGCAGCATCCAAGGAACAGGAGAATCGATGTTTCGGGCATAAGCCCTTCTTCAGGAATCATCTATTGTATCATCTATGTCATACGAGTGACTGAACAAATTACATTACATTTTCTGTTGTGAGGATCCAGAGAGGTTTGACTGGAAGAGCTGCAAGTTTCATATCCAAAAGTGTAAAGAATCGACAGGACGTGTGGTGATGTACAGGCAGCTCGGCCTTATAGATTCCTTCACCTTAGAAGCCTCATTCTCAGGAGCCATAAAAGAACAGTAAGAAAATCACTGTGTCTCTAATACATCACACCTTTTAAAATATATTTATATATGTATATACAATTATAAACAAGAATACAAATTTAATGATTCAGTGGTTACAAGTCCACTAGTAACCTGGAGGACAAAGCTGATAGCCGTGGGATGACTGACTTTGCCTGAGAGTGACAAAGCAAAGTCTTACAGCAGACCATCAATGTAGTAATCTACTGAATGTTAGGATATTGGTTCATTACAGCCCCCAGGGTTGCAAATGCGCTTGAAGGCTAAAATCATTCAACCAGGCAAGAATGATTGCATGAATTAACTGGCAGGGGAGTGGGCCTAGGTTTTCTTGCCTCAGCTGTCTTCTGAGAATTTACAAATGCCTCATAAGTTTAAGTTAAATTAGGTTTACCACCGTTACTTTTCAATAAGTTTACATTTTTGTGAATAATACCAGAATGTATTTTTCCTATCCACCCTTCCTGGAAGAGCTACCAAATCCAACTTACAAGTGTCTAGTGAAAGAGGATATTCTTTTTAAAGCATTTAACCTCATGGAGTGGCAGGTATAACGATGCTACCAATTGCAGGCTCTGTTTGATTCTCTCGTTAACAAGATCTTAATGGTTTCTCTTTTCTTTGTGCATAGAGGACTTAATAATTATTTATGTAGGCTTTGAATACTCAAAGAATGATTATTCAGTACCAATGAGTCATCAGCCTTGGCCAATCCTCGAGAAAGATCTGGAGCTTTAATTGTTTTAAAGAATTCAAAGGAAGCAGTGAAGGAGAGGAAGAATAGATAAGGAAGGAAAAGATACTGAATCTGGGGCTCACTTTATACTGTGTGATGAAATTATGCTTTTTTGTTCAGGCTTTTCATTTTTGAGAAGACTGGGGTCTCATTGCCATCTCATTTTATTGTGTATTTAAGTGGATGGGAAGGGATTATGTCTTGTACGTAGAGAGGAACCCACTTTTTGTGCAGATGAGGGAAAAATTCACTTTTAGAATGTGGAAGCTTGTATTTGTATGCTGTTATATGAAGCCCACTCATCAATTTTGTACTTGTATGCTGTTATGTGAAACCCACTCATTAATTTTGACCAGAGTACTCTGGCCCATAATTTGAGAAAGATGGACATCTCCAGTCAAAAGGTAGAGGAGTACAGAGGCATGGAGTTTCTGCAGAGAGAAGGTTGAAAACCATGGTTATCTGCTGTCACTCTCACTTTTAAACACAAACTGGTCTTGAACAGCTCCTTGTGAAAGTTCTGTAGCTGTAATTTCCAATTCTGATGTTTGTCTTCCTTTTTTTCAGACTTGCTGAGCGTCATTTCAACATTCAAGATTTTATGTCAATCGGGAAAACTTTCTGTGAAGGCATTATAGACTATATTAGTCTGGATGAAAATCCCTTGTAGGTTTGGTAATTTATAAAGTGTTATAACAAGTCAGAAAAATTTCAAGGCAGGAGGGAAGATTTTCTTGTCTCATCCCTTGCCATAGTGGCAGATAGGAGCACTGCATCCAAAGTTCTCTCCATACTCAAGAATATCAGGATTTCCTCCCTGGACCACTTACATAGCTTCACCTCCCAAAGCAGGGAAATGTGCCTAAATATCACAAAGTAAAGCAAGGCATAGTTCCAGTTCTCTTGGGTTTCAACAGCCAGAAGTTCCCAATTAGACTTCAACACCATGAAACTTGGGCCATTGTGGGGGTGGGAGCATGGGGGTTACAATGTGTAATAGGAGTTCACTGATCTTTTTCAATGGAAAATCTGGGTCAGCTGGACTCCGGGAGCAAACAATATAACTATGCTGTTAAGGTGTATTTGCATAGGAATGGTCAGCAAGCAGTAATATTGGGAAATGAGTAATATGTGGGTTCTACAATGGGGATTTATGAGCATATCCCCATTGTAGAACCTACATTTACTGCAGGTGCAAGCCAAGATCAATCAGCCTTTAAACAAGGAGCATTCCTTAGATTTGGATTAGGAAAGTCAATAACCAAACACATTTTCCACTTGCATTTTCCTACTTCTTGATAAGCAATCAATGGGGGTAGTTTTGACTGTGTTAATTGTCTAATTTGGGACAATCTTGGGCCTCTAGGTTCAGGCACATGTTGATGTCACATTGCTCAACACGTGGGTCACGACCCCATGGAGCTTGGGCTGAATGCTAGTGGCCATTTTGAATCGTCATGCTCTTCTTCTATTGCTGGGTGTGCCCTAACAGATCTCTATTAGGCTTGATTGAATCCCCAAAATATCTGTGAAAAGTCAAATGTTAAAATTTGCAATGAAAGGTATTTCCACCGCTGAATTTCTCTCCTCAGCCAATCAGGACCTAAAGTTGAGCTTTCACTCTTCTCTGGCGTGACTCCACTTTAATGCCTCAAACCTTTTGAGACCTGGAGGGGGTGGACGTGGGCCCAGGTGTGTTTCTGATCCTCAGCAACTTGAGGAAGAAAGAGTTTAATATACAAAATGATGGCTAAATTATACTATATTTAACTTAGCCACTTGTGACATAATTGTCAGCAATTTCTCATCTTCATCAACTTTATGTAAACCTGTCAGAGAAGATTGTTCAAGCATTACACAGCATATTTCATTTTCATTTCTTGATGCTTTTTTTTAGCAGATGTTTATCCATCTTCTACCCTATCATTGTAGAATTTCATTTTAAAAGATGGTGTTCATTCTACCATTAGCTGTCATTTTATTTTTTGAAAATATAAATACTTGGAAAAGAATCAATGTATTTTAAGCCATGTTCCTCTCTTCAACAGAAATTGCTGCTGCTACATCAAAGTATTTGAATTCAATATCTAATTTAAATATTATAATATTGCTAATTAACATGTTGCACAAGTTATGCATAAGTATTTATTGGTATGTATGTCATTTTAATACCAGGCTTTAATTTTCTGTAATGATGTACAGAGTAAACAGTCAATATTTAATCCTCTGTGAATTTGTTTTTGTAGGAAACTTAATGAAGCAATTCTAAATTTGACATATTCAATAGCAACAAATCATAGCGGGAACAATACTGCGACAGTCAGTTCAGAACTCAATTTGTTTGAAGGAGAAGATAAAAGACACAAACATGAAAAAACCACTGCTGATAATGGTAATTTATAAGGAAGTACTGTCTAAAATGAGAAAAACATAACTTCAACTAGAAGATATGTTTATGCTTACTTTTCATTTATAGTTGTGCAGGCAGAAATGTAGAGTCCACGTGTGATTTAAGGACTGGGTAGACTTGCAGAAATCTGATCAAAATAACTATAAGAGCCCATTCCACTTCATTTCATTCTTTAATTAAAGAAGTGACAAACTGCATACGCTGGATATCTGAAATAAAACTGAAGTGGCTGGAAATGCTCAGAAGGTCCATCAGCATCTGTGGAAAGAGAAACAATTGTTAACATTTCAAATTTATCTACTAAGTACTTCCAGCATGCTTAGTTTTTATTTCAGTTTGTTCTTGCTTGTCACATCTGACTTATTATACTTGATTCTGTAGATAAATGACCACTTATTCTGTTTGAAATTTTAATATAAAGCAGAAGCATTTTTGTGCAGATTGGTGCATTAATCATTTTGTCCTCAGCGGGCACTTTGCACATTTCACAGGCATTCTTCCATGTCTTGGGTGAACATACTTTTCATCTTGGTCGAAAGTATGGTGCTGGAAAAGCACAGTGGGTCAGGCAGCATCCAAGGAACAGGAGAATTGATGTTCGGCCAAAAGCTCTTCATCAGGAATGAGGCTTGTGGGCTGAGGGTCTGAGAGATAAATGGGAGGGGGATGGTGGGGGTGGGGTGGGCAGGAAGGTAACTGAGAATATGATAGGTACATGAGGGTGGGGGAGAAGGTGATAGGTCAGAGAGGAGGGTGGAGCGGGTAGATGGGAAAGACAATGGACAGGTCAGAAGGGCAGTGCCGAGTTGAAGGCTTGGGACTGGGGCAATGAGGGGGGAGGGGAAATGAGGAAACTGGTGAAATCCACATTGTGGCCGTGGCTGAACACTTCAACTCCCCCTCTCACTTTGCCAAGGACATGCAGGTTCTAGGCCTTCTCCATCGCCAAACCCTTACCATTCGATGCCTGGAGGAAGAACACCTGCAACCACATGGGATCAATGTGGATTTCACTGTTTTCCTCATTTCCCCTCCCCCAACATTATCCCAGTCCCCAGTCCAACTCGGCATCGCCCTTCTGACCTGTCCATCGTCTTTCCAATTTATCTGCTCCACCCTCCTCTCTGACCTATCACCTTCTCCCCCACCTTCATCTACCTATTGCATTCTCAGCTAACTTCCCCTCACCCCCATTTATCTCTCAGTGCTTTTCCAGTGCCACATGCTCGAGTCTGATCTCCAGCATCTGCAGTCCTCACTTTCTCCTTTCATCATGTTCCAGTTATGAGATATATAACATTATGATTTGGGACTGTTTCTTTAAATTAAAGGTAAAATGAAGGAGGTCCTGTGACCTGTTCTGAAGTCTGCTGGACCTGAGGCAGTTAATAATAAAAGGAAAGCCCAGACTGAGTTACTGGGGAAACAGTGTCAGGGTTGGGAACAATGGCAGTCACCTCTAAATTGACAATGGGCATTCACAAGCCCCAGAATGGTACTGAAAGTTTTGGATTGTAAACAATTATGAAGTAAACTTTCCATTTACTTCAAGATGAATGAGTTGGTGTCAAGAGTAGCCAATCAGCATTCCTATTTGGATGCAGACTAATATGATTTAATTTGCCATGGGGAACAACACTGAGAAAGTCATTTTGAGATCAGGCTATAGGCTTTCCTGAATAATTACAAGAGGCTTTACTGCAGATGATGGATTTAGGAAACTCACTGCAAACTCAGGAATGCACCTGGAAGCAGACACCTAAAATTACTGCTTGGTGAATTGGGGAAAACCAAACTCATTGCAAACTGGAAGCAACTATTCACTGTTTGTGGGTTAAACTTTATGGCAAGTGATAAGTACCAAAAATAGAACATTCCTTTCTATAGTTTAAAGTACCAGTGTGCCAAAAATAGAAAGTAGTGCTTTGTCAATTGTTGCATTTATTTGTGCCAAAAGACTAAGGGAGAACTTTAACATGCGTAGATCCGGTGAACTGAAGTTACAGTGTTGCACCCATTGCATGCTTTACCCTAAAGTTATGTTGAAGATTAGACTAGCAAAATCATGACAAAGTAAAATGGGAAAGTAGCAATAGTTGCAGGAACGATACCTGGTTCTATAAGTACTTAATCTAGATGATTTCCACTGAATGTATCAGTGATAGTGTTTCATAATGGAACAAACCATATCTGTCAAAGAATTGAGCATAAACAGCCTCTTCTAAAAGTTTCTCACTCTGTTAATTGAATACAATTTGAAGCTTTTAAATAAAATACAGGCAGTTCTTCCAGATTGCGATAGTTGCGCTCTTGTGCGTCCCAGTGGTGTACAAACATCACGCAACATAAACAACACTTAAAGTGTTGGCGATTTAATCACATTATAGTCAACGTACTTTAAAGGTTCGTGCTTCAGAAATAATGTTCCCTATTCACCCAATCATATAACAGCCAATTCGTATAAACAAAAGACATATTATAGCAGAACTGACTGTAACGTATCATATACAATTGAGACCATGATGCTGAGATTAAGAGTCCCATTAACTTTCAACTGAGCTAAGCAGAAAAGTATTCAAGAACTTGGTCCACAAAATCCTGACAACTTCACCACGCACTTCCCAATAAGGCATCAGAAGAGTTAACTAGGCACTGGTAACTACGGTGTAGATAAAATCAATGTGAAACATCCTTCCATGACCCTTCTTCAGGTGGTGACATACAAAAATCACTTAACTGAGCTTCATTTGTGGTTAGAAAGGATATCAGTCACTTAACATTTGCAGCAGTGACACTAAACTCACTCATATTGCATACAATTATTATTAATTCTAAAAGTATATTTACTATTATTAAAATCCTTAGTATTTACAACATTTTTTGCTTTTCATTTTGTATTCAGATTCGAACTTGATTCAGTTGGATGCTGTAAAAGGAAGCTGCAAAATAAATGAATACAATGAAGAGGTGAGACATTTACTAAATTATCCAGTCCTGCCAATCGAAGCAGAAGGACCTCGCCAAATGCAGGTCCAGTTCCTTTTTAATGAGTATCTCTGAAAATGGAAACATGTCATTTTCAATGACACAATGTTGCCCTATTGATTAATGCTGATAAATTTAATGGTATGGAATTTCTGATGCATGGGGACCTCACAGCCTCCCCAACACACCAGAATCCAAGGAAATTTCCCAGGAACTTAAAGATTCTACTGGACAATTAATCAATACCCAGACCCCTCCAAAAGTATTCATTTAAATCAGGGAATCCAGAAGGTTCCACTGCAGTTAAGGAAATAGTTACTCAGGAAATATTAGACTGTTAAATGTCCTACATAATTCCCAAGTGACTTTTAAACTGACCTCCAACGTAACTGACACCCCATCCACCCCTTAACAACTATAATTCCCGAAAATCACTAAAAACCCTCCAAGTCCTGAGCCAATGCCATCCCCTCTATGCCCAAGACCCCAACAGCTCAACATCATCCCCTGCTACCACCTGAACCCCCTCCCGAGGGAATCAGAATGTAACCCCGACTGCTGAAACCCAATCTCTTGCCCACCGCTGGACCCAATTCCCACTTCTTCTCTGGACCCACACCTTCACCCTCACTGAACCGGAAAATCTACCATCGTTACCTAGTCCCCTCAGCTTGTACCTTGGCACCTTACTTCCTGTCATCTTAGCCTCACACTTCCTTTATGTACTTACCTTTCCACAAGAATTGTTAAGGGGACTGCATTACTGATATTTAAATGAGAGATTACGGAAACTGACTGCTGTAAAAAGGGGGCATGGTTTGCCTCCATGCATCCCTCCACCCCACCCCACCATGTTCTACATTACCTGTCAGAATGGAAATACAGATCCACATTTTGGAAGAAACACCGATCAAAATGTCATGTCAGAAATATGGACCTTTTTAATTCCATAAAAAAGGAGTGGTCTGGCAGTCTTTATGTAATTACCACTTCTTGGAAAATCATGCCCTTTATTATCCTCTTCATTTGCACTGACCTGGTTTTGAAGTTCATTTTGATTTAATTGAGATTATTTTCATATTCTTTAAAATGATAAATGTTGACACAATTAAGATAAGGATCAAATGTACTTCACATGCCAAGTTCATTTGTACACTCTTGTTGTGTGTAATAGGTGCCACAAGTTTCAAATTGTGTTTTAGCTTTTTGTTTAATTTACCCATTTTCTATCGAGGCCAAGAAGTTTTAATTCGAGATGTCTGTTTTCTTAATTGTCTGGGGTACGTTTTTGCTTCAAATTATCCAGATTGAATCTAGTTAAGCTTAATAATAAAACTGTCAGATTTTCCTACAAATCAAATATTCATGTCTATGACAAGTGTTGTCAGTATTGAAGTATTAAAAATTCATGTGCCTATAGTCTTAATTTTATTATACTTTCACAGAACCTCTTGAAAAAGCAGCCAAGACATCAACAAGCAAAGAATTTTCTTCAGCTGGAAGATAAGATGTCTCTGGAGTCAATACAGCAATGCTGCACATTGCTAAGCCAGATAAACTTGCCTGAGGCTGTGCTCGATTCAGAGTATGTATTCAATCCACTGGAAGAATTCAACACATATTAAAACTGTATAAAATTGTATAAACATGCTTCAAGATTTATAAGTTTGTGCTTCTTTTTGTAAGTTGTATGTGCCTGTCTATAGAATGCAACCTTTCCAGTGCATTCCTGGTATAATCTGATAGGACCAATGTGGGGCAGCAGAAAGGCCACATGACCAAGATATACCTGCCAGGAACTCCTGCATTTCATTTACAACTCACCAAGGTTCCTTCCACAACATCTTCCAAAGCCATGGCTTCTCCTGCCTGTGCGAATCAGGGCAACAGACACATAGGAACATCACAATCTCAAAGTTCCCCTCCAAGTTGCATACCACCTTGAAATGGAACTATAATGTTGTTTCTTTACTGTCATTGGATCAAATGCCATGAAACCTCCTCCTGAATGGCATTGTGACTGCACCTACATCAAATGGACTCCAGTTGTTCAAGAAGACAGCTTGCACTCCCTTCTCAAAAGTAAGTAGTGATAGTCAACAATTGATCCCATATATCCTTTGAGCAAGTAAAATCACTGGGCACATCATTCTACGTTTTTGGATATTTTTCCAATCAAGGTCAGGACCGCCATTGATTGAGGTAATTTTGTGACAACATTTTATCATCCCCTTATAAAGGAACAAAACATATTTCTGTTGGCTTACTGGGAGTGAGGAAGTCCATACTCATTTGGACCTACCATCCTGTGACAGTTATCTTTTCATAGTTATATATTTATGGTATTTTCAGGCACTTTTCAAACTGGCACAGTTGAAATGAGTGACATTGAACTAAATGTCCCATTCAAATGAGACAGATTTGATGTTGTTTGTGGTTAACAAAGTGCCATTAACGGGCTTGACTTTAAATTACTCCTATTGCAGTACCAGTATTTTATCACAGATGACACTCTACTTATCTGATGGAGAAGAAAAAATGATACTTCTCCTTATTAATTGTAATACTATCATGGCAGGAATTTCTGATTAAATGCATTAGCATCTAAACAAAAATGCCTCTACATTTTTCAGAACAAGTGAAGACAGCGATAGTGAGTTTGAATCAGAAGTAACACTTTATTCCAAAACAAAGCCAACAAAACAAAAACCCTCAAAAGTCAGATCTGCTCTTCCTGCCCTCTCCATTCGTCAAATGGGCAAGCTGAAATCAAAGCAGGTAAATATGGACATATTTTATTGAGCTTGTCACCTGATATTGCAGGTGATTCATTTGTGGTAAGAATAAGTGGTATACAGCAAGATGTTGGTAGGTCTGCTGGCAGGTTATTTGGCCTGAACATGTTTCCTCAAATATTGTTATTTTGCCAAGGGTATTCTGATGTGTTGTCTCAGTTGAGAGTATTTTCTGGGTGTGAGGAAGGACCCAACACTTACTTTGGACTTGGCCACATTGCTATTGTATGCTACCTTTGAACAGGTCTCATAAATGCATAAAATCTAACCAAGAACTGCGGGATGCTGGAAATCTAAAACAAAAACAGAAATTGCTGCAGTACTTCAGCAAGTCTGGCAGTATCTGTGCAGAGAAATCAGAGTTCTGTTCTGAAGAAGGGTCACTGAATCTGAAACGCTAAATCTGCTTTCTGTCCGCAGATGCTACCAATCTACCAAGTTTCTCCAGCAACTTCTGTTTTTATGTGATAAATGTATCACTGACAGAATAATTGCCTGGCGCATCAAGGTAAATAAACAGATATCCAGCCAACAAGTGGGTTTTTGTTTTGAGGTCAATGTCGGCAGGCACATACTGGCATGAATCCAAGATGGGGCTGCTGTGGACCATCAGGACAATATCTTTAAACACGTTCCTGTGAACTAACTGGGGGCGGGGGGAGGGGCTTAGAACTCTCTTGTCAAGCGAAGCAAATGAATTTACTATAAAATAAACAAGCCAACTAACAAATTACAGATCAATCAGAGGATCTTGAAGAGCTATACACCATTTGTGAATCAATATGCAAACCGCAGCAATGGAGGAATCCCAATGTTTGCCCAGGAACGTATAGTGGAAAGAACAGCAAAGGTAAAGCACAGAGCTGTCATTGGAATGAAGAAGGTTAAATGCTTTCTATGCGTTGTTCATACAAACAATGCTGATTGACATTTATGAACAATGTTATACTATAACTTTGCATTGTGTTTCTACTGGAGGTTTGTTTTCACAATTTTAAGATCCTCAAAGGCAGAATAGAAAGTCCAATAGATAGGAACAAACAGAATATGTCAGTAAATATTGTTAATCCTTCTCTTGATCCAGCATCATAACTTTGTTTCATGTGACTTTCATTGACAGGGGTATGTCAATTTTAACAAAATTGGCTTCAGCTGGTTTTGACTTTGGAAGGTCAGAGCATCGCTTGGTATGGTCAATAGGCAATGTATTCTCACATGCAGTTAGACTTAATTATGGTATTTATAGGAAATAGACCTCTTAAAGCTATCAGCTGCACCTTACTGACGATGGGCAAAGTCAGGGATTGTGAGTTCAGATCCTGTCCACCTTTTGCCTATAATCTAAGTTGTCTCTACTGTTAGACATGCTTTCTTTCAGATAAGTCCTTATCTGCCCTTTCAGGTTGATGAAAAAAATGTTTCAACATTACTTAAATAGCAGTATTGCTAGGCCCAGCATTTGGATATCAACAACAACAAATTGCTTTGTGATTGAGCAAGATCATGCCATTGTAAATGAGCAGGTTGGACTTCCTACTATAAAACAGTGACTATATTTCAATATTTAATTAGCTGTGAAGCACTTTGGACATCCCGAGATCACAAAAGTAGCAATATAAAATTCATGTTCTTTTTTGAACTGTATTAAATGGTTATTTCAATCTTTGTTAAGAATACAAGGTTTGGTGATCTATCTCTCAAGCTAATTTCCTCTTGTCCAAAATAGGAGTAGAAATAGATCATTCAGCCCCTCAAACCTGCTCTGCCATACAATAAGATTATGGCTGATCTGTTTGTTTTTTAAATTCCACATTTCCATCTTCTCCTGATAATCTTTGATTCCCTGACATAACAACAATCTATCCACTTCTACTTTAAAAATATTAAATGATCCATCTTTAACACCTTCTGAGACAGTGTTCAACAGTTGCACAATGCTCTTAAAGAAAAGGAAATCTCCCTATCTCTGTCCTGAAAGGGTGATTCCTCATTTTAAATAGTGCCCTCTGGTTTGGAATTGCCTACAAGATAAAATATTATTTTGATATCCACTTTCTTAAGACAGTTCAGGATTTTATAAACTTCAATCAAGTCCCTCCTAATTCAACAAGTTCAGTCTGTCTAATCAATCCTCATAAGACAACCTGCTCATTCCAGGTATCAATCTAGTAAATCTCCTATGACCCATTTCCAATGCATTTATACATTTATTTAAGTAAGAGACCAAAACTGCACACAATGTTCAAATTGTTGTCTCAGTCCTATATAGGTGAAGCATAGTGTTCTTACTTTTATATTCAATTTCTCCTGTGATAAAGGATAGCATTCCATTAGTCTTTAATCAATGTTTAATTATATGCAGAATCTGCACATTAACATATTTCCTGGAAAATGGGAAGCCTTCAAAATGAGATAACGAGAGTCCAGAGACCAGTATATTCACGTTAGGGTGAAAGGAAAGGCTGGTAGGTCTAGGAAATGCTGGATGATTAGAGAATTGAGGTTTTGTTTAAGAAAAAGGAAACATATGTCAGGTATAGACAGCAGAGATCGAGTGAATCCTTATAGTACAAAGGCTGTAGGAGTATACTTAGGAGGGCAATCAGGGGGGTGAAAAGAGGACATGAGATAGCTGTGGCAAATAGGGTTAAAGAGAATCCAAAGGGATTTTATAAAGACATTAAGGACAAAAGGGTAACTAGGGATCGTACTCAATGATCAACATATTGCTCCTAGAATTCACAAATCCCACAGAACTTTCAAACGATCTTGGTGTCAGTTTCAGAAACACTGAAGTAGATAAATATATTTGAATTTCATCTCATTTAGCAAATGACAGGGAAAAGTTATTGTGGAACTTTTCTACAAGGGATTAAGGTCTGATCCATGGCATTCCATACACTGTAAAGTGAACTTGGACATTGATCCAAATAGCCTTTTATTATTCTCTGCTTCCTTACACTTTGACTTAACTAATGACTGATATTTTGCAGCGATTAAAAGAAATGGAAAAAGCTGAAAAATTACAAGAACAATCAAACTCTCATGTAAGTATCTCCAGTGTCATACATGAATCTTATTTTCCCAAGCCAATTTTAACTTATCCACTTATTGCTTTGCAATTGCCATCAAATATTTCCATCCATTAGGAAGATGTTCACAAGTCTTTAACAATGTCACTAGAATCCCTATAGTGTGGAAGCAGGCCATTCAGCTCAAAGAATCCACACTGACTCTCCTAAGAGCATCGCACCCAGACCCACCCACATCCCTGTAACCCCATATTTCTCATGGCCAACCCACTTAACCTACACATCTTTGGAATATGGGAGGAAACTGGAGGACCCAAAGGAAACCCACACAAGCACAGGAAAAATAGGCAATCTCCACACATCCAGTCGCCCAAGGGTGGAATCAAACCCAGTTCCCTGGTACTGTAACACAGCAGTGCTTACCACAGAGCCACTGTGCCAACCTATTTACCATCAGACTATTAATTTTATTTACAGGCGCATCACCTTCATTCTTCATGTCTTGAAGTGTAGACATAAGCAAAATTATGGATGCACTGTGATTGAAGAGTTAGTGAATTAGATGGAGCTAAATTAAATGCAATTGATTTGCCATTCACCCAGGGGCATCAATCAAACTTTGTTTCCTATATTACATTGTTACAATATTCTACTGCCCCTGCTAATGTCTGTCAGTCTGATACTTCTGTTTGAACTAAAATATCGAAAAGCAAGCAACTGTCATTAGATTAGATTACATTACAGTGTGGAATCAGGCCCTTCGGCCCAACAAGTCCACACCGACCCACAACCCACCCATACCCCTATATTTACCAATTATGTAACACTACGGGCAATTTAACATGGTCAATTCACCTGACCTGCACATCTTTGGATTGTGGGAGGAAACCAGAGCACCCGGAGGAAACCCACGCAGACACGGGGAGAATGTGCAAAATCCACACAGTTAGTCACCTGAGGCAGGAATTGAACCCGGGTCTCAGGCACTGTGAAGCAGCAGTGCTAACCACTGTGCCACCGTGCCGTCATGGAATTAAACTAAAAATAACCAAAGCTAACTGTATTCCTTCAAGGGATTTTATATTTAAAAGTGCAATTGTCCAAAGATAATCAACTGAGAACTAATTGTTTGTGGTATTTTTCTTTTAGTTACTAAGAAAGAAAGAAGAATTCAGTCATATCCCAGTTAAGAATCAGATATTCTACGTCTGCACTGACCACCAGTGTAATAAAGGATTAAACAGACAAACAATAGGAAGTAAGAAGGAAGCAGTATTTTCCCAACATGAGAACAACTACAGAAACATTGGTAAGGAAAAAAATGGGGCAGTCGTTTACTTTGAATACTTGCAGATGCCTTAACTGCATATAGAGCACATCAGCATGGTCCTAGATTAATTTCTTCCATATTCTGAGATACTGGATTTAACTGCAGTAGTGGAAGTGACAGAATTAGGCCTATTCCTCTGGGATATGGAAGGAAAATAGTTAGATGAAGGTATTGCTCTTAATTGCTTATCATTAATCCCTATTGAAAAATGCAGAAAATAGAGCCATTTGTAAATTCAAGTGATGTATTCTAAAGTGAGTCATGACTAATTGTTTTTCTTTGTTTCTTGCTTCTATTTTCATGTCACATATAGGGGACTATAAGACCACATACACCTCCCATTTTGAGCTTCATTCAATGCATTTGATGTATTAATATTTCTTCATTCTATATAAGGAAGGAAAATAAATCAGCTCACCAATAAATGCCAAAGTTGTGTTCAGTTAGATTTGTAATAATTTTCATATGGATTGTATAATATTTTACAGTTCAATAAGATATTAAGATATTTATTCAGGCATGCATATAACAAATGCAAAAACAAATGATGTTTAGTGGAATTTGCCTTTATTTTGAATGGTAGTTTGGCTAAAATTACATTTCTACAACTCAAGATTGCCACCAGCAGGAATTTAATATAATTGCAACTTTGCCACAACTTTGGTCGAGGTTTTCATGAAAGTATTACCCCTAGAATATAGCTATGAGTTATCTAATTTATTCGGGTTAGTGACCTCATAATAAAGGATCTTCGAGGCAAGAGTGATTGTAAAATATTGCAATTTCACATTCTGTTTGCAAGTTTTTTTTATTATTTCAAGGGATGTGGGCATCACTGATTAGGCCAACATTTATTGGCCTTCCTAATTGCTCAGCAAGCAGGAAAGAGCCAAATACCTTGCTGGAAGCTCTGCATTAGGAATCACGTGCAAATCACATGCAAATAAGGATGGCCGATTTCTTTCCTTAACAGACTCTGGATTACTAGACCAGTGAAATTATCACTAAGAGAACACCTCCACTTAAGAGTCAAATACATGATCACTGGTTTACAAGACCAGTGTTCTAACAAATGAGCTATGAAACCTAAGTTAAGATTAATAACCATGGTGGTGCTCAGAGCTTTGGCTGTGGCAGTGTTGGTGTTTGGAATGGGGACTCCTGGCTGCAGAAGGCTTGAAGCATGGACAGGCTCTCAGTGGGTGTTTGGCTGTGAGAGTGGCAGTGCCTGCAGTGGGGATTCCCGGCTGCCGTGTGCCTGAAGCATCGTTGTCTTTGCTATACCAGTAGCAGGGACCCCTTGAGGCCTGGGACACCTTGCTGAAGCCCTGGAGCTGTGGTTGAAGATCTCTTGTACAGAAGATGAACCCTATTTGTGTAAATTTTTTTATTCTTTGTATAGTTCAAATTTGCACCAGATTGTGACGACAAAACACTTTTCACTGTATCTTTCGAGGTAGATGTGACAGCACCTAACATAATAAGTTGAGTGAGAAAGATTGATATAAAACTAATGTCTTAAACTTAGATTAAGGCAAGTGAAAAGCTCTGAAGGCAGATTTAGTGTAAGTGGACTGGAAAAGAAACACTCAAGACACCTAGATTTGTTTGTACCACAGATTACAATCCCATTTAAATAAGACACTGTTTCCTTGGTCTTCATGTCAAAGGAACCAATTTCACATTTTGACACATTATACTCCATTTGCCATTGTTTTTATTCACTCACTCGAGCTATCTTTAACCCTTTATGATTCTTATGTCCTAACTCAGCAATTTAGCATTTATGTATCTATCCCCTCATCCATGTAGATTCTAAATATTATGAAATAACAACAACTCCTATGACATTCCACTGGTTACTGCCTGCCAACCAGTCTTTTATTCATGATAATAATTTTCCTCCTGCACCATGAGCTCTTATTTAGTTTAGTAGTCTTCGATGTGGCATCTTACCAAGTACCCTTTGGAAATCCAAGTATATCAAATTCACTGGTACCCTTTTATCTATGTAGTTCATCAAGAAATTCTTGCATATGTTGGTTAATCATAATCTTCCAAGAATGTAAACTGAGGTAAATATCGACAGTAGCAGGAAAACTATTAGGTTAATGAAAACCGTGAGTGAAAGAGTGAGTTTATTAATTGCTGAACATGAGAAGAAGTAATAAGGCAACACACTTACATACAAATTAGGATTGAGAGGGGAGTGCAAAAAAGCCTGGATTTAAAAGAAAATGGCATATGGACCAATTTCTGAATTGTTTGTGAAGAGGAGGC
Organism: Chiloscyllium plagiosum; assembly: GCF_004010195.1. Classification (NCBI taxonomy): domain Eukaryota; kingdom Metazoa; phylum Chordata; class Chondrichthyes; order Orectolobiformes; family Hemiscylliidae; genus Chiloscyllium; species Chiloscyllium plagiosum. The sequence continues at coordinate 79,942,995 of NC_057712.1, read as the reverse complement.
AGTTGAATTTTGCTGCTGTTGCAGTAAAGGTTACCAGTAGCATTGGTGTTGGGAGCTGAATAGTCAATTTCAAGCTTCTGAGTTCAGCAGGTTGGTTGAGTCTCTTTATTGTCTTAACGAGCTGGTTTGGTCTCCTTCCTTTCGGAAAGATGTTGTGAAACTTGAAAGGGTTCAGAAAAGATTTACAAGGATGTTGCCAGGGTTGGAGGATTTGAGCTATAGGGAGAGGCTGAACAGGCTGGGGCTTTTTTCCCTGGAGCGTCGGAGGCTGAGGGGTGACCTTATAGAGGTTTACAAAATTATGAGGGGTGTGGATAGAATAAATAGACAGAGTATTTTCCCTGGGGTCGGGGAGTCCAGAACTAGAGGGTATAGGTTTAGGGTGAGAGGGGAAAGATATAAAAGAGACCGAAGGGGCAACTTTTTCACGTAGAGCGTGGTACGTGTATGGAATGAGCTGCCAGATGAAGTGGTGGAGGCGAGTACAATTGCAACATTTAAGAGGCATTTGGATGGGTATATGAATAGGAAGGGTTTGAGGGATATGGCCGGGTGCTGGCAGGTGGGACTAGATTGGGTTGGGATATCTGGTCGGCATGGAAAGATTGGACCGAAGGGTCTGTTTCCATGCTGTACATCTCTATGACTATGACTCTATGACAAGGTTGACTAGGAGATACTTCCTCAACTGTGACATTCAGGGTGCGCTAAGACCAAAGAACAACAAAGCACAGGAACAGGCCTTTCGGCCCACCAAGACTGTGCTTATGCATGATGCCTTTCTAAACTAATTATATTTTGCCTCTACAAAGTCAATATCCCCTGCCTATTCAATTATCTGCCTTGATGCCTCTTGAACATCGCTATTGTATCCACCCCCACCACCTCCTCTATATGCACATTCCAGACACTCTCCACCTTCTGTGCAGAAAAACTTGCCTCTCACATCTTTAAATGTACCCCTTTTTATCTTAAACTTGCATCTCCAAATAACTGACATTACTACTCTGGGAAAAAGATTCAAACTATCCATTCAATCCATGCCTCTCATAATATTGTAAACTTCTATCAGGTCGCCCTCATCCTTCGATGTTCAAGTGAAGTATACCTTCAAAACCAGCCACCATCCTGGTAAACCATTTCTGTATCCTCTCCAAAGCCTCTCCATCCTCCTGGTAATGTGGAAACCAGAATTGTATGCAATATTCCAAATGTGGCCTACAAATTTATACAGCTGTGATGTGACTTGCCAATTTTTATAATCTATGCCAAACCAATGAAGGCAAGCAAGCTACATGCCTTCTTGACCACCTTATTCACTTGTCACTTTCAAGGAACTGTGGACCTGTACGCCGAGATCCCTTTGTATGTTGGTGCTACTGAGTGCTTTGCCATTTACAGTATACTTCTCTCCTGCATTGGATATTTTAAAATGCATCACCTTGCATTTGTCCGGATTCATCTGCCATTTCTCCACCAAGTCTCCAACCTATCTATATTCTACTGTATCCTCTAGCAATCTCTTCACTATCTGCAGATCCCCAATCTTGATGTCATCTGCAAACTGACTAATCAGGTCACCTACATTCTTCTCCAAATCATGTATATAATTTACAAACAACCAAGGTTCCCGTACTGACCCCTGCAGAACACCAATCTCACTGATGTTCAATCAGAAAATTGTGCTTCCACCACTAATCTTTATCTTCTATTACTAAGCCAGTTTTGACTCCATCTTACCAGCTCACTGCTGATCCCATTTGACTTTACCTTTTGTAACAGCCTACCATGAGGTACCTTATGCTAAAGTCCTGCCCTCATCAGTCATCATTATCATTTCCTAAGAAACTTCAATCAAGTTTGTGAAACACCAGCTTGACTTGCCCTGCTCAAAGCCATGTTGCCTATCACTAATTAGTCTGTAATTTTCCAAGTGTGAGTAAATCATATCCCTAAGAAATTTCTCCAACAATTTCTCAACCACTGCCCTGTAATTTCCTGTATTATCCTGTTGCCCTTCTTAAACAAAGGAATACCATTGGCTATTCTTCGGTCCTCTGGGGCCTCTTCTCTGATTAAAAGCGAAACAAAGATTTTGTACAAGGTTAACAGTTTTTTCCCTCGCGCCCCAAGCTGCCAGTCTTGTACCTCTCTCAACCAAGTCTTTGTTTTGGGACAATATCATATTTATATGCACTAATCCAAGCTCTAAGTTCTTACCTGCCATACTCCTTGCATTAAATCCTCTCCTCCGGTATTTATCCTGCTGCGGCTGCCGCTGTTCACGCCCAGGTTTGCTCTCCTTCACTCTGTTGCTGATGTTGTCACTGCTTGGATTGATCTCTAATGCTTGAATCTAGGCTAATACACACTGTATCTTGGCCTGCTAGTCCATATGAGAGAATTCAGTCCCACTAGTACAGAGGAGTAGAGTTGAAATTGGTTGTTTATGTTTTTTGAGGCAAAACATGAAATGCATCTGTGGTTTGGGATGTAGTCCATGGGATACGGCTTGCTGTTGAGTGGAGTCATCATTCTCTTGTTACCTTAGTAGTTACAAGAGATTCCAGATTGACTAGCATCTTCCCTCTTTGAAGAGTTGTTATTTGAATTTATCTTCACATCTTTCGATGTGACATTTCATGGCGCTCTCTTCAGACAACAACATTATTTACATTCGCAGCCATTTTTTGGCTGTGTCAGTTCTCCTATTTTTAAAAAAATCAATATTTGGAATTACACATTAAAATCCTCTTAGTACTTTGGGTTCATAAATTAATTTTGTTAAATTTTAACTATAATTGTAAATGTAGTGACTAACATACTTTATTGAAAAGAATTGATGTTTTGCATCTTTGCAATGTCAATTTTGGTTACTATATGTACTTTTATAAACTTTACGAATACAGTACTATTTTTGTTAAAAGAGAGCAGCTCAGAGAAGATTGCCATTATCCTGCTAATTATTTAATCAAAATTCAGGGATATTTGCATTCAAATTTGCGAGACCAATATAAACTACTTCAAAAGGTCAATCTGGCAAATTCAAATACAATTCAAATAGAAAGGTTGCTATTTCCATTATGTCAAATAAATCAAAGGAAAAGCATTTTTTGTCAGACAAAATCTGTGAATCACCAAGTCAAAGCACTGGTTCTTTCTTGCTAATCTACCAATAATTTTCACTAATCACAGCAATAATCTATGATCACTTAGAAGCATAAGCTTAACAGGTCAATTTTCATTTGTCAAATTGCAGACCTGACTAACTCTGGAAGAAATCTGTTATTTCTATGTTCTATGAATGGTCCAAAACACTTTGTTTTGAAAGAAGGACTGATCCAATAAAAGCAAATCATTGAAATTTCAGGAAGCATTTGAACACCACGCCCATCTCTGTGTGCCAAGAGCTTGAATAGGGATTGGATATTTGTGGCAGGCTTAAGTTATGAAAGTTGTATACCAATTCTACAGTAGTAGATAATTGAAGATATTAGGAATGAGACATCAATAAGTGGCTACTGAAGTTAAAGACAGTGCGTAAACATATTGTGGCATAATATGCATAACTTAATGATTACCTTCATTATTGTTGGCCACAGCATACATAGAGATCTTGACTTCTGTTTTTGCAAGATTCAGCATTATAGAGGGCAGAATTTTCAGCTTCCCTGAGTGGTATGGGCAAAAGTAAGAAAACTGGGAAAATATGGCAGAAAAAAAGAAAAAAATATTTTCCCCTTAGAGTTTAGACATGAATCTCAGTAATGAGTGGAACTACCTTATTCCAATCAATTTATACGATTATTATTTGTATAGTAATCCTGTCTCATTTTTATGCAGTTCCCAATTCACCTCTCCTTCCCCAATAAACTTGATTGTGACAATTCCCAACGTGGAAATCAGAGTGATTACCTGGCAGCAACAGCTCTAGGCCTTGAGACAATTCTGTCCTTCATCACTACACCTTAGTCCATGGTCCATGGATACCATCCTCCTCCAGCCTTCCTGCAAGGAATTAGGTATTGCCAAACCACCAAACTCACCATATCATCATTGCTAATTTCAGACCAACCCGCATGCCAATTCAGCACTTCAAGACTTCACTTTGGATCTCAGGAACACTTATGACTTGTATTCTTCCAGGTCACTTTGCATGCTAGAATGTGCACACATCTTGTGCGTCTATAAAGAATGCAACTTATGACTCTTAGCTTACATTTTCAGTGGTAACTCACTTAGAGGCTTCCAGGCTCTGTGCATTGCATTGGTTTTCAGCTCAATGACTTTCCAGAGTAGACGTGTTGCTAAATGGCACCAAACTATGTTAATGTTGCATATATAGAATATACCAGTAGCTTACATGGCAAACAAACACAGCATGTGCATCAACAAAATGGCCATGTATGAAATTCAAAGGGAACCATGTCTTAATGGGATCAAGGGGGACTGCCCACTCATTCAGGTGTACTAACAAAGACAGTTACTGGACATATCTGATTCCAGTCCAGCCAGTTGGCTAACATCAGTCAGGAGCTTGGTCTTAGCAGTGTCTGGGCATCGTCAGGCTATAGTGGGATTCTCCATCTTTCCTGGCCTCCCTCAGGTACAGGGAGCTATAGCCTGCATCAATGTTGCTTTGAGAGCACCCGATCGGCAACTTGCAGTGTTTATCAACAGAAAAGGCTTCCACTCCTCAATGTTCAATGTTTCTGTGACCATAGATGCCAGATTTTGAAAGTCTAAGCCAGATAACCTGGGAGATGCTGTGAAGCATACATACTGGAGACTTTCCAAGGTCTTTGGACCATGCAGGGATGGCTGCTGGGAGACAAGGCATACCCAACATAGGTAATGACACCTTTACAAAACCCTTACAGTGTTCAACAGAGAAAGAACACTTTCACTACAGCCATATTGGATGAGATGGATTATTAAGATGAGGTTTCGATGCCTGATACACTCTGGCAGTATCATGGAGTGTAGTCCAGAAAGGGTGTGCTATATTATTGTGACATACTGTGCCCTTCATGACTGGAGCTGACAAAGGAGAATGTCCCAGATGTAAAGGAAATGGTGGTGGGGGAAAAGGGAAGTTTGACAGCAATCTCTTTAGGATAAGAATCACAAGAATTGATGAAGAGAAACATCAAGAGCTCATGATAGAGTAATGCATCATTGAGTATGAGCCAAGGTAGAATTGAATCATTATCTACTTCCAGGATGAATGAGTTGGGTTGCCAACTCATTCAAAATGAGTTCCTTTTATTGTGAAATGTACTGTTGGTTATGTGACAAATTAGTCCAAAATATACATTGACATGATTACTTCTGTAGTTGTTGAATTTGTCTGTTCCTAAAGAAATGTTTTTATTCCATACAATTGGCTGCTTGATACCTTGAGGCGATCCCACCCTCAAATATCTACACATTACAGATCTTCCTCAATGAAAAGGAGCATGCTGCAATCAGAGAGCTAGGGCAGCAATTCCACATGGACCTGAGGTTAGGCAACTCTTGTGGATTCAGTCAGCATATGCTATCCAAATGTTGTGGAGTGAAGTCTTATGATTAGCAGAAAGCTGGAATTAATCCTGAGGAACTTGTTATTTACTCTTCCATCATCAGTTAGCCTTCAATGTTTCCGAAATCTTGTGACTGCTAAATTGTCTTGAAATGGTTGAGTATCCTATAGGTCCGCATTTAGCAGGAATGCGGTAGCACTTTGTAGGCTTATCTTGGCAGACCACGGAAAGATCAGGTAGAGTGGATATGCAAGCTTTCCATTATTCACCTCTAATGCCCATTCAATCATCACTGAATTCCATACCATAACTTACAAAGTGGTGTGAATATGGATTTGTGCAGGACAACCCTTACTACAATTCCTGAATATTGCTTGTAGCCTCAGTGATGTTCACATTAAAATCAAATGCTTTGGCTGCAAACATTAATGCCCTGAGATGTTGGAGAGAAGTAGGCCTTTCAGCCCAGCCAGCCATTCTATTATTCAATGAGATCATGACTGCACTGGTAATCCTGAATTCTACTTTGTTGACTTTTCCTCATAGCCCTTGATTCCCTTAATAATTAAAAATCTGTCTATCTCAGTCTGGAGTACATTTAATAACCCTTAACAAGGCTCTTCGGTCCTCTGTGGTAAGGAATTCCACAGATCTTTTATTCCTCTGAAAGAGGATATTCCTTCCAACTCTGACTGAGATGGGCAATCATGTATTCTGAGATCATGTCCTTTGGTCCAGACTCTCCCACAAGGGGAAACAACCTCTCCGCATTCACCTTCATCAAGTCCATTAGGAATCTTGTATGTTTCAATAAGATCACCACTGATTCTTCGAAATGCCAGTGAGTATACACCAAACGTACACCACCTTCATATGACAGTACCTCCATACCAAGTATTAGCTGAGAGAACCCTCTCTGGGCTGCCTCCAATCGCAGTATATCTTTCCTTCAATGAAGAGCCCAAAACTGTTCACAGTATTCCAGCTGTGGTCAGACTAGTGCTTTGTATATCTTTAGCAATTTCTCCCTCTGCTTGTATTCTATTCCCTCTGATATAAAGGCCAACATTCCATTTTCTTTTTCTATTATCTGCTGATTTGAATGCCATCTTTCTGTGATTCATGCATGAGGAGTTGCAAATCGGTTTGTGCTGCAGCCTTCTGTAATCTTTCTCCATTTATATATTATTTAGCTGTTCTATTACAGTCATAGAGTCAGAGAGTCATAGAGATGTACAGCACGGAAACAGACCCTTGGGTCCAACTTGTCCATGCCGACCAGATATCCCAACCCAATCTAATCCCACCTGCCCATATCCCTCCAAACCCTTCCTATTCATATATCCATCCAGATGCCTTTTAAATGTTGCTGTTGTACCAGCCTCCACCACTTCCTCTGGCCGCTCATTCCATACACGCACCTCCTTCTGCGTGAAAAAGTTGCCCCTTAGGTCTCTTTTATATCTTGCCCCTCTCACCCTAAACCTATGCCCTCTCATTCTGGACTCCCCCACCCCTTTGTCTATTTATCCTATCCATGCCCCTCATGATTTTATAAACCTCTATAAGCTCACCCCTCAGCCTCCGACGCTCCAGGTTAAACAGCCCCAGCCTGTTCAGCCTTTCACTATCACTCCAATCCTCCAACCCTGGCAACATCCTTGTAAATTTTTTCTGAACCTATTCAGGTTTCACAGTATCTTTCTGAAAGGAGGGAGACTAGAATTACATGCAATATTCCAACTCCTGTACTCAATACTCTGACCACTAAAGGAAAGCATACCAAACGCGTCCTTCACTATCCCATCCACCTGCGACTCCACTTTCAAGGAGCTATGAACTTGCACTCCAAGCTCTCTTTATTCAGCAACACTCCCCAGAACCTCACCATCAAGTGTATAAGTCCTGCTAAGATTTGCTTTCCCAAAATGCAGCACCTCACATTTATCTAAATTATATTCCATCTGCCACTTCTCAGCCCATTGGCCTATCTGATCAAGATCCTGTTATAATCTGAGGTAACCCTCTTCGCTGTCCACTACACCTTCAATTTTGGTGTCATCTGCAAACTTACTAACTGTTCCACTTATGCTCACATTCAAATCCTTGTGGCATCAGGTCACAGGCCTCCAGTCCGAAAAACAACCCTCCAACACCACACTCTGTCTTGTATCTTTGAGCCAGTTCTGTATCCAAATGGCTAGTTCTCCCTGTATTCCATGAGATCTAACCTTGTTTACTAGTCTCCCATGGGGAACCTTGTTGAATGCCTTACTGAAGTCCATATAGATCACGTCTACCGCTCTGCCCTCATCAATCCTCTTTGTTACTTTTTCAAAAAACTCAATCAAGTTTGTGAGAGATGATTTCCCACACACAAAGCCATGTTGACTATCCCTAATCAGTTCTTGCTTTTCCACATACATGTACATCCTGTCCCTCAGAATTCTCTCCAACAACTTGCCCATCACTGACATCAGACTCACCGGTCTATTGTTCCCTGGCTTGTCCTTATCACCTTCATAAACAGTGGCACCACTTTAGCCAACCTCCAGTCTTCCGGCACCTCACCTGTGACTATCGATGATACAAATATTTCAGTAAGAGGCCAGGCAATCACTTCCCTAGCTTCCCACAGAGTTCAGGGGTACACCTGATCAGGTCCTGGGGATTTATTCACTTTTATGCGTTTCAAGACATCCAGCACTTCCACCTCAGTTATATGAGCATTCTCAAGATGTCACCATCTATTTTCCGACATTCTATGTCTTCCATGTTCTTTTCCACCATAAATACTGATGCAAAATTCTCGTTTAGTATCTACCCCATCTCCTGCGGCTCCACACAAAGGCTGCCTTGCTGATCTTTGAGGGGCCCTATTCTCTCCCTCATTACCCTTTTGTCCTTAATGTATTTATAAAAACCCTTTGGATTCTTCTTAACTCTTTTTGCCAAAGCTATCTCATGTCCCTTTTTTGCCCTGATGATTTCTGGGATGGCGGGATTACCTTACACTGAAAGACTGGAGCGACTGGGCTTGTATACCCTTGAGTTTAGAAGACTGAGAGGGGATCTGATTGAGACATAAGATTATGAAAGCACCTATTGTCTATTGTCTATTATCTCTGTTTTAAAACTAATAGAATTATGGTTGCTGGCGCTAAAGTGCTCCCCCACTGACACCTCAGTCACCTGTCCTGCCTTATTTCCCAAAGGTAAGTCAAGTTTTGCACCTTCTCTAGTCGGTACATCCACATACTGAATCAGAAAATTTTCTTGTACACACTTAACAAATTCCATTCCATCTAAACCCTTAACACTATAGCAGTCCCAGTCGATGTTTGGAAAGTTAAAATCCCCTACCATGACCACCCTATTATTCTTATAGATAATTGAGACCTCCTTACAAATTTGTTTCTTAATTTCCCGCTCACTATTAGGGGGTCTATAATACAATCCCAATAAGGTGATCATCCCTTTCTGATTTCTCAGTTCTACCCAAATAATTTCCCTGGATGTATTTCCAGGAATATCCTCCCTCAGTACAGCTGTAATGCTATCCCTTATCAAAAACACGTCTGCCCCTCCTCTCTTGCCTCCCTTTCTATCCTTCCTGTAGCATTTGTATCCCGGAACATTAAGCTGCCAGTCCTGTCTGTCCCTGAGCCACGTTTCTATAATTGCTATGATATCCCAGCCCCATGTTTCTGACCATGCTCTGAGTTCATCTGCCTTCCCTGTTTGGCCTCTTGCATTGAAATAAATGCAGTTTAATTTATCAGTCCTACCTTGTTCTCTGCTTTGTTCCTGCCTGCCCTGACTGTTTGACTCGCTTTTGTTCTCAACTGTACCAGTCTCAGATTGATCACCTTCCGCACTATCTCCCAGGTCCCGTTCCCCTCCCACCTTACAAGTTTAAATCCTTGCAAGCAGCTCTAGCAAATCTCCCTGCCAGTATATTAGTCCCCTTGGTTCCTTGTGACCAAGTACATAGCATCACATTTTTTCATATTATATTCTAATTGCCCCCTATTTTTGCCTATTCGCTGAACATGTCTAAGTCCCTTTTTGAGTTATCTTCACCACTGTTTTTGGGACATTCACAAACTTGGCTGCAATACATTTACTTTCCTCATCCAAGTCATTAATGCACATTGCAAATAATTTTGGCCACAGCACTGATCCCTAAATCATTTCTCGTTACAGGTTGTGATCCTGAAAATACACCCTTTTTCCCAACTCTCTAGTTTCTGTGAGTTAGCCAATTCCCTATCCATGCTAATACAATACCTCCAATATCAATTCTTATTTTATTAAGTGGCCTAAGTGGTACCTTATCAAATGCTTTCTGAAAATCCAGTATATTACACCCACTGCTTCCTATCCTGCTTGTTGACTCCTCAAAGACTTGTAGTAAACTTATCATGCATAATTTACCCTTACTGAAGCACCTGTTGACTCTGCTTGATCATGTCATGTATTGTTAACTTCTCTGTTAATTCATCCATTATAATAGACTCAAATACCTTCCCCATAACTGACCTATAGTTCCCTGCTTTTGACTTCACTTTTTAAACAAAAGGGACTTCAATGATTTCTGTCCCTGGCTGTTTTAAATCTTCAGGGACTTTTCCAGAGTCTGACAATTCTCTGAAAAGTTAGCAATTTGGGAGGATAAGGTGGGAGGATAAGGTGGGTGAAAGCCACTGACTGGACTGGGTAATACTGAATCCCAAAGTCCCTCCATACCAAGAATCAACTTAATGAACCCTCTCTGGGTTGCCTCCAACAGTTGTAGTCCGTGAACCTTGGTGAGAGATATGAGCAGTGGCAGAGTTAGAATGAGTATGAGGAAGCACAGAGAAGATAATGATACTTACCCTTGCAGAGTGCAAAAGATCACTTTCTTCCTGGGCATTTCTTTTAAACTGGGATATTGCGCTGACTCAAGGCACTAATTTTAGTCCAGGCTGGCTGAGTCTGGTGTGTGTCCTCTTTGTGGCTCAACAAGAAAAAGGGATGGCACTCCTCTCCAGCCCCTGTCCACCAGCACCTCAATGTATCTATCTGCAAAGAAGGAGATACCTTCCCTTTCTGGGCCATTTGTTTGGGGATAATGCTGGAACAATGTAGAATAAGGGACACTTCTTGGCTTCCCTCCTCTGAAGTAGTGCATAACTGGGGGTCAGATATGATATGAGTGGTGTGAACATCACAAAGCCCCATCCACTGGCAGGCGCTTCTGCATCTCCTGCCCCATGATGCCAAGAGATGTGCGCCAGAGGGGCCAGTTGCACAATTAACGAGCTGAAGAGCCACAGGCTGCATCAACAATGCCATCATGGACTATGGTAATCTGGCAGCCATGAATCTCATTGAAATATACACATTGCCAAGAAAAAGGAAAGTTCAGTCTATTGTGATTATTTTATGGCCACACTTTGCATTTGTAATTTCTGAACCAAAGATGGTTCAATGCTTACGTGTTTAAAAAAATTGTTTCGGGATGGAGCTCATTCCATGTTTTTCCCATAGATGGCTCAGACTGTCTGATGTTCCAGTAATGGTGTTGTCAATGGGCTCCATCCAGGTCACGTTACTGTGGAGCTAAGAACTTCTGTTTTCTTAAGTCGAAGCAAAATACCACAGATGCTGGAAATCCGAAATAATAAAAGAGAATACTAGAGAAAGGCAGCATCTGTGGAGAGAGTGAAATACATTCAACGTTTCAAGTCCAAAAACTCTTTAGAACTTCTGTTGTCTGCTGGCAATGATTGGTTTTTACATGTGCTCAATTTTCACCTCCAGTTAATTGTGTTGCTTCATTTGGAGAATTCCATTTGCTGTAGTTTTCTGGAGGCTCATCAGAATTTACTATTGTCATATTGCTGGCTCCAGATAATCTAGGGGACCAATGGTGATTTCCTCGTGCTAATTCTGCTAAACAATGGAGGTTATTGAAATCATACACAAACCCAATCTTTTTCCCAAGTGTAAATATTTGAACTGGCAAAAATGAGGAGTCAGATTAGGTTGACCATCTAGCCCTGGGCAAATCCTGATGGAAATTGCTGTCCCTATTTCAGCAGCATTCTTGCACTTTGCCAGGAGATTCAATATCAATGCATTGGGTCATCAGGTTGGGTATGGGTTATTCAAAGTTTACAATTTCAGTTCACAATGCACTTTGTTTATGGAATCACTTAAAAATTAAGAAATGTTTATTGTCTTACAGAAGCAACATCTGCTTTTAAAGATGTTTGTGTGGTGGGCTTAACTCAAGATAAAAGGTATTCCAAACATTCAATATTTAATTCGCCAGTGGCAAGTAATGAAAAGTGAGAAAAGAGTACATAACAGTTGAAAATATAACCTTTACATAAAATGGAATAAACTTTATTTTGACATAGTTCTCTTTACCTACAATCAAGAACTATCAATTCCTTTTCTGAGCAGTTTTTATTTGTATCTGATATTGGATTACTTTGATATGATTCTGTGAAATAATTGAATGAGCTATTACTGTACTGAGTAATCAATTAAAACAACAAAATTAATGTTTGATGTGGAAGTATATTGTAATACCTTTCAAAATATTTTAGACTATAAGTCTTAAAACAACAGATTGTGCATCCAGACTTCCAGCATTAGTTTGGATTTTTAGAATGATTAAGAAGTTTCATGATTTTATAATTTAATACATATTTGTTTTTAATATTATTATGACATAGAAGTGTGCATTCTGTGCTACAATATCGTTCCTAATTATGATTCCCAACACAGCAAGTTTCCAATCCAATTAAAGCAAGTGATCTGGGATTGCCTTTCCTTTTAGTTGGGATTAGTTCTCACTACAAATAAATGTGAGATGGAAGAAACTAAAGACCATTTTATTTGAAAAATATATGGACATATTGCTTTAGCATTGAACATTGTGAAATTAACCTTGACTAACAAGGAGTAACAATAATTAATAACTGGTAGGTGATGATATAGTGGTAATGTTATTGCATTAGTGAGCCAGAAGGTCAGGCTAATATTCTGGGGTTTGTGTTCAAACCACAGTGATATTTAAATACAATTAATGAATTATTAAAATCAATTTTTTGAAAAACTACATTGATTATTACAAAATCCCACATGGTTTACATTAGAGAAGGATATCTACTGTCACAAGACTCACCACAGACTCTTAGCTGCTCTCTGAATTAGCAATTCAGGTAGGCAATGATTACTGGTTTTATTAGTGATGGTGCCAGTAAAGAACTAAAAAAAGAATAAACTGTTCGTACTGGCAGTCTGAAATAAAATTAGATGATGGATATAAACAGCAGATGGATCAGCACTTTTTTGCTTTGAGAGTAGAATTGGCATGCAATCTGGCTCCTATGGCAAGTTCACAGTTTTAGCAACTTGATATGGTTGGAGTCAAGTTCGAGACTTCCTACATGGAAGAGAGCAATTTCGAGGTCCAAATACACAGGTTTGTATGGTGGAAAGAATATTGGAAATTTTCATCCATGGAATGTACAGATGTATGTTGTAATCAAAGCTAAGCTATTTTGCTTTAAATAAATGATTTCTTAATGCATTTGGTACAATAATACATTTTAAAATGATTGGTTATTTCTCCCAAACCACTTAGATATGGCATACAACAGGAATAAAGATCATGTGTATTTAGTCACTTTTATTAGATCTGGCACATAGTCATAATTAACAGGGAATTACCTCAATGCCTTTTTCATAGATGTTGTTTGGAATTAAGAATCTTATTAAACTTGTGAATTATAACGTCATTAATTCTGGTTTTAATGATTGACTGTGCCCTTTTAGTTAGAGATTTCCTGGTTTCTGAAATTTGTCAGTAAAATAAATGGATTTTCATTTTATTTTAAGATCATGTCATACACATTGCAACAAGTTGGATGAATATCAATGCCATTTCATAGTATTTCAAGTATCTATACAGATCCAGGAGGTGAGGGCTGGGGTGCGTGGTGAAACTTGCTTCATACTTAACTGCAAACTTCCTTTTCTACACAGACATTGTTCCATAAGAAATTTTTTTGTTCATAGAAATATAGTGTAGTATTTAAAGCCCTGTCACCAAAAACATTCTATAATGTCTTCCATTGTCCAGTGCTCAGAAATTGCCACTGCTAAAGAGATTGAGAACTGAGGCAGAAGAATCATCTGTGGTAAATATTTATTAAAAAAAAAAATCCCACAACCCCTCTATTGTTGACTAACACAGTACAGTATATGGCATGAAGATGAACCCCTCTGTTAGTTAAACTAAACACCCAGAAAAGCTCACCTCAAAATCTGATAAAACGAGCAAGAACTCATTTAAAGAAAAATAACATGAATTTATTTTTTACCTCTAAAAGTGAACATCAAACAACTACTAATAATTCTAAGACCCCCTTTCTCTTAACTGCTTATTATCTGCTTCCAACTATATAACAATATACTGTTCCAATAAGATATTTATTAAAATTACATCAGCTTAATTTCAAAACCACACCGTTGCTGTTGTCTTCTGTGATTTTCTTCCTCTGTCAGAGCATCTCCCTGGGGTTGTCATCTTTCTTTCTATTGAGAGTACATTTCATATGAAAAGGTATCTTTGATAGAAAGCATTTCCTAATTTCTTGGAGAACAAGATGTTAGTTCGCCTTGCATTTGTCTTGATGGCAGTTGCTCTCTGACCAATTTTCAAAATGCCCACATTTTATATTCCCCAACATCAGATCGTCTCATTGAACCAAACGCGACTGGGTTTTAGTAGTCTGGGGCATAATTTAAACTGATTAAATTTGAATTGTTGTCAATCAAAATAGCAACCAAAACTCAGGTATCCATTTCACAGCCAAATGTTACACATTTTCAATTTTCCAGTACACTCTGGGACTGCTATCTAGTTCTATACACAGGTAAACTCTCAGTTCAGAACTGCATTCACTCTTGCAAAGGTACAGTACACAACTTCAACTTCATAACAAGTCAGTAATTGTTATTGTATGATCAATTCCTTGATAGTTCACATAACTTTGCAGCAAGTGCAGATGTTTTGACAGAACATTCAACCCTAATATTTTTCATTATTAATATTTCAGCATTTTAGATTACTGAAAATTAAGTTGCCTTTGAACTCCATTTGATTCACTTCATCATTTGTAATTAATTGCTCAAATTGCTAAAATATTATCTTTTAAAAACATCAGGAACATTCTCAAACACAACAAAATGATGTATTACTTAGCGCATACCTCATTGGGTCTGAGATAACTTTTATCGTTTAGTCTAATTATAACCTCTGCAAGTGAATTCAAGGACACATGTCGCAATTAATTGGATGTTAGAATATCTGACAATTCGGAAGTACTAGTGATGGCCTTGTTAACTGACTAAACATTAATTAATATGCATCTCTTTCGTGGTATTCTCAAGATAAGATCAGATAATGAAGAACTTTAAAATTATTTGGTTCCTTTTTTTCCCAAAATGCCAACCTTACCATTGCTCAATTAAATCATCAAATTCCTTTTCTAAACAAATCCAGTGTCCAGGTTTTAAATCTCACTTTTTGGCAACTTAACCCAGATATATAAAAGAGGTGTTTTTTAGCATCTGTCCTAAATTTGGCCTTTGTATCCCTAAATCTTTGTTCTCTTGTCTGATTCCTTAAAGGGTTGTTTCATATTACCTTTCCCAGTTTTATTAAGTATCAGAGATTACTTTGTATAGGTACCTATAAAATTTGTTGCGAAAAATTGAAATGCCTTGGTTTTTCAAGTTTCATTTATGTTCTTACTGACATTGGAGACTAGATGCTTGGCACTGCCTAAGAGGCCAATACCTACTAAAGATAGTTAGAAATGGAACACAATGAAGGACAGAACACAGCAAAAAAATCACTCAAAATATGAAAGTTACTATTTCACATTAATGTAGCAATCATCTCAGGACATTTCACAAAGGCATAATCAGAAAAGCTGGATGAGCCAAGAAAGGAGCTATAATGAGGGATGCCAGAAGCACGATGGACTGCAGAGTAGAATCATGGCAGAGAAGGCATTCAAGGGGGAATTCAGATTATTAAGTCTAGGGGTTGAAACAAAGCAGCCAATAGTGAGTGAAAAAAGACTAGAGAATTTCAAATTGTGGAGTTTAGATGTATAAAGGCATAGTCAATGTCTGAATGTGTGTGTACTCTTATCAATAGGGCTAGAGTAGGTTTCAATCCTTAAATACATGTCTCAATAATAAATATTGCTACATTAATAGTAAATACACTTTTATACAACTCTGGAAGCTACCTATTGTCAGCAAAAAGTTTGAGAGATAAATTGAACGAGTTATAATTAACATCAATTATTATTTTTAGGCATTGATGTAATTTTGGCAGCTTTGAGGGGTGCAAGATCTTTTTTTCTCAATAACCGTTCTGTAGTTAGAGTACTCTTTTTTGATTGAAAACAGGAACTATGACCATGACTGCTACTGTTAGGCTGTTATGACACTGAAGTGCACATGCAATGAAGAAATATATTTTGGCTGCTTTCGAACCAGATCAAATCTTCTGAATGCAATCATCTATCCAAACTACTTAAATTCTCAGACTGACATGATGATGAGAACATGATTTGATAGTTCAGCAACTGCCTATTATTTTAAAGTTTGTAATACACTGCAAGATATTCCGTCTCTTTCTCTAAAATCTGTGCAAAATTAATACATTGCTAACAAGCCTGTGTTAATTATGGTAAGAATGTAAAGGAAATATATTCAGCTGAATAATTTAATTAGGTATAGCTTTATTCCCAGAAAGCAAAATAAGAGTTTCCAGTCACAGATCTTGGGAACAAAATGCTGAGATGGTCCAAAAACAAACTTTACTTCAATATCCTTTTTGCAAAATAAAAACACATTAAGATCATACAAATAGACAGTCAGGAATGGTCACCACTTATCTGGAATCAGTGGAGAACAAACCTCAGGGTGGCCAGCACTGGGGCTACAAGCAGCACAACAGATTTGAAGTCCATGACTAGGTTAAGTGCAGGAGTTCTCACAGGAATGAGTGGAGGGGAGGTCTGTGGGATTTGGGTCTTGATAGAGAGGCTGGTGTGGTAGTAAACACCCAAAGGAGGTACATCTTGGGGAGGGGAAGAGTGGTGTGATATCAATATAATAAGGTGGCTCTTGAGGGAACTTTCCAATTGGAGACAATTTGCCAGGTCTCCCATACCTCCAAATTCCTCTTCAGAAATTGCACCTCAAGTGGTCAATAATTTGGGCAATTACAGGTCAAAGACTGTCAAGGGTTGTCATGTATATTCAAGGTTGAGATAGACAGATTTCTAATCATTAAGGGAATCAAGGGTTATAAACGTGGACAGGAAAATGGGATTGACAATTTAGAACAGTCATGACCTTACTGAATGGCAGAGTAGGTACTTAATGGGCCAAATGGCCTATTTCTGCTCCTACAATTTGTGGTCTTCGAGGTGGGCTGTCCTGGGCCTCACCATCCTATATAAAATTGCAGCTAGAGTGGGGTCAGGTAGGAGAGCATTGAGAAGACCTTCCAGACCTGCCTCTAGAAATTCAGATTTCAAATTGTTATTATAAACCGGAGAAATGCAAGACACTGATTTCACCACAATGGAGGTACCCACTCTCCTGCTAGAGAAATCTGCAGGATCATCATTTTTATGCTCAAAAGAAATAAAACATTAAATTTTGCAACTTGGACTGTTAGAAAACAAGAATAATCTCAAGCTACAGTCCAGAATAACAACTATTATATGTTATTCAATTTGACATTGTTAACCTCAGTGAGGCCAACATTCTTCAGTAAGAACAGCTTTTTAAAAAAAAAATCAAGCAAGGATACACCTTCTATGGGAAAAGAAAGGCTGACAGTCAGTCAATCTTGTGACTACAAGTTTGGTTTAGCCACCCAGAATAGGACCTTAGATGCACTGTCAGAATCTCAATTGTTACAGTGCAGGAGACTGTTTGACCCATTGTACCTACACCTGCCCTATGAATAAGATGTGTCTTTTCAACATAACCCAGAATATTGTTTCTATTGACATTATCTACTGTCTTCCCAAATACCTCAAGGGAACCTGCATCCACAACACTTAAAATGGTTTTCTCACTTCACGTTTTCTTCTTTTACAAATAAACTTGCGCACGCCTTCTTGTTCTTGATCCTTTTCAGAGAGGATACATTTTCTTCCTATAAAAGTCCAATCAGCCTTATTATTTTGAAACCTATCAAATCTCCTCTTAGCCTTCTTTCCTGACCCAATTTCTTCAATATATTCCACTACAAATCTTTTCCAAAATCACAATCACCTATGGGCACATTACACTTAAACTAGCCTGAAGATGGGAAACCAACATCTAACTGAGTGCCACCCACCAACTGTGCGTCCTATATGAATGCCTCAGGAAACAGGAATTACCATGTGTCAAATACAAACCACCTCTCAACACCCCACAAGCCAGAACAGCAGAACAGAACGGCCACAGAATCTTTTGAGAAATGGTAAGTGATGCCCACAACCAACTCCACAAATATGAATGGGAAACTTCACGCGAAAAACTCTACACCAACACAACTGATCAGGAATGGACAAGTACACTAGAATGAGCCATCAACACTAAACAGCAGACCAAGACAAAGAAAAGACTAGCCCTACAAGAAAAACTGGACAAGCTCATATGCAGCAATAACATAAGACAATTCAGAAGCTTGGATAAAGGACCGACCGACAAGGAAAACGCCGTCCTAGTACAAGGATAAACTTCAACCATAGGGACTCGGACAAAAAGGGGTTTCCTAGCAGCACTGGAATCAACTGTGAAAGTAAACAGACTTATTGAAGAAATCCAGCAGGCCATTCAGAACTAGCACTAACACTAAGCGAAAAGGAAGGAAGGAAACACCCTCAACACACAGGATTACAAAATTTCTGCCTTTTCTATCAACAGACAAAGGGTGCATGACTGCCATTCTGAACAAAACACAACACAGTACATTGAAAAGTAAAACACACGACTCAGATACCGACATCTACCAACTGGTGGCGATGGATCCAACTCCACAGCTAGAATACAGTATCACAGCAGCACTGAAGAAACTCCACAAGACAGACCTCCAAAGAATGAAACCCAAATGATCCAACACCCCATTTCTATGGATTACAAACCAGAGCCCCCACCCCTCAGACCCATGGTCTCACTTCCTGGCACACTGACATACAGGAGAAAGTGAGGACAGCAGATGCTGGAGATCAGAGCTGAAAAATGTGTTGCTGGAAAAGCGCAGGTCAGGCAGCATCCAAGGAACAGGAGAATCGATGTTTCGGGCATAAGCCCTTCTTCAGGACATACAGACCAGCAAAGGAACTTCAACGCAAACTGAAATACCTAGTAGAAGACTCATTCCAGTCCACCTAGGAATTCCTGAACAAAGACACCAAGGTAAAGGACGAGGCCATGGTTTCCTGTGACATGATGGCCCTATTCACATCAATAAAGACTACCCTGGCCGAAGAAACATTAGCATCACTACTAAATGAACGAAGGACAGAACACCAGACTGCACCAACTCCATCAGCCAGGACAGCATCCTCAAGCTAATAGATCTGTACCTCACGACCTACAAACAATTCAATGGGAC
The DNA here is from genome assembly GCF_004010195.1 of Chiloscyllium plagiosum. Classification (NCBI taxonomy): domain Eukaryota; kingdom Metazoa; phylum Chordata; class Chondrichthyes; order Orectolobiformes; family Hemiscylliidae; genus Chiloscyllium; species Chiloscyllium plagiosum. Next base: position 79,923,765 of record NC_057712.1, on the reverse strand, counting down.
ACCCATGGGATCATCAATGTCAGGATTCTTGGCAGAAGTAGTTATGCAGAGGTTGGAACGAACACCCCTCCCCATGATCCAGCCCAAGCTTTGGGTCCACTATGTGGTTGACACCTTTGTCATCACGAAATGGAACAAATTAGAAAAAACCCACAAACACAAATTATGTCCTTACTAGTATAAACTTCGTCAAAGAAGAGAACAACAGACTCCCCTTCTTAAATGTCATAGTAGAACAAAAAAGCCAAATGAATACTGCAGACCAGTGACACACACAGACCAGATACTCAACTACAGTAGCAATCATCCCAACACCCATAAACAGAGCTGCATCAGGACATTATTTAAAATGGGCCACAAAACACTGCAGCAGCCAGGAACTACAAGATGCCAAAGAAAAACACCTATACAAATGTATTCAAGAACAGGTACCCAATAAGCAGTCCACCAATTCTTAAACAACAAACCTATACAAGAAAGCACAACACACCCAAAGATTCTAGCCACACTATCATACATTAAAGACATCTAAGATGACAATCAGACTACTCCAGCGCCTTGGCATCATGGTAACCCACAAATCTACCAACACACAAACAGCTCTTGATGAATCTAAAAGGACCCTGTACCAACAACCAGCAGAATATATAAAACACCCTGCAAGGACTGCAACAAACATTACATTGGACAGACTGGCAGGAAACTAGCCACCAAAAGACATGACCAACTATCACTAATATCCTTACACACAGACAATGAGGGACACCAGTTCAACTGGGACAATCCAAAATAAGACACACACGGGTATTCCTAGAGGCCTGGCATTCAAACCAGAACTCCATTAACACACATCGATTTGGAACCCATTAACAAACCCCTCAGAAAAAGAAGCGGAAGTGATATTGCCCACCACAACAGACTAAGACAGACAAATAGAAAGTGCGACAGAACACCAGCGCTTCAACAGAGTCTAACTGAAGAGGTTACCTCGCATGTTGATGAAGTCGAAGAACAAATGTTCCAGTGAGCAAACTTGTAATCTCTCCAACATATTCTCATAATGTAAGTTCCTCATTCCTGGAACCATTCTCATAAACCTATTCTGCACACTGTCCAATGCATTCACATCATTCCTGAAATACAGCACCCAGAACTCCTCAAAGGTATAAATGACATCTTGTTAAAGCTCAGTCTTTTTCAATATGGCACTCTAGTCAATGCTTATATCCTGACCCTCAATACCTATGACAACTCCGAACTCCATTTGACCCATTACGTACCTACATTGCCATTCAGTAAGATCATAACTTAAGAGGTCCTCAACACGATCTGAAAAGATCTTTCTTTAATGCTAGGATTGGCAGAGTCTGATATCTGAAGCAGAATCATTAGGAAAAATGTGGTGGAAAAAGCCAATGCAACTAGTGTTCACCTGCTGACCAAGTGTGCTCAGCAGAGCCTCGTTATAACGAACACTATCATCCAGAGGGTCAAATACAGAACTATGTGGTGACGTCCTCGGTTAAACACTTACCCCTCCTGAATTATGTCATCGATGCCTGTTGGATAGATCAAATTGCTCAGTGTTTACATCCATTTGGTAATAATATCTCAACCCTAAACTAGGCTGACTGAAGAAAGAAATCTCAAGTGTTGTTCACAATGTTAAAAATCAAACTCTGCTTGAGAATAGTGGAATCAAATCAAATCAACTGTAGTAGATTCCCACGTACAAACCAATGTGGTCAAGCACTGTAGACACCAGGATTGAGGAGATAAACGTCCTGCTGAAATATGAACTCCTACAACACAAATGATACTCATCATTATCTGGCAGAGCAACCAAGGGTCACAGATCAAGGTAGCAACATTCCAAAGCTTTATGGTTAACGTTCACAGAACAATTAAGAGGATAAAAGTCATGTGAGGGTAAGAGAAAACCCAGGCGATCTAACAATTCTAACCATTGTTGCATGCAAAGCTTTTTTTCAAATCACCAGGGCATTTATAGACCAACTTCAAGTGATTAAAATTCCTTCACCCAAAGGATGGTGTTTCTCTCCTGTGGATGAGAAAACCAACTGTCAACAGTTTTCAACCCCCTAAATTGAGTCCAGTGGCAGTTGATATGTTCTAGATTATACCACAATGCCCTGTGATAAAAACAAAGTCACAACCCTAATGTTATTCCAACTGAAGTCTTCAAAGCTAATGGGCTTTTTCACACATTAAGACTCCATGCACACCTCCTATGGATTCAAGAAAAAAAAAACCCATCCATTTCCATTGACTTTAGGAATTTGATATTTGGAACTGTCTTCAAGAAGGGAGATAAATCATGCTGTGAAAATTAAGTGATAATGTCTTATCCTTGGTAGGAAAAATCCTGAAACACAATCTCCTGGTTTACCTTCTTCCCGTGACTATGGAAATTATCCAGATACAATGTCTATTTAAATCTCGCGGAGGAACCTTTGACATGTTGTTTGTTCCTGAATTTGTCTGTCAAATTGCAAGAACGACACTGAGCATTTTACATTGTATTCATCTTCCTAAACAAAGCATTTGACTCAGTAAATCAAAGTAGGCAGGCATCTGTTCCATGATATCAAGTGCTACCAAGATATTATAAGACCGAAAAAGAGTAGTGCATCACAGTCACAGATGAAGATATTTGTGGAATTGATTAGAATTGTTTCAATGTTATGGTGGAGATAAAAAGCCAATTAGAAGCTCAAGCATTGAAAATAAATTACAATAACCTTTTGGTACTCAAAATACAGAACACCTTTATTCCCAGTAGAAGTAGGAGCTCCCCAGTATTTATGCAACCACAACCAATTCATGAAAAATGGAAGCCTGTTACATCAACATTTGAGGACGCAAATAGTGGAGTAAAGTCAAAAATACACAATTAAAAATCAGAAAAAACAATATGTGTGTGTCTCAGTTTATTCTTTTCATCCTGTGTTCAGTTGTAAAGTTCAACAAATCAAAATTTACAAAATGTTGTAACATGTGGCTACACCGGAACAAAGATCAGAGTGTCTCATATAATGCTGTGGATGTTAATACAAAAAAATGTAGTTGCATGTTGTGGTTCTGTTCGCCGAGCTGGGAATTTGTGTTGTAGATGTTTCGTCCCCTGTCTAGGTGACGTCCTCAGTGCTTGGGAGCCTCCTGTGCAGCGCTTCTGTGATGTTTCCTCTGGCATTTATAGTGATTTGTACCTGCCGCTTCCGGTTGTCAGTTCCAGCTGTCCGCTGTAGTGGCCGGTATATTGGGTCCAGGTCGATGTGCTTATTGATTGAATCTGTGGATGAGTGCCATGCCTCTAGGAATTCCCTGGCTGTTCTGTTTGGCTTGTTCGATAATAGTAGTGTTGTCCCAGTCGAATTCATGTTGCTTGTCATCTGAGTGAATCTGTGGATTCTCAATGTATTCGCCAAAAACGGATATCCCCTCAATTTCATCAACAGGTGCTTAAGGGAAAGACAACGGAATGAGGACATGCCACAACCCAAAGGACTAGCCACACTACCATACATCAAAAACATTTCTGAACTGACAGCCAGACTACTGCGACCACTAGGACTCATAACAGCACACAAACCAACAGCCACTCTCAGACAACAACTCACCAGAACGAAGGACCCGATACCCAGCATGAGCAAAACCAATGTAGTGTACAAAATCCCATGCAAGGACTGCACAAAACACTACATAGGACAAACAGGAAGACAGCTAACGACCCGCATCCATGAACACCAACTAGCCACGAAACGACACGACCAACTATCCTTAGTAGCCACACAAATGCCAGAGGAAACATCACAGAAGTGCTTCACAGGAGGCTCCCAAGCACTGAGGACGTCACCTAGACAGGGGACGAAACATCCACAACACAAATTCCCAGCTCGGCGAACAGAACCACAACAACGAGCACCCGAGCTACAAATCTTCTCCCAAACTTTGAAATGTAGTTGCATATTTACTTTGGAGTGGGTAAGAAGAAACCAAACACATCTAATGCATTACATAGCCAGAAATCCTAGTTCAATAATATACATTCAGCGATAGAATCCAAAGGACCTCAGATGAAATCAGGAAGTTATAACCACAAACTAAACAACGAATTAGACAAATTATAATTTTTGAATAAAATCACTTGGGCAAAAGTAATGGAAAGATATCAATTAGCTGCCATAAAGTAAAGTTGAACTAACATTTCAACTTCAGGACTCATTAATACGTTAGTTTCCAGCAGTTTTATTTAACTTTGTTTTAATTATACACACCAGCGTGCATTCTTATACAGTTTTATACAAATGACAAATTATTTCAATACATCCATAACAGCAAGATTTAGGTTTATTGCTTATCTGACTCATGAGAAAGAAAGAACGAAAGAACGAAAAGAAAGAAAGAAAGAGATGAAAGATTTCATGTATGCAAAGTCACACTGCTTGAACTTTATGCCAAGTGCAGCATAAATCAAACCATGAACTCTTTTCAACAATGCCCGAATGATCTACACATTTTTCAATGACACTTTATTTTAATAGCCTCCCCATATCTTTTCGGCATTTAAAGAATTCCAGCAACAATACTTCTAATAAGCTATTTTCCTCAAAAACATGACCATGCGAAGCTCAAGTCAAAACAGCATTTTCATATTCAAATTTCAAAATCAGAGAAAATTTTGAAGAAAAATGTCATTTTCCACTCTTAGGGCAAGACAGAGATCTGGTAACATAATGGCACTGGTCCACAGGAGAAAAGATATAGTCAGAGGAGAAACATTATTTGGCAGGCCCACACCTCCATTTCAAACAGTCTACATCTTAGTATCCAGTGACCTTTACATGAAATCATCAGAGTCATAGCCACAATCCTAAATGAAGGAAAAAATGAATTAGACAAATGATTACTTTGTACAAACAAACAGCAAGAGGTAGGTGGAATTTTCTACTTTAATGGCTGCTCCATATTCAAATGTTACAAATGGAAGAGTGAAACAAAAGAAAGTCAGCATCACAAAAAAAATTAGGAAATATTTTTTGATTGCAGACTATACTAAAAGTAGAACATACTAGGAATTAGCACTTCCAAATCGCTGCACAATTGGACTTAAACAAATCCAAAAGTCTAGAATTAATAACTGCAGTATCACATCAATATTGGCCTCTACAGCTGGTGCCCTGTATTGTAAAAGTGGTGAGTATTTATATCTCACCTTTGGTCATCAGTCATGCCTCAGTGGTAATCCCCTCCTCTAAGTCAGAAGGTCATAGGTTCATATCCCACTTAAAAGCCCTGAATGTAAAAATAGAAGCTGACACCTTCAGTGCTACTTTCAGACAAGGTTCAAAATTAAATGTGCCCTCTCAAACTGACACAATAGACCTAACATTACTATCAAAGAACAGTTCTCATATCCTGGTTGATATTCATCCCTCAATGAGTGCCAGCAAAATAGATTAGCTGATCATTAACATTTTGCTATTTGTGAGATTTTGATGTATTCAAGGTTATAATCACACTTCCCACATTTGAAGGGGGCTACACTTATAAGTCCCTATAAAGGCATTTTGCAATTTCAAATATTTTCTTTAAGCCAGGTATATAATTTTGCCTCTTGGGCCTTCTCTGTCATTAAATAATGTTTGATCTAATTGTAGTTTACTAGTATGTCTTCTTTATCCCTCATTTCTATTAAAAATCTACTTAACTCAGTCCTGAATCAGTGACTGAACAGGCAGTGCACTCTGGGGAAGAGAATTATAGACCAATGATTCTCAGAAATAAAAGCTCATCTTAGTCTTAAATGGGAGATTATTTAGTTTTAAATTGCCCCTCCTAGTTCTAGACTCTACAAAAAGGGAAACATCTTCTCAGAGCTCATCCAGTCAGGTTAATTTGGATCGTGTTTATTGCAATAAGATTAGATTAGCTTACTTAGTGTGGAAACAGCCATTTGGCCCAACAAGTCCACAATGACCCGCCGAAGCGCAATCCACCCAGTCCCAATCCCCTACATTTACCCCTTCTACTAACACTACGGGCAATTTAGCATGGCCAATTCACCTAACCCGCACATTTTTGAACTGTGGGAGGAAACCCACGCAGACACGGGGAAAATGTGCAAACTCCACACAGTCGTCTGAGGCGGGAAATGAACCCGGGTCTTTGGCGCTGCGAGGCAGCAGTGCTGCCCACTGTGCCACCATGCTGCCCATCTCATTCTTCTAAACTCCAACAGCTACAGGCTAAACCTATCCAACCTTTCGTCAATTCCTTTATCCCAGGAATGATCAAAACAGCCCTCTCCCATCTGCTTCCAATGCAATTCTCTTTTCACTAGTGAGGACAGTAAAACTTGAAACTTTATTGCTGGAACAGCACAGCA
>NC_057712.1:79855856-79916856 GCF_004010195.1 Chiloscyllium plagiosum | reverse complement strand
GTTTGCAGAACCACCTCCTCCCATTAGTAGTTGCTGACTACTACCATTCACCATTGGATATGGTGGGATCACAGAGATTTGATTTGATCTATGGATTATTGGATTGTTTATTCCCAGCTATCACATGCTGCTTTTACCATTTAGTATGTTATGTTGTAACTTTTCTGAGTTTAGCACTTAATTTTTGGGTAATCCTGGAATGCTCCCCTCCATATCTCATTGGACATCTTGTTGTTCTCTTGGTTTGAAGATATTGGTAAAATTAGGCATCAGTCAGATTATGATTCTACAGATTAGAATTATAATTCTGAATCTGATGGTCTACAGCACCTCCCTAGTTGCCTAAATTTGATCAGTTAGATTTTTCTGATATAGCAGAGTGGTATTACCATACAGCATAATTTGTGTGTCAGCACCTTTTGATGGGTCCATCTCATGGGAAACATCATATCCAGAGGTGGTGATACACGAGTAAAATACAATTTATGGAGTATAACTATTTCGGACTTTTGTCTATAGGCAGCACTAAATTTTGGCATGTGCCTAGATGCTAGTGAGGGGGCCTTTGCAGGGTCAACTGTGCAATGTGTGCTTTCATTGTTTCTCGTGACTAAGTGAGTATAAGGTCAGTCTATTATGTTTTACTGCTTTTTGACTTGTTCCGCAGGGTTCAGTGGTGAAGCCTTTGTTGTTTGTAATATATATGACCTGGAGGAAAATGTAGGTGGTCTGATAAGTAGGTTGATGGATAGTAAAAATTGGCAGAGTTGCAGCTGGTGAGGAGATTGTCAAAGGATAAAGCTGGATATAGATAGATTTCAGATGGGAAACGAGAAACAAATTTGTGAGGAGATTCCAGTTATCTGTAAGAATAATAGGGTGGTTTTGGTAAGGGATTTTAAATTTACAAACGTAGACTTGGGACTGCCATAGTGTTAAGGGTTTAGATGGAGAAGAATTTGTGTTTACAGAAAATTTTCTGATTCAATGTGTGGATGTACCTATTAGAAAAGGTGCAAAACTTGATCTACTCTTGGGAAATAAGGCAGGGCAGGTGACTGAGATGTCAGTGGGGGACCACTTTGGGGGCCAGTGACCATAATTCTATTAGTTTCAAAATAGTAATGGAAAAGGATAGACCAGATATAAAAGTTGAAGTTCTAAATTGGAGAAAGATGGTATTAGGCAAGAACCTTCAAAAGCTGATTGAGGGCAGATGTTTGCAGGAAAAGGGACGCTGGAAAATGGACAGCCTTCAGAAATGAGATAACGAGAGTCCAGAGACAGTATATTCCTGTTGGGGTGAAAGGAAAGGCTGGTAGGTAGAGGAATGCTGGATGACTAAAGAAATTGAGGGTTTGGTTAAGAAAAAGAAGGAAGCATATGCCAATTATAGCAGAGATCGAATGATTTCTTAGGAAAATATAAAAGCAATAGGAGAGAAATATAGGAGAGACGTCAGTGGTGGGTAAGTTGTTGGAGGGAATCCTGAGGGACAGGATGTACATGTATTTGGAAAGGCACGGACTGATTGGGGATAGTCAACATGGGAAATCATGTCTCTCAAACTTGTTTGAGTTTTTTGAAGAAGTAACAAAGAAATTAAGAGAGAAATTAGGAGGGCAAAAAGGGGACATGAGATAGCTTTGGCAAATAGGGTTAAGGAAAATCCAAAGGGATTCTGTAAATACATTAAGGGCAAAAGGGTAACTAGGGAGAGAATAGGGCCCCTCAAAGATCAGCAAGGCAGCCTTTGTGTGGAACCGCAGGAGATGGGGGAGATACTAAACAAGTAATCAGTATGTGGAAAGTGAAATGGAATGTGGGGAAATGGAATGTGGGGAAATGGATGGTGACATCTTGAAAAATGTCCGTATTACAGAGGAGGTGATGCTGGATGTCTTGAAACACATACTAGTGGATAAATTCCCAGGACCTGATCACGTGTACCCGAGAACTCTGTGGGAAACTAGGGAAGTGATTGCTGGGCCTGTTGTGCTGAGATATTTGTATTATTGGTAGTCACAGGTGAGGTGTCAGAAGACTGGAAGTTGGCTAACATGTTTCCACTGTTTAAGAAAGGTGACCGGGACAAGCCAGGGAACTATAGACCAATGAGCCTGACGTCAGTGGTGGGTAAGTTGTTGGAGGGAATCCTGAGGGACAGGATGTACATGTATTTGGAAAGGCACGGACTGATTGGGGATAGTCAACATGGGAAATCATGTCTCACAAACTTGTTTGAGTTTTTTGAAGAAGTAACAAAGAGGATTAATGAGCGCAGCGCGGTAGATGTGGTCTATATGGACTTCAGTAAGGCGTTCAACAAGGTTCCCTTTGGGAGACTGGTTAGCAAGGTTGATCTCATGGAATACAGGGAGAACTAGCTGTTTGGATACAGAACTGGCTCAAAGGTGAAAGACAGAGTTTGGAGGGTGGTTTTTCAGACTGTAGGCCTGTTACCAGTGGAGTACCAGAAAGATCGATGCTGGGTCGACTACCTTTCATCATTTATATAAATGATTTGGATGCGAGCATAAGAGGTATAGTTAGTTTGTAGATGACACCAAAATAAGAGGTGTAGTGGACAATGAAGACGGTTACCTCAGATTACAAAGGGATCTTGATCAGATGGCCAATGGGCTGAGAAGTGGCAGATGGAGTTTAATTGAGATAAATGTGAGGTGCTGCATTTTGGGAAAGCAGAACTTAGACACGTAATGATAACATCGCAGGGAGTGTTGCTGTACAAAGACTTTGGAGTGCAGATTTATAGCTCCTTGAAAGTGAAGTCGCAGGCAGAGAGGATAGTGAAGAAGGCGTTTGGTATACTTTTTTATTGGCCAGAGTATTGAGTACAGGAGTTGGGAGGTCATGTTGCGGCTGTACAGGACATTGGTTACTGCTGAAAATGTGTGCTGGAAAAGCGCAGCAGGTCAGGCAGCATCCAGGGAACAGGAGAATCAACGTTTTGGGCATAAGCCCTTCTTCAGGAATGGGCTCCTGAAGAAGGGCTTATGCCCGAAACGTCGATTCTCCTGTTCCCTGGATGCTGCCTGACCTGCTGCGCTTTTCCAGCAACACATTTTCAGCTCTGATCTCCAGCATCTGCAGACCTCACTTTCTCCTCAGGACATTGGTTAGGCCACTGTTGGAATGTTGCATGCAATCCTGGTCTCTTCCTATCAGAAAGATGTTGTGAAACTTGAAAGGATTCAGAAAAGATTTACAAGAATGTTGCCAGGATTGGAGAATTTGAGCTATAGGGAGAGGCTAAACAGGTTAGGGCTGTTTTCCCTGGAGCTTCGGAGGCTGAGGGGTGACCTTATGGAGGTTTATAAAATCATGAGGGGCATGGATGGGATAAATAGACAAAGTCTATTTACTTTTGATTCAATTTCTTTTTTTCAGTCTTAAAGGGTAAAAATGCCTGTTGTTACTCCAAGAAAAAGGAAACATAGCTCTTCAAAAGATGATTGGTAAGTTGTGACATTTTGCAGTTTATTGCTATTGAATATAGGATAATTTGTTTCTAAAGTTTTATGGTTTTGGAGGTATCTCTGTTCCAGACTGAGTGAAAATGTATATTTGTGACCGTTGCCTACTCCATTAATTTTATGTTCAAAATAAACTAATTAACTATTAATCTGATTTCATGGGAACCAACCACATGGTATTTTTAAATCTGAATTGTTTCAAATATCTGTTGAAAACCTAGAGAGTTCATAGATTGAAATTAATATAATTTTTAAGGAAAAGCATATGCATGGAGTGAGATGGGAAACTGTTTTAAAATAATTGGAAAAAGAAGCTTATTTATTCATATGTTGTGGACTATATAACATTTCAATAATACAGTTCAAACGATGATTTGGGATTGGTTGTGAAATATGATTGTGTTTTTGCTTGCATTTTATTCCTTTTTTGTGAATTAGTGCTGGGAGCTTTTATTCACCAGTCACTGAATCCATACTGCAGTCAAGCTTTGCTGTGAAATAATTGATTTTCGATGATTCTAACAGTCACTTTTTTTTGTTTTCTTTAACAGTCAACATTATACTCCCATCAATGTAGCAATATCAGGAGCACTGACAAAGAAGAGAATCCTTGATTTTGATGAAGTTTCCTGTCCATCAAGAATGTCATCCCTGGAAGTAGCAGACTCACCAATGTTAAGATGGTCACAAAGAGATTCTGATTCTGTTAAAGAAATTCTTTGTGACAACTGCATTTCACCACAGAAGTTATCTATTAATAAATGTCAAGATAAGTTACAGAATAGAGTCTCCAGACACACTCTCAATAGAAAGGAATACTTACAGAAACCTACTGTACCTGCAACATCTTTCTATGGGAAGGGGAGGCAGCCATACCTCACACCTCTTGAGAGAAAATTGGTGGGTGCAAACAAGCTTTCGAAGTGTGTCATTGTAGATGAACAACCCAAGATGAAAAATACAAAGTTGCAAATGAAAAAGCATATCAAAACAAAAGTGCAGTTGGCAATTGGCTCTAGTTCGAAACATCTAATGGATTCCAAGAAAACCAGAGTAACACAGAAAGGTGGATCTAACAACACCAGGGATCTGAATGAAAATGCATATTATGGATCTATAACCAGGACACTTGTTTTCAATTCAAAAGTAAATGGCCAAAAAGTACAGCAGAAATCAAGAATCCAAACAGGTGCAGCTTTCTTTTCCACGGGCAGAAAATCACAGATGTCATTCACTAAAAAGTTGCCAGAACTCAATGCCAAGTTAGTTTCATCAAATACTTGGGTCCAACATGAACAGGATATGAAAGATGATGTCAATAAAACTAACAAAGAAGTTCTTCAAGCAGATAATCATGATAGTGGAACATGTAATGAGATTAGACAGAGCTCTTACAAAATTAAAACCAAAGCAGAAATGGGAAGAAAAACTGAAAAATGCATGCATCTGCCTTCTAACCTGTTCAAGGTATTGCTTACAAGTGAGGTGAAAGTGATGCTTCAGAAAATTGATGTGACACAATTTAAATACCCAGCATCAGTAACCAAGGAGAAGTCATTTCAACATGGAGACTTAGCAACAAAAGTAAGATAAAAAATTTGGATTTAAAATTCTAAATTCTTGCTTTCTTTTTTCCCATCAGTATCTAGGTTTTTAAATGAACTATTGGGTTACTTAATGAATACTCCAGTTTACTTGATGAATTCTTATTTCTTTTTGTAGCACTCTATTTGAAGATGTAGACAGGAGTGTCTAAGCTTTTTGTCTTTATGGACCATGTTGTGAACAGTGCAACTTTGGTACATAAAAGCATAGGTTAAGGGCTCTTGTATGCAGTTGTGGTGTCCCTACCTCTGACCAAGCAGGCATGGGTTCAAGTCCCACTAGCACATGTGAATACAAATCAGAAGTATTCATTTAAGACCTCACCCACATCCACAGGTTGTATGGTAGATGCCCCTTTGGTCTCTAATAGTCTCACTCTGTCCTCTTACTCTTCATATACTTTTAATAAGCCTTGGGGCTTTCCTTAATCTGCTAAAGATATTTTGTGGCCCCTCTTTTCACTCCTAATTTCTTTTTTTTTCAGCAATGTCCTATACTCTCTCAGCTTTAGAAGCACCTCAATTGTTTTTAATGCACTGGACCTGACGTAGACTTCCTTCCTTTACTTTATCAAACTCATAATATCTCTTGACATTCACAGTTCCCTGGACTTACTGCCATCGCTCTTAGGTGAACATGCTGATTTCCACTTTGCAAATGTAGACTGACTTGTAAGTAGCTGCTACCAATCTGTTTGTCAGATCCTGCCTAAGTTCAATGATATTAAAATTGGCTTTCCCCAGTTAAAACACATAACTCCAGTCCTATCCATATGCCATTCCATATGGATGTTGAAACATACAATCTTATGGTCACAGTCCCCAAAGTGTTTGCCCACTAAACTTTAACCACTTGACTAGCTTGATTTCCTAGGATTATGTCAAATACTTCCCAGCTGTAGTATGACCATCTATGTGCTGGCACAAAAAACCTCTTTTGAATGTATCCTTTTTAATCCTTTCAAACTAAGGTGATCTAGTTAATATTAGTAAAGTTGAAATTCCCTAAAATTATAACCTTGTTTCTGTATCACCATCTGTGGATCTGCTCCTCTATCTCCCTCTAACTGTTGGGAGGCCTGTAGCATAATCCTGGCAAAGTAATTGCCTCTTTCTTTCACTAAGCTCTACCCAACTGGCTTCATTTGAATTCCCTTCGAGAACAACCTCTCTCATGCTGCTGTGATGGTTTCCTTTATCAATAAAGCAATGTCCCACCTCTCTCGGTGTCGTTCTTTCACACTGAGGCTGTGCCCTCAGGTCCTACTAGATCCTACATCTCCGTATTCACTCTTCCCAGGCCTCTCAATATTCTTTACATTTCAATAGAGCTTCACCGTAAGCTCCCTAATTAAATCTGCCTCATTACACATCACCAAATCCAGAATTGCATATTGCATCATGGAGTCTGTCACAAGTTGCACTAATAAAGCATTTTATAGGCATTCCGTGAATTCCTTTTTCTTGGGATCCTCTACCAATCCAGCTGTACATTGAAGTCCCTTATAAATAATATAATTGTGTTTATCCTATTTGCATTTTCTGTTTCCTGATTTATTTTCTGCCCCACATCCTGACTACTGGTAGAAGGCCTCTACGTAACTCCCTTCAGGGTCTTTTTTCCCTTTGTGGTTCTTCAACTCTATCTGCAGATTTGATGCCTTCAACTCTGGGTCACTTCCTACCATCTATTTTTAATTTCATTTACAACAAGGTAAACCCACTAGCTCTATGCATCTGCCTATCCTTGCGATCAGACATATGTTCTGAGATATTTAGTTCCCAGCCCTGATCCCCTTGCAACTACATTGGTGATACCCACAGCATCATGTCCACCAATTTCAGTCTGTGCTACAAGCTTATTTACCTTGTTTCATATACTACTTGAATATGAGTGCAACACCAGCAGTCCAACATTGAATGCCCCTTCTCATATTTGTCCCCTTAACTGCTGTGCCTGAAGTTAGATTCCTAAGCCTTTCCATACTCTGTCCTATTACTTGTTCTGGAAACTTTAATAACCTCTGCTAAGCTCCACATCCCCACTACTTTTACCCTAATTTTCCATGCATTCGAATCCAGCCTAATTTACGTGGAGTCAGTTCCATTTGATCAGCTTAATCTTTTCCCAGTAATTGTACCAATGTCCCATGAATTTAAATTCATTTCTCCTAAACTTCAACTCCTGCGTTTATCACTTTAATCTTGTTGAGCATGTTCCAATTAGTTTGTGGTTCAGGTGGTAATCCAGAGATTATTACTTTGTTGGCTATGCTTTTTAATTTAGCCATCAGCTGCTAATACTCTCTCAGCAGAACCTCTTTCCCCTTTCTGTTTATATCATTGATACCTATATGGAGTATGACAACTGGATCTTCCCTTCCCACTCCAAGTTCCTCTGTAGCCCAAATGAGACATCCTGAGCCTACACACCAGGCAGGCAACACAGACTGTCAATCCTGACCACAGGGAACCTTGTCTGTACCCTGACTATATTAAGGAGATTACAAGTTCATTTCTCTTTACATTCCCCTCTTGATTAGCTCCCTGTTCCACGATGCTATGGTCAGTTTGCTCACCCTTCCTACAGTTGCTGCTCTCATTCACTCGGGGCAAGAATCTCAAATCTATTAGATGTGTTCAATGGCTAGGGCTCCTTCAGCACTACCTCCTGGATCCCTGTACTTGCCTCACTTGTAGTCATGTTCTGTCCCTGACTACTAATTAAATTCAAGTTGGTTAATCTAAGGGGTGTGACTGCCTCCTGGAACACTGTGTCCAAGTAACTCTTCCACCTCTCTGATATATCAGTGTTTGAAGCTCAGACTCTTAACTCTGAGCTAGAGCTGATGAGCCAGATAGGTCCTCCCCTACCCGCCCTTCAGCATATATATCAACCTTTTCCTCACTAGAATCATTTCTAAAAAATGGTCACTGGACCCAAAATGTTAACTCTGCTTTCTCTCCACAGATGCTGCAAAACCTGCTGAGTTTTTCCAGCAATTTCTGTTTTTGTCTCTATTTTGTTTACTTGGTTCTTAATTTGATTTCTTTAAAAATAATCCTCCTGGTCTTTAGTCTGTACTTTGTAACTATTTACCTTCAGTTTTAAAGTAACCTACAATAGATAGTCAAATTAGTATTATTAACAGCTAATAAATAGGTTTACCTGTGATGTCACTCTTTCGTTTGTGCTGGCCCTGTGTTCCAGTACTTAAATTTATCCTGTGAAATGACCTTACAAACTTATTCAAAAAAAGCAGCTCTTCTCCTCTGCACTGAATTCCTACTCAGTCTCTGAATTCCCTGAACTGGGAACCTCGATATAGAGGAACCTCGATTATCCGAATGAGATGGGAGGGCACTCTTGCGTTCAGATGATTGATTATTTGGATAATCGATTTGACTTTAAATAAGGGAGGTCATACAAATCTAATGCTGTGCTCTACCGGAGAGTTTGTTTAAATCTATAATTTTGATAAGTCTGCTATTTAAATAAACAAATCTTTGCATTCTGCAAATTGCAGGTTAAACTGAGAAGAACTAAACCCTTACCACCAAAAATATATGAAATCCCAGCATTAAACAAGGTCCCAAATAGATTAGATTAGATTAGATTACAGTGTGGAAACAGGCCCTTCGGCCCAACAAGTCCACACCGACCCGCCAAAGCGAAACCCACCCATACCCCTACATTTACCTCTTACCTAACACTACAGGCAATTTAGTATGGCCAATTCACCTGACCCTGCACATCTTTGGATGGTGGGAGGAAACCGGAGCACCCGGAGGAAACCCACGCAGACACGGGGAGAACGTGCAAACTCCACACAGTCAGTCGCCTGAGGCGGGAATTGAACCCGGGTCTCTGGCGCTGTGAGGCAGCAGTGCTAACCACTGTGCCACCGTGCCGCCCTAAATAGCTTCTATGATCACTAGAGCATTTGTCAGTTTCTGTGAACTCAGTGTCACGATAGAAAGGCAGAAGCATTGCCTCCCGCATGCGTTTACTTTCTCGGCCATTTTTTTTCATGTATTTTTAAAAAGGTGTGAAACTTTTACAAGATGATGTTCACAGAGAACTTGTAAAAGAACAGAGAAAGTACAACTTACTTATGCCCCCTTATCTCAGAAAGACAGAAGCACGACCTCACACATGTATTTACTTTCTCTGCCATTTTTTCATGAACAGTCCAGTAAAATAAACGGGAATACTGTAAAGCCCTTACTTTTGCAAAGGGCTGTGTAACTAATGCTGACCTAAAAAAATGTCCAGTCACTGATGCTTGAGGTGCTTGTGTTTCTTAGTTTTTGCCAGCATTTTCACATGTTCTTCAGTACAGGTAATCCAAACACGCTTACCTCTTTGATGTAACGTTTTTGCGGGATCTTGATCTTATTCCGATAATTGAGATTCCTCTGTACTCACTTGAGCTATGTCTCAATCCAGATGAGATCTCTCCTTCGTGACCATCCATAAGTTATTGGCTATGCGATTTCAACAGGCCCTCTCTTAAATGGTGCTGAGGTGATTTGAGATGACCTTGTTAGTTAAGCTTCAATTGTAGTCCACACACATTGGAGACTATTCATGCTTCATGTGATTGTCTGACTGATGACTGTCCCTTAGTCAGGTGAGTCAGTTCCCTGTTCAATCTTTTGACTACTGAATTTTAAAATTTAAAATTGAGAAAGGAAAAAAAAGATTTACAAGCTCTATTCCACTCCTCCAAACTCCCAAACTATATGCTCACTAGGGCTGTGTGCAATTGTAGGGTACAGAGTCATAAAACCTGGAAACAGACTCTATGATCCAATTAGTCCACACTGGCCATGTTCCAAAACTAAGCTAGTTTCACTTGCCTGCATTTAACCCATATCCTTCCTTTCCTATTCATATACTTATCCAAATGCCTCTTAAAATTGTACCTGCATCCACCACTTCCTCTGGCAGTTCACTGTACACACAACCCCTCTATGTTCTATAAAGTATGGTGCCCCTCATCTTTTTAAAAGTTTCTCCTCTCACCTTATAAATATGCCTCCTAGTTTTGAACTCCCTCATCCTAAGGAAAACATCCTTGCTATTCACATAATCTGTGCCTCTACTGATTTTATAAACCTCTAGAAGATCACCCCTCAACCTTGTTTGCTCCAGTGAAAAAAGTCTCATCCTGTCCAGCTTATTTTTATATCTCAAACCTTCTATACCCAGCACCATCCTGGTAATCTTTTCTGAACCCTCTCCAATTTAATAATATCATTCCTATAGCCAGGCAACCAGAACTGCACATTGAACTGTAGAAAAGGCCTCACCAACATCCTGTACAACATCAACATGATATCCCAACACAAATACTTAAAGGTCTGGGCAATGAAAGCAAATAGGTAAAAACAATGACTGCAGATGCTGGAAACCAGATTCTGGATCAGTGGTGCTGAAAGAGCACAGCAATTCAGGCAGCATCCGAGGACAGGCGGATGCTGCCTGAATTGCTGTGCTCTTCCAGCACCACTGATCCAGAATGAAAGCAAATATGCTAAATGCTTTCTTAATCACCCTCTTTACTCTGTGTCGCAAATTTCAAACAATTATGTTCCTGAATTCCTAGGTCTCCCTGTTCTACAATATCTCTCAGAGCCCTACCATCAATTGTATAAGTCCTGCCCTTGTTTGTTTTACCAAAATGTCTCCCATTTATCCAAATTAAACTCCATCTGTCACCACTCAGCCTATTGATCCAATTGATTAAGATCTCTTTGTAACCTGAGAGAACCTTCTTCACTGTCCACGTACTACCAATTTTGGTGTCATTTGCAAACTTATAATCATGTCTCTATTATCCAAATTGTTTATATAAATGATAAGCAAAAGTGGACCCAGTACCAATTCCTATGGAACACCGCTGATTACAAGTCTCTAGTCTGAAAAACAGCCCTCCACCACTATCCTCTATCTCTTACCGCCAAGTCAATTTTGTATCCTGCTGGCAGGCTCACCCTGAATTGCATGTGATTTAACTTTGCTAATTAGTCTACCATGCAGAACCTGGTCAAAGGCTTTAGTGAAGTCCATATAAACAACATCTACTGCTCTTCCCTCATCAATCTCTTTGTTTACTTCCTCAAAAAAAAACTCATCAAGTTTGTGGGACACAATTTCTTTTGCACAAAGCCACACTAACTGTCCCTAATCATGTAATGTGAATATTTATTAAGATGTATTGGTATGAATAATAATGTTTATGATGAATGATTATCATAATTATCATAATCGAAAGACTATGTATTTGTAAAATATATGTAAATCTTACCTTTCAGAATCCCCTCTAACAACTAACCCATCACCGATGTGACGTTCACAAACAGAGTTCCCAGGTTTATCTTTACAGCCTTCCTTAAATAAATATTAGCCACCCTCCTGTCCTCCAGCACCTTACCTGTGGTTATACAAATAGAAATGTTTCTGCTAGGTTGTTTTATGATGCATGTTGGGATGTTTTACTGTGTTCAAAAGTGCCACATAAATTCAGTTATTAAAGCAATGCATTTAAATAGTATTTGCTATTTGTGAGATATGAACAATACTGAATGAGCTGCACAAACATAAATTCAAATTGTACTGGCTGATTTTTGTAACTTATCAGCATTGATAGTATCGTTGATAATAGGGACAAGCTACATTTCTGTTCAAATAATTCATTCTCAGACAGTCTAATTTTACAGCTTGTCTGAAGCTTCCAAAAGAGCTGTTTTTTGTATTGTTTTGCTGTGTACTGTCTTCTAATGTTTGTTTATTACCATATTCCAGTTTGAGGAACCTTGCTGTGCATAAATTGATTACTCCATTTCCTACATTGAAGAGTTATTACATTTAAAGTTCATTAGCTGTAAAGCAACTTGGAATGCCCAAAGATTGTAAAATGTGTTGGATTAATGTAATCTTTTTTTCTTTTGCACTTGTCTTGATGGACTTGTATATTTTTCTGTTCATGTTGTCACTGAATCAGCCTATAAGTAATGCTAGATTGATCAAGTCATAGCTCACCACCCCTTCGTTAGTTACATGCAGCCCCATGTGACTGTTATGACACATGTTGTGCAATAATTGTATTAAGCAGATAAATGGCCAATGTACTGTGAATATTTATTGAGATGTAGTGATATGAATAATAATGTTTATGGTGTTGAACGATTTTTCATAATTATCATAATCAAAAGACTATATGTTTTAATGAAAAGCAGTTATATCATGAAAATCAAAACAGACTATACATAAAGTATAAATTATATATACTGTTCCTTTGAAGCTTTACCTACAGCTATGTTTTTGGTTATTCTTTTGTGATAGTGGTTTGACCAGTTTCAAGATTCAGAGACTGAAAAAGATAAAGATGACATTTTGAATGTTCAGGTAAACTACAGTTGAATTTTGAAATTCAGTTTGGAAAGTTGCCTCTTCGAGTCTTTCCAGTTATTATGAAATGAGTGCACACTTTTTTACAAAATGTATATATTTGGATTAAAAACTGAAAATGGTAGGAATTTGCAACTCTACCAGTATCTGTGGGAAGAGAACTTGTTAATGTTCCTGGTTTATGATCTTCCATCAAAATTGGGAAAAGTTTATAAGCGTTTTGCTGTTTCTTTTTATAAATTTTAGCTCTCTAGACCAGCAGTATTTTGGTTTTGTGTCTTTTTGGATGATTGTTTCTAAATACAGTCAATAATAAATACAGCAAGTACAAACTGCAAGTCTGCTATCCAGTTCTGGATGAACAGAAAATTATCTCTGGAATATTGGGACGACCAAAGACATTGTCATTAGTCCCTGTAACAAACTTGCTTAACCATCAGTCTGTTGCTGTCCATTGCAATTATCTGAGAATGAACCAGACTTGCAAGCTAGGTGTCAGATTTGATCCAAACTTGAAGTTCTGGAATTCCATCCATGAAGCTGTTTTCAATCTCTTCTTTAGACGCTCCTTAAACCTTGCATCTGACTAAATTCAGAGCTGAAAATGTGTTGCTGGAAAAGCGCAGCAGGTCAGGCAGCATCCAAGGAGCAGGAGAATCGACGTTTCGGGCATGAGCCCTTCTTCAGGCCCAAAACGTAGATTCTCCTGCTCATTGGATGCTGCCTGACCTGCTGCGCTTTTCCAGCAACACATTTTCAGCTCTGATCTCCAGCATCTGCAGTCCTCATTTTCTGACTAAATTCAGCCCTATTATCTGTTTGTGGTTCAATGCCATGTTTTCTGTTTTAATTATGGTGAAGATACTATATAAATATACATGAATGAGAATAAAATGAATGCAATGCTTTGGTGAGAAATGTTGAAATATACTGT
The DNA here is from genome assembly GCF_004010195.1 of Chiloscyllium plagiosum. NCBI lineage: Eukaryota > Metazoa > Chordata > Chondrichthyes > Orectolobiformes > Hemiscylliidae > Chiloscyllium > Chiloscyllium plagiosum. The sequence goes on along the minus strand of NC_057712.1, from coordinate 79,903,404 downwards.
TGGTCTTGTGATCCCAGCTGTTGTTATTACCAAATGAGCCAGATCCCAGAAAGAAACTTATTTTGATGAAACATGTAACAAATTGGGTCTCACACTGAACCATAAGCACATAGTATTGAAGATTTTACTTTATCAATAAAACAAGTTTATAACAAAAGGACTGAAGATAAAGTAGAATAGTGCAAACTATCTATTATAATACAAATTCAAAGATTATTAAATGCACAGTAAAAGTATAATCCCATTAATTTCAAAAAAACTCCTTTTATAAATTAGAAATACACAAAACCGTATTTGTATAGTACCAACCATGCCTGGTACAATACACAAAACACCACTCATGCAATACTCACACCAGCATCCTTGTTGGTATAGTTTAAGTCACTTGTGAAATCAATGTTTAGAGTAAAACTGCAGATCGTCCCATCATATGCTTGCTTAAGTGTACTCTGCTTTAAGGAATTTCTTCAGGGTTTTATCCAACACTAACTCCTCACTCTGAGGTTATCTAGTTCATTACATATATGCTTCCATTCTCAAGACCATGGGTTTATATAGCGATCCAATTCCAAGGGCTTCAAAGGACTGCCCCATTTAAAGTTATAAGTGACCTAAATGTTTCTTAGCAATAAATGTTACTGTTCAGCTTTATTAAAAGAAAATCAACTTCTAGAACACACAAGCAAACCTTGAAGTCTTGTTATTTACTGTGCTGAGTCGCTAAACTACCTAAGTAAATAAATGTCCATTAGCCCTGCTCAAAATCCATCCATTCTAAAGCCTAGCCTCAAAACTGTTTATAAGAAAAGTACCATGCCTACAGAAATGCAAACAAAATTATTAACTTAAGACACACATAAAACCCACTGGTTTCTAACTCAAAAACCAGAAACCCAAACTCCCAGCAAATAAAATTTAAGATGTACACACACACATCCCACAGTTTGTATCACAGCATAACATGGATATTTACCACATAGCTGGCCTGTGTTTATGGCTGATCTCTGAATGAAAGTTTTAGCACTTAGAATAAAACCTGGAGTGTGGAGACAAAAGTAACAAAGGGTTAAGAAACTGAAAGTAATGGTTAATAGGTATTTTTCAGGCAGGAAGAAGTTTAAAGTGGAGTTCTCAAGTGTCAGTACTGGGGCTGATTCTTTTATCTGATTGTATGGAAATAATCTAGATCTTCGTTTCAAGAGTCAGTCTCATAGTTTGCAGATGAGCCTAAACTTCCAAAAAGGTATTGACACATTGAAATATTAAGTAGGTAACAGTTGAAGCACATTGGTGCATCAACATGGTGAGACTGTGTGAAATAGAGTTCTATTCTAAATTGTGTGCAGGAGCAAAGAGACCTATGTGTACCCCCTGTAAAAACGCCATCCTATTCTCCCAATTCCTTCGTCTCCGCCGCATCTACTCCCAGGAGGAAATCCTCCCACCCTGCCCCCTGTAAACACGCCATCCCATTCTCCCAATTCCTTCGTCTCCGCCGCATCTGCTCCCAGGAGGAAATCCTCCCACCCTGCCCCCTGGAAAAACGCCATCCCATTCTCCCAATTCCTTGGTCTCCGCCGCATCTGCTCCCAGGAGGAAATCCTCCCACCCTGTAAAAACGCCATCCCATCCTCCCAATTCCTTCATCTCCGCCGCATCTGCTCCCAGGAGGTTCCTCCATCCCCTTCCTCGACCTTTCTATTTCTATCTCAGGCGACCGAATCAACACGGACATCTACTACAACCCGACCGAGTCCCACAGCTACCTGGACTACACCTCCTCCCACCCTGCCCCCTGTAAATACGCCATCCCATTCTCCCAATTCCTTCCCCCATCATAAAGATTTTGATTTGTTAGTTTTGGTTTTGAGTCAATAGTCTATAGAAAGCCTGCAGCTACAACATTTATTCACAAAACTTTCACATTTCACCAGACTGATCTCCTGATTTAACGGTTATGGAGGAGTTAGGGATATTTCAGACGATGAAATGACAGATCCTGACAGCATACTAGTCTCATGCTATTGTTGGTCCACAATGCCTCATGGGTGCGGAGTTTTGGGCTGTCAGGTGTGTCCTTAGTCTATTACACTTGGTACAGTAGTTGTGTCCATGGCACTAGAGGCAACAGAAAATCTTGGGGAGACAGGCCGGCTACTTGCGGAGTGTTTCAGAGAACACCTCTGGGACACCCGTACCAACCAACCCAACCACCCTGTGGCTCAACATTTCAATTCCCCCTCCCACTCCACCAAGGATATGCAGGTCTTTGGTCTCCTCCATCGTCAGACCACAACAACACGACGGTTGGAGGAAGAGCGCCTCATCTTCCGCCTAGGAACCCTCCAACCACAAGGGATGAACTCAGATTTCTCCAGTTTCCTCATTTCCCCTCCCCCCACCTTGTCTCAGTCAAATCCCTCAAACTCCCCACCGCCTTCCTAACCTGCAATCTTCTTCCTGACCTCTCCGCCCCCACCTCCACTCCGGCATATCACCCTCACCTTGACCTCTTTCCACCTATCGCATTTCCAACGCCCCTCCCCCAAGTCCCTCCTCCCTACCTTTTATCTTAGCCTGCTGGACACACTTTCCTCATTCCTGAAGAAGGGCTTATGCCCAAAACGTCGATTCTACTGTTCCCTGGATGCTGCCTGACCTGCGCTGTTCCAGCAACACATTTTCAGCTATGTGTACTTAATACCATATAGATAAAGCATATGGTGTTTTACCGCTTCATAAATAGGTACATGCAAGGAAGCTGAGATCAACGCTTAAAATTCTGGTTATACCTCAGCTGGAGTATATAATGCACTTCTGTGTGCTATACTGTAGGAATAATGTGAATACATTGCATAAAGTATAGAACTGTTTTTTTGAGGATAGTACCAGGGATGAGTGTTTCAGTTATGTGGAAAGATTGGAAAATTTGGGATTTGTTCCTTGGAAAGGAGAGATTTGATGGAAATTATCAAAATAATGAGACACCTGCACACAGTCAATGGAAATAAATTGTTCCCAATCATAAATTGATTGAGAGAGCATATCTTGTTTTGCAAAAGAAACCAGTAGAAGGTGAGACAAAACATTTTTTACACAGTGAGTGTTTAGGGTGTGGAATGCCATGGACATATGGTAGAAGGAGAATTAACTGAGGTATTTGAGAGAACATTGTTTAAATAGAAACAATCATCCAATGTGCAGGGTTATGGGGGAAGGCAGGAGATAACTGAGTAAAACTCTTGAGAACCAATGTAGATGCAATGGGTTGAAATAGCTTTCTTCTACATGTAACAGTTCTGTGGTTCTACTTTATATCATCACTGGGTAACAAGCTGACATAACTAACTTGATGTTAATTTCCTTTCAGGTCCTCATCCCAAAATATATTTCTTTTTGGGTATTGCAGACCTCTAACTTTTAAAGTGGATTCTAATGCATTAACAACAGTAATTTTAGAAAAATACACCACCATCCCAGTACAATCAGTTCTGCTAAATGTGTGCATTGTCAACACAAATTGGCTTTAACACAGTTGAAGAATTTAGACTGTTACTTGTAGAATGTGAACTTTCCTTAGTTGTATTGGCTATAACGCGATTCCAGCCCCATTAGTTTAAATAGCACAGCTATTGCGCGATTTTCTTAATGCAAGATCATACGAGAATGGAACTCTTGCTTTATATCAGAACGGACTGTATATTTTGTTACATTAGGCTGTTGCTGTTGTTGCTCTATTGGCTTCTAATGTCATTAGCTGAAGTTTAGTGAACACACATTGAAATACAAAATTATTAAAATCGCATCGTTTATAAAATTAGTAATTGAGAACAATGCCTCTGAATATCTAAAATATATTGGTGTTCCCTCGTCAAATAGAAGCCAATGTGGAAAAGATCTGTTCTTTTGTAACATAAGGTATTCATGACAGTTGATTTCAGTTCTTGCTGAAAAGAAAGAAAACTACTGCTTTTTGTTGTCTTTTTAAGAAAAACAAAACCTCAACTTGTTCACGTTTAAAAACATTTTTGTTTCATTGTTTTAACATTGATGACGACTTGGGCTTTAGCCAATATCTATTCCTGAACTGAATGTTTTATTGAATGAATTTTATTTTTTGATTCCTGTGAAAGGAATTATAGTAACAGTTATAGTACATTCTTAATTTTTGTGAACAAAATTACATTTATACACTCTACTTTTGCATTTCTAAGATATCAATTCCTTTCATAGATGCTACACCAGAAAATTTTAAAATAACATGTATTTTGGACCTTTTAATCATTGGAGTTTGAAAGCACTATTGTTTTATTATTAATTTTGTCTTTTATCTTAAGCACTTGAATACTCATGAAGCAGGTTTGGAATTTGAAGATCAGAATACATTTGAAGGAAATAATGACATAAATAAAGGTAATCAAGTAGCAAGTTTTGAGAAGATTTGTAGCTCCAGTTGAGATTCTGGATATAGATTTACTCACTGAGCTGGAAGGTTCATTTTCAGACGTTACTAGGTAACATCTTCTGTGAACCTCCGGACGAAGCACTGCTGGTGTTTCCTGCTTTCTATTTATATGTTTGGATTTCCTTGGGTTGGTGATGTCATTTCCTGTTCTTTTTTTCTCAGGGTGTGGTAAATGGGGTCCAAGTCAATGTGTTTGTTGATAGAGTTTTGGTTGGAATGCCATGCTTCTAGCAATTCTCAAACGTGTCTCTGTTTGTAAATGACATTAGTTTTGCTTGTTGTCTGTATAGGGTCTTTCAAGTTCGTTAGCTGCTGTTTTAGTGTGTTGGCGGGTTTGTGGGCTACCAAGATGCCAAGGGGTCTGAGTAGTCTGGCAGTCATTTCTGAGATATCTTTGATGTAGGGGAGAGTGGCTAGGGTTTCTGGATGTGATTTGTCTGCTTGTTTGGGTTTGTTGCTGAGAAATTGGTGGACTGTGTTCATTGGGTACCCATTCTTTTTGAATACACTATATAGGTGATTTTCCTCTGCTCTGCATAGTTCCTCTGAACTTGCAGTGTGTGGTGGCTGGTTGGAATAATGTTCTGATGCAGCTTCGTTTGTGGATGTTGGGATGATTCCTTCTGTAGACCAATATTTGGTCTGCATGTGTTGTTTTCCTGTAGACACTGGTTTGAAGTTCCCCATTGGCTGTTCACTCTACTGTGACATCTAGGAATGCCAGTTTGTTGTTGTTTTCCTCCTCTTTAGTGAATTTTATGTCCGTAAGGGTATTATTGATGGTCTTGAAGGTTTCCTCTAATTTGTTTTGTTTGGTGATGACAAAGGTGTTAGATGGTTGGCAGACCTGTTTGTTTGAGTCTCTGCGTTACTGTCCCTGCTAAAAATCCTGATATTGGAGATCCCACAGGTGTTCCGTTGTTTTTTTTTCTGCAGGTTTAGTTGTTGAAGGTAAAGTGGGTAGTAAGGCATAGGTCCGCTGGCTTGACAATCCTGTCCTTGCTGATGAAGTTGATGGTGTTTGGTGTATGTGTCTTTGGGTCCTTTAATAGCGTAGTCAGTGTTTCCTTGGCTAGGTTGATGTTGATTTTATGTGAACAGGGCTGTTGCATCAAAGGACACCATTATTTCATCCACTTCTACCTTGTTCTTCAGGAATTCATAGATGGAGTGGTGTGACTCTTCTACTAAGTGTTTTAGTGTTTGGTGTAGCTCCTTGGCCAATCTGTAAGTTGGTGTTCCAGATAGCGAGCCTGTGAGGCTGATGGGGATGTCCAGGTTTGTGAATTTTGGGTAATTTGAAGAAGTATGGTGTGTTGAATCTGTCTGGTTCCATTTTTTGGAAGTGGGTCTTATTTATTTCTTCAGATTTCTGAAATGTTTTGAGTAGGGCTGTGATTTGGTCCTCTAGTTGTGGGGTTGAGTATATCGCCAGTTATTGGTAAGTGTTGGTATCTGTAAGTAGTGCATTCGCTTTTTCAATGTAGTCTCTGATTTAAAATGACTGTCAAGCATCCTTTGTCTGCAGGTGGTATAACAATGTTTTTTATCTTTTTTAGTCTTTCTAGTGCTTTCCTTTCTTGTGTATTGAGTGTGTTTCCTTTTTCCCGCTTAATGTTGATGCGATAGTTTGCTGGGTTTCTTCTGTGAGTTGGTTGTCTTTCATTGTTGTTTCTAATGCTGCTAAGAAATCTTTCTTGTCCATATCCTGGAAGTTGCAATTTAACCCTCTTACTAAGACTGCTTTTTTAGTGTCTGTAAATGGTCAGTGAGATAAGTTTTTTTTTTTAATCCAGCTTCTGTGTTGTCAGTGTTGATATTTTGTGTAAATTTGTCTAGCAGACAAAATGCATCCAGAAACCCTAGCCACTCTCCCCTACATCAAAGACATCTCTGAAATGACTGCCAGACTACTCAGACCCCTTGGCATCATGGTAGCTCACAAACCCACCAACACACTAAACCAGCAGCTAATGAACTTGAAAGACCCTATACAGACAACAAGCAAAACTAATATCATTTACAAAATACCGTGCAAGAACTGTAACAAACACTACATTGGACAAACAGGCAGAAAACTAGCCACCAGGATACATGAACATCAACTAGCCGCAAAACGACATGACCTTCTCTCGCTATTATCCTTACATGCAGATAAGGAAGGACACCACTTCGACTGGGACAACACATCCATCCTAGGACAAGCTAAACAGAGACACGCATGAGAATTGCTAAAAGCATGGCATTCCAACTGGAATTCTTATCAGCAAATACATTGAGTTGGACCCCATTTACCACCCCGAGGGGAAAAAAAAGAACAGGAAACGACATCATAGGAAATGATGTCAGCTCAGGAAATGACATTGCCAATCCAAGGAACCCCAAACATTTAACTAGAAAGCAGGAAACACCAGCAGTGCTTCGTCTGGAAGCTCACAGAAGCTGTTATCTAGTATGTTGACGAAACGTCTGAAAATGAACCTTCCAGCTTAGCAAGCAAACCTACATCCAGGCAATCAATCAATCAATCATGACAACGACTCCGTATGGAATGTGACCTTGTAGTGCCCTATCTTAATGCTCCTTTTGAATTGGGTAAGATGCTGATGTTCACTTCTTTCCATCCATTAATGCCTTCCTCAAAAATGGGCATCCATGATTATATATTCAAAATATGTCTGCTCTTCTGTAATGTTTACAGAGGTCCAGTCTCTCAAAGTATGTTTGTGTGTGAGAGGTAACAAAAAATAAGATGTCAGGAATCACTAGCTTTAGAAGGTGAAAAATCACAGAACACCAGCTTATTGTCCAACAGGTTTATTTGGAAGCACTAGCTTTCGGAGCGCTGCTCCTTCATCAGGTGGTTGTGGAGTATAAGATTGTAAGACACAGAATTTATAGCAAAAGTTTACAGTATAATGTAACTGAAATTATATATTGAGAAAGACCCGGATTGTTTAAGTCACTCATCTTTTAAAATGAACATGTTTGTTTCAGTTCTTTCATCTGTAAATTGCAGAGCATTTAAAAGTTACACATTCTTAAGTGAAATTTTAACAATTGGTGTCATGTCCACCCGGATAATGCATTTAAGGTGTGAGCTGCATTGTGTGAGACTGTCTGTCTATGCCATCATGGTCAGACTGATTCTAGTCTAAAAAATGGATTTACAGAATCTTACATGGATTCAGGCATTTTTTGAGCAAAGTAAAATGTAATTCTGCAAGTGCAAATTCACCCCACAAACTTATGTGAATGTGTGCATGTGGGTGTGATTGGGGTGGGGGGAGGGGGTTATGATTGTCTGTGAGAGAGTATGTGTATGTGTGAGAGTGTACAGGGGTAAGTCTGTGAGAGGGTGTATGTGTGAGCATATGAGAGAGGGTCTGTGTGTGTCTGTCTGTCTAGTGCAATGGGGTCACCTGGAGTGTGACATGAACTCAAGGTCCTGGTTGAGGCCATCCCCATGGGTACTGAACTTGGCTACCAACTTTGCTCGGCCACGTTTTTCATTGTGGCCTGTCCCGAAGTCCGCCTTGGAGGACAGAGACCCGAAGGTCCGAGGTTGAATGTCCCGGACCGCTGAAATGTTCTCTGACTAGTAAGGAACGCTCCTGTCTGTTGATTGTTGTGCAGTGCCCATTCATCCATTGTGTAGCCTCTGCTTGGTCTCAGCAATGTACTCAGGACATCTTTGCCTGCAGCGTAAGAGATAGACAATGTTAAAAATCTGTATTATATTATTCTATGACAGTTGTGGGTCTGGTGGTAAGAGTGTTATTTTACCCTTCAAGACTGCTCTGCTACTCAACAAAATCTATCTCAACTTGAGGTTATAGTCTAACAGGTTTAATTGGAAGCACACTAGCTTTTGGAGCGACGCTAGTGTGCTTCCAATTAAACCTGTTGGACTATAACCTGGTGTGTGATTTTTAACTTTGTACACCCCAGTCCAACTCCGGCATCTCCAAATCATATCTCAACTTTCATCTTCTTGTATTAATTTTCAATTTATGTCAGAATCTTCAATTTTTTAAAAGTATTTTAAATAGTGATTTGATTTTCATTTGTGGTAGGCTGTCTGTGACAATTCGTTAATCTGATTAATGCATTGATGAGCATAATGCCATCATTATAGTTCCATGCTGGACATTCCAACAAGGAATATTCCAATCTTCCTGAGATTGCTACTTTCTTCTAGCTTTTGGCCCGGACTGCCCAATTAGCATCAATGTGTTGTAAATATACGAACAAATGTTCACTTCAATACATAAAATCATAACAGTTAAAATATTGGGTTTTGTATTTAGTGTTTTTTTTTATATTGATAAAAGGTGTTTAACTTTTGGGTACATTTTGTCCTCTTTAGGTTTATCAGCAGCTGATGCTATCTATCCCATTTTTCGTACTCCAACTGGCAGTAAAAGGTATGAATTTGTCATTAAATATAATCATGTTTTCAGGACACTATGTATGTATTGTGTGCATTATGCTTAGGACATGATACACAAGTATATGGATATAATGCTGTCCTATTAAATTTCTGTTTCTCTTATTCTATTGGAAACACTTGTTTTAAGCAGTTTACTGTCCTTGTTAAAGTTATACAGACAGGAACAGAAAACAATCATTTTAGCTAGTATTCCAATGTGCAATTTTAGAGAATGTTCTTTCTGGATTTCATTGATTTATAAATGAGTGTCAGGTATAAAGTCTAAATTAGTCCAGAAACATAAACGTCTGGTGTGCATATATCCAGATCACTGACAAAAGTGATATCAATTATTAAGGCCGTAAAGTAAATATTAATTACCAGAAAATAGATTTCAGTAGAAATTGCAATGAGATGCTTAGCAGACTGTGAATGTTGTAACAAAAGGAAAATTTGAAAGTCTTTGTTCAATTTGTGCAGAATTCTTTCATGCTTTCAACTTCAGATTGTCTGGATGTAACAAGCACATTCAGCATCAGGACACTTTTTTTTCTTTTTCTAACTGCATTTTAATAGATATTTATTATCAAGATTTATTACACCAATCAAAACCTGATTAAATCATTCAAGACACATATATATTCACTCATCCTTTCAAGAAAGGAAAGGAGATAAGCAACTAATTATGAACTACTTAATTTTAAAAAAAAAACAAGCCATCAGGATTATTGCTCCTGAGCTAGACAGTCAGGTAAACCAGCATTACGTTGTAAGCACAGAGTCTTTTGTTTTGTATGTCTTTAAAACCTGTGAATTCCAATGAGAAATAATTACTTTAAAACAGGAATTTATGAGGATGTCTACATAATTTCACAGCAAGGAATTTGATAACCATTGTGAATGTCATGATTTGGAGATGCCGGTGTTGGACTGGGATGTACAAAGTTAAAAATCACACAACACCAGGTTATAGTCCAACAGGTTTATTTGGAAACACTAGTTTTCGGAGCGATGCTCCTTCATCAGGTGATTGTGGACTATAAGACTGTTACAAATGAGCAGCTTGGAAATGGAAACATGTTACAGAGACACAGACACACAGTAAAGTCACAGTCGTTCTCCCCAGCAGAAGCTGTCTGTTCTCTGCAGTTTTAAAAAACCTCTTTGGTTTTAAGAAACCTAGTCTCTTTGCTGCAGCAGTTGCTGTTTTTTTTTTTCTTTTTTAAATTTAACCCCCACACTACCACCTAAGTGCGGTAGTGCTTATTTTATCCCCAGCACCCATGGTGTGTGTGCGCAGGTGTGAGACACAGTGAGAGACACAAGGTGCACGAATCTTTATTCAAGTTCCACCACCAGGAAGATAGGAAAACACCCGGGTGGCCAGTGACAAGCACTGCCCTTCAGCAGTTGCTGTTAGCTGTGACTTGTTAATTAATCAATCAATGACATTTTCCAAGTGAATCAGTTGCTATGCACTTCTTACAAAACAGCAAGGATTTCCAGAAAAGGACAACTGACCATCAAATGCCTGATTAGCTGAAGAAGGATCATCTCGACATCAGAATTAGGAAGCAAACCCCACTGAAATGACTTTATAGTGTTTTCTATCTCCACAAATAATCTATTTCTCCTATTGTTTGCCTGTGTGTATGTAAGATGGAATTTATAAGAGGATAAATTAGTCAGCTGTGTAAATGGCAAAGGTTTATATCTGTATGTGTAGATGTAACCTAATTATTTATTACAAATACTAATGCTTGTTTAGTACAGCAATCTGGTCTATACTTTCTGTCAACGTTTGGTTTGAAAGTCAGGTAAATTGGAGTAAAGTATGTAACTTAAGAATCTTTGATTCAACTCTGGGAATAACAGGGCTTGACTTACAGCACACTACCCCAGTGGGCCATAATAATATTGAGGTGTTTCAAGCAAGTCAAAATCCTGTTCAGGTTGCTTGTCCCATTGAGGTTCCTTCAGTTGACTGTGCACAACAACGTCTTTCATAGTAGTTTAGAGGTGATCAAGTTGTTTATGAAGGTACCATAAAACAAAATGGGATTGATTCAGTTGGCATGTGTTTAAATAAGCCTGGAGCTGCTTATTCTAGGGTGCTACCAACAGACTGACTGACTGATTAATAGAAGTCAAAGCCATATACTTACTATGAGAAACACTCGGATATGTTGGGATATGGGGCCAAGCAAATATTGTGATCTACCCAAAATACAAATAAATTAAAAGACTTGCGGCCTGGACCAAGTAAATTATCTTGGCTAAAGATTTGAGAAGCAAAAACAGGAACATATTAATGGTAGTCTGGTTGGTAGTTGAGGGGAAACTCCCTAGTTAGATCCAAGCCTGGTGATGTGGGTCAGGGGTTTGAACAAGCACGTTATTGGGTGAATAAAGAAGCTACATTTAGTATTTTTAAAAATTGCTGTAGAAACTCCGCAGTTCTCGCAACATCTGTGGCAAGAGAAACGAGTCAGTATTTCAAGTCCAATTTAGCTCTTCAACAAGTATCAAGTCAGACGCAAAATGCTAACTTTTTTTTTGTAGACGCTGCCAGATCTGCTGAACGTCTATAGCATTTTCTACTTTTATTTCAGATTTTGCGTCTCTGTAGTATTTTGCTTTTGAGAAGCTAATTTCAGTGAAGGCTTGAAGAGAATAAGGAGTAGAAGGTAGCATTCGTTTGGTGGTGAAGGAAATTGAAGTCAGCAAAAAATAGTTTTTATGTTTAAAAGTCTATTGGTCCATGGATTGACCACTTGATGTATGAGATACAAGAAAGATACCTTGAGGAGGAGGAGCAGAGGCAATAAGTATTTGTGAATAGCTATTCCCACTTTTCTCTATTGATTACATGCTAATATTCCAAATAAATTCATGAAAGTAAAACTATTTCTGTAAATTGTGTATCTCGTCATAATTTCTTTTTCTTGTTTAGGCATGAACTAGTGAAAGATGAGACTAGTTCTGTTGAATGTCATAATCCTTTTCCTACTGCTTCTGCGATGTCCTGCCATGGATCTTTACAGAAGAACAAAAAAAAGAAAGATTTTGACAAAGCTTTCAGTGACCAACTTATAATAGTAAGTTTGAATTCGTATAATGTGAAAAGTTAATAGATGTCTACAAGTGATTTTTGTTTTAAAATAGTGAGTGACAGTAAACATAATTTGAATTTAAGAAAGACAAAGTAAAAATTTATATTTGCTAACAAGTTGGTTGTCATTGGATTACTGGGTGCAGTTAAAATCAATTTTAGCTAATTTAAAATGTTTAGTTTGCACATGCATGTCATACACAAGTGATTAAGTGACTGAATAAGATTTAGAGTGCTCAATTTAACTTTAAGTCTGTCCAGAACTTGTCCTCTTCCATCTCTTTCCAAATCTTCATTTCTTCTCTTCCCCCAACTCTCTGTCCAAACTTCAGTCTCCCTGTCACTCCATCCAGATTTTCCCTTCCTCCATCATTCTCTCAAAATCTTCACAGTGACTTTCTCTCTCTGTCACTGCAGTTCTGAGGCACAACCAGGATGCTCCATCCTCATTCTAGATTTTGCTATGGTGAGGGGGTTTTGTTCAGCCTCCAATTACTGCATTCTGTCAAACACTCCCTACCTCCCCATCACAATAGGATCACACTCTCGTCCATTTGAACTCTCAGCGAAGACAGAGATTCCTTCATCCCCAGAGTGAACCTTCTCTGAACTGCCCTCAGTATAAGTCCATCCTTCCTTAAATAAGGAAATGCATAACAGTACATTCCACTCAAACCGTGCTGCCTGATGAGATTCAGTGCAGAGGGAGGCACCACACGGTCAGAGGGTCAGTGCAGAGTGAGTGCCACACGATGGTAGGGTCAGCGCTGAGGGAGTGCCACAAGGTGGTTGGGTCAGTGCTGAGGGAGAGTCAGCATTGAGGGAGAACATAAAACATTACAGTGCAGTACAGGCCCTTCAGCCCTTGATGGTTCCACAGGTCGACGCAACAATCTGAAGCCCATCTAACCTACAGTATTCCATTCTCATCCATATGCTTATGCAATGACCATTTAAATGCATTCCATGCTCCTACTATTCTGAGGCATCTGGCATCTGTCCTATATCTATCACCCCTCAATTTGAAACTATGTCCCTTGTGCTAGCCATCGCTATCTGAGGAAAAAGGCTTTCACTGTCCAACCTCTCTAACTCGGATTATCTTATGTCTCAATTAAGGCACCTCTCAACCTTCTTCTCTCCAATGAAAACAGCCTTAAGTCCCTTAGCCTTTCCTCGTAAGACCTTCCTTCCATACCAGGCAACATCCTAGTAAATCTTTGAACCCTTTCCAAAGCTTCCACATTCTTCCTAAAATTCAGTGACCAGAACTGTAAGCAGTACTCCAAATGTGGCCACACCAGAGTTTTGTACAGTGGTCAGTGCCGCACAATGGTAGGGTCAGTACTGAGGGAGCGCTGCATGATGGGAGAGTCAGCACTGAGGGAACTGTGCACAGTGGGAGTGTCAGCACTGAGCGAGTGTCATATGATGGGAGAGTTAGCACTGAAGGAGCGCCGCGTAATGGAAGGATCAGCACTGAGGCAGCGCTGCACAATGGGAGAGTCAGCACAGAGAGCACCGCACAATGTGCAGGTCAGAACTGAGGGAACACCGCAGTGTCGGAGGGTCAACATGGACTTGCTGAGCTGGATGAGATACTTCCACACTATATAGGTATTGTATAAGTCTTCTATAAGTCAGTGATGAGAGAGTGGGCAGTATCAGAGGAATCACTGCTGAGGGAGATTCGTTAGTGACCCTCAAAAGAGTGTAATAGGAGATATTACTGAAGCAGTGACGTCATTTTCTTAAGATTAGATTCTGTACAATGTGGTAACAGGGCCTTCGGCCCAACAAGTCCACACCGACCCTCTGGGGAATAACCCACCCAGACCCATTTCCGTCCGACTAATGCACTAACACTATGCTCAATTTAGCATGGCCAATCCACCTGACCTGTACATTTTTGGATTGTGGAAGGAAACTGGAGCACCTGGAGGAAATCTGCGCAGACATGGGGAGAATATGCAAACTCCACACAGACAGTTGCCCGAGGCTGGAATCAAACCCGGATCCTTGGTGTTATGAGGCAGCAGTGCTAACCACTGAGCCACCGTGCCGCTCTGAATTTTGGAGTTGTCGATGATGTTAGTTAGGTCACAGATGGGGTACTGCGTGCAGTACTCCGTACTGTAGGAAGATATGTGATTACACTGGAGAGGGTGCAGTGGAGATTCATCAGAATGTTGCCTGGAATAGTGCAATTCAGCGATGAAGAGTGACTTGAGAGGCTGGGGTTATTTTTGTCTGAGTAGAGAAGGCTGGGGAGTGACCTGATTGAGGTGGAAACGGTTCTGAGGGGGAAGAAACAATTTCCCCCTTAATAGAGGTCAGTAATCATGGGGCACAGTTTTAAGGCAAGGAGCAAGAGGTTTACAGGGGATTGAAGGAGTTGTTTTCCACTGAGAATGGTGGAATTCTGGAACTCACTGCTAGTGAGGGTGGTAGAGGCAGAAACCCCACAGAACATCAAGAAAGTTTGATTTATAAGAGGAGGTTGGGTAGGCTGGTACTTTTTTCACTGGAGCAAAGGAGGTTGAGGAGTGACCTTGTAGAGGTTTATAAAATCAAGAGAGATATAAAGTGAATGGTGCGTGTCTTTTACCTATGCTGGGGGAGTTCAAGGCTAGGATGCATATTTTCAAGGTGAGAGGAGAAAGATTAGTAAAGACTTGAGGGGCAAATTCTTTTTTAGACAGAGAGTGGTTTGTGTCAGGAACGAACTTCCAGAGGAAGTGGTGGATGCAGATACAGTTAGTGTTTAAAAGACACTTAGATAAGTTCATGAATAAGAAATGTTTGGAGGGATATGGGCCAAACACAGGCAGATGGGACTAGTTTAGTTTGGGACTATGGTCAGCATGGAGTGGTTGGACCAAAGGGTCTTTTTCCATGCTGTACGACTTGAGTCAACTGCAGTTATAGATATTTTTAACCAGCCTGTTCAAAAGTGTTACATCACACCCCTTAAGCAAGTGAGCCTTGATCCCGGACACTGTCACCCAGAGGTAGGGACACCTCCAATTCCAATTCATTGCACATCTGCCCCTCTTCCACTGGCTTGATCATAGTGGTGTCAGCAATGTTTTAATGAAGTGCGCAAGAGGGTGTGACAGAAGCAGCATCAGATATACCTAATACTGGGACGTGAGTGTGATGAAGGTACAAAACAGGACAACCTGTGTGCCAAACAGCATTAACAGCAAGGAATGTACAGAGCTAAGCAATTCCACAACCAACAGATGAGAACTAAGGCCCTGGCAGCCTTTCCACATCACATTTGTGAATGATGGTCGACAATTAATTTCATCAATACTGTCATTCTGAAGAATGTGGGAACCCAGCAAACAGTGCAAAAGATGAGGCTGAAGCATTCACAACATCTTCAACCAGAGGTGCTGACTGTGAGGTCCATCTCTGGATCCTCGCGAAGTTCCCAACATCACAGGTGCCAGTCTCCAGCAAATTTGATTCATTCCATGTGATATAAAGAAACAGTTGGAGACTCTGAGACTGCAAAGGCTATGCGTCCTGTCAACCTTCTGGCAATAGTTCTGAAAACTTATGCTCCAGAACTTGCTGCACCCCAAGCCAAGTTTTTCCAATATAAATATAACACTAATGTCTAGTTGTCAAACGTGAAATGTTGTCCAGGTGTTGCGTCCTGAACACAAAAAGCAAGACAAATCCAACCTGGCCAACTCCAGCTTCATCAGTCTATGCTCAGTCATCAGTAAAGTAATGGAACGTGTCATCAAGAGTGCTATCAGTCGGCACTTGCAAAGCAATAACTTCATCATTGAGGCTCAGTTTGGGTCCTGCCTTGGCCATTCAGTTCATGACCTCATTGCATCCTTCATTTAAAGATGGACTAAAGAGCTGGATTCCAAATGTGAGATGAGGATGTTTGCGATTAGATATTAGTTATTTATGCTCCAGGTTATTTCTACAACTGTTCCCCTTAGTAGTGTTCTAAGCCCACACATCTTCACCTCCATCATTCAGTCAGAAGTGGAGATGTTTGCTGCATATTGTGCAATATTCAATGCCATTTACAACTCTCCAGACACTGGAGCAGTCCATGTTCAAATGCAGGACCTGGACAATATCCAGATTGAGGCTGACAAATGGCAAGTAAGATTCACATCACAGCAACGCCAGGCAATGACCATTTCCATCAAGAGCAACTCTAACTAACCAAACTTGATTTTCAATTGCAGTACCATCCCTGAACTGGATGAGACTTAAATATTCAACTCTGGATTGTCCAGCAGTCCCCAACGTGGAGTTTGCACGTTCTCCCCGTGTCTGCGTGGGTTTCCTCCGGGTGCTCCGGTTTCCTCCCACAGTCCAAAGATGTGCAGGTCAGGTGAATTGGCCATGCTAAATTGCCCTTAGTGTTAGGTAAAGGGGTAAATATAGGGGTATGGGTGGGTTGCGCTTCGGCGGGTCGGTGTGGACTTGTTGGGCCGAAGGGCCTGTTTCCACACTGTAAGTCTAATCTAATCTAACATCATAGATGCCACTCTCCAGAAAATTTGATTCACTCCACATGAAATAACAAAACAGTTAGATGCACTGGATACTGTAAAAACTATGGTTTCTGACAATAGAAGATTATAGAATCCCTACAATGTGGAAACAGGCCATTTGGCCCAACAAGTATTCACTGACTCTTTGAAGGGTATCCCACCTAGACCCATTCCCCTACCCTATTGCTCTATATTTCCCCTGACTAATGCCTCTAGCCTACACATTCCTGAACACTAGGCAATTTAGCATGGTCAATTCACCTAATCTGCACATCTTTGGACTGTGGGAGAAAACCAGAGCACCCAGCAGAAACCTACACAGACGTGGGGAGAATGTGCAAACTCCACACAGATGGGCACTCTAAGTTGGAATTGAACCCGGGTCCCTGGCACCATGAGGCAGTAGTGTTAACCACTGAGCCACTGTGTTGCCCCTGAAAACCTGTACTCCAGAACTACTTGCACTTATAGCCGTACTATTCCAATACAGCTATAACATGAGTATCTACCTGACAAATGTGGAACATTGCCCAGGTAGGTACTGTACACAAAAAGCAGGGCAAAAGCTGCAAGAGCATGTTAGAAGCTACAATCCTGCAACATGCAATTTGCCTCCTGACTTCCAAATCCTGTCCATTATCTGCAAGGCACAAGTCAGGATTGTGATAGAATACTGCCCACTTGCAAAAGCAAGCACAACTCCAACAGCACTTGAGAAGCTTGATATTATCCAGGACAGAGCAGTGCATTTGATTGGCGCCACACCCACAAATATTCATTTCCTCCACCATCAATGCTCAGTAGCAGCAGTGCTTGCCACCTACAAGATGCACTGTAGAAATTCACCAAGACTCCTTGGACAACACCTTCCAAATCTACAACACTTCCACCTAGAAATACAAGGGTGGCAAATATATGGGAATACCATCACCTTCAAGCCACTAACCATCTTGACTTGAAAATATATTGTTGTTCCTTCAGGTTTGCTGAGTCAGAATCTTGGAATTTCCTTAGTGGTATCGTGAGTGTGCCTACACCAAATGGACCACAGTGGTTTAAGAAAATGTTAATTTCAGTGCACACTAGTTCTTGTTTAATGTTGGTTTTGTGCAGCTTGGCTCAACTTGTGCTTCAGTGAATACTGCAGTCTTTTTCAAGATTTTATTTTCCTTTCTGAAAACATTTCAGTCCATGAAAGTCCCAGAGCTTAAAAATCAGATGATGGAAGTAGAAAATTGATGGTCCATATTTTATCACATTTAGAGTCATAGAGATGTATAACATGAAAGTATACCCTTCGGTCCAATTTGTCCATGCCGACCAGATATCCCAACCCAATCTAGTCCCACCTGCAACCACCTAACCCATATCCCTCCAAACCCTTCCTATTCATATACCTATCCAGATGCCTTTTAAATGTTTCAATTGCACCAGCCTCCACCACTTCCTCTAACAGCTCATTTCGTACACATACCATCCTCTGAGTGAAAACATTGCCTCTTAGGTCTGTTTTATATCCTTCCCCTCTCACCCTAAATCTATGCCCTGTAGTTATGAACTTCCCCCACCCCAGAGAAAAGACTTTGTCTATTTATCCCATCCATGCCCCTTATGATTTTATAAACCTCCATAAGGTCACCCTTCAGCCTCTGATGCTCCAGGGAAAACGGGCCTAGCCTATTCAATCTCTCCCTATAGCTCAGATCCTCAAACCCTGGCAACATCCTTGTCAATCTTTTTTCAACCCTTTCAAGTTTCACAACATCCTTCCAATAGGAAGAAGACCAGAATTGCATGCAACATTCCAATAGTGGCCTAACCAATGTTCTGTACAGCTGCAACATGACCTCCCAACTCTTGTACTCAATACTCTGATCAATAAAGCATACCAAACACCTTTTTCACTATCCTATCTACCTGCGACTTCACTTTCAAGGAGCTATGAACCAGGTCCCTTTGTTCAGCAACACTCCCTAAGACCTTACCATTAAGTGCATAAGTCCTGCTAAGATTTGCTTTCCCAAAATGCAGCACCTCACATTTATCTAAATTAAACTCCATCTGCCACTTCTCAGCCCATTGGCCCCTCTGATCAAGATCCCTTTATAATCTGAGGTAACTGTCTTCATTGTCCACTACAACTCCAATTTTGGTGTCATCTGCAAACCTACTAACTATATCTCTCTCTTATGCTCACATCCAAATCATTTATATAAATGATGAAAAGTAGTGGACCCAGCATTGATCCTTGTGGTACTCCACTGATCACAGGCCTCCAGTCTGAAAAACAACCCTCCACCCACCAACCTCTGTCTTTCACCTTTGTGCCAGTTCTGTATCCAAACAGCTAGTTCTCCCTGTATTCCATGAGATCTAACCTTGCTAATCAGTCTCCCATGGGGAACCTTGTTGAACGCCTTACTGAAGTCCATATAGACCACATCTACCGCTCTGCGCTCATCAATCCTCTTTGTTATTTCTTCAAAAAACTCAATCAAGTTTGTGAGACATGATTTCCCACGCACAAAGCCATGTTGACTATCCCTAATCAGTCCTTGCCTTCCAAATACATGTACATCCTGTCCCTCAGGGTTCCCTCCAACAACTTGCCCACCACTGACGTCAGGCTCATTGGTCTGTAGTTCCCTGGCTTGTCCCTGCCACCTTCTTTAAACCGTGGCACCACGTTAGCCAACCTCCAGTCTTCTGGCACCTCACCTGTGACTATTGATGATACAAATATCTCAAGAGGCCCAGCAATCACTTCCCTAGCTTCCCACAGAGTTACATGGTACACCTGATTAGGTCCTGGGGATTTATCCACTTTTACGTGTTTCAAGACATCCAGCACTTCCTCCTCTGTAATATGGACATTTTTCAAGATGTCACCATCTATTTTTCTGCATTCTACATCTTCCATATCCTTTTCCACAGTAAATACTGATGCAAAATACTTGTTTAGTATCTGCCCCATCTCCTGCAGCTCCACAGACTTGCTGATCTTTGAGGGGGCCTATTCTCTCCCTAGTTATCCTTTTGTACTTAATGTATTTGTAAAAACGCTTTGGGTTCTCCTTAACTATATTTGCCAAAGCTATCTCATGTCCCTTTTTTGCCCTCCTGATTTCTCTCTTAAGTATGCCTTTATATTCTTCTCAGGATTTACTCAGTCTACCCTGTCTGTACCTGATATATGCTTCCTTCTTCTTAACCAAACCCTCAATTTCTTTAGTCATCCAGTATTCCCTATACCTACCAGCCTTTCCTTCCACCCTAACAGGAATATACTGTCTCTGGACTCTCGTTATCTCATTTCTGAAGGCTTCCCATTTTCCAGCTATCCCTTTACCTGCGAACATCTGCCCCCAATCGGCTTTTGAAAGTTCTTTACTAATACCATCAAAATTGGTCTTCCTCCAATTTAGAACTTCACATTTTAGATCTGGTCTGTCCTTTTCCATCACTATTTTAAAACTAATAGAATTATGGTCACTGGCCCCAAAGTGCCCACCCCACCACTGACACCTCAGTCACCTGCCCTGCCTTATTTCCCAAGAATAGGTCAAGTTTTCCACCTTCTCTAGTAGGTACATTCACATACTGAATCAGAAAATTTTCATGTACAACTTAACAAATTCCTCTCCATCTAAACCCTTAACACTATGGCAGTCCTAGTCTGTTTGGAAATTTAAAATCCCCTATCATAACCACCCTATTATTCTTAAGAGATAACTGAGATCTCTTTTCAAATTCGTTTCTCAATTTCCCTCTGACTATTAGGGGTCTATAATACAATCCCAATAAGGTAATGCTCCCTTTCTTATTTCTCAGTTCCACTCCAATAACTTCCCTGGATATATTTCTGAGAATATCCTCCCTAAGTCCAGCTGTAATGCTATCCCTTATCAAAAACGCCACTTCCCGTCCTGTCTTGCCTCCTTTTATGTCCTTCCTGTAGCATTTTTATCCTGAAACATTAAGCTGCCAGTCCTGTCCATCCCTGAGACATGTTTCTGTAATTGCTATGATATCCTAGTCCTATGTTCCTAACCATGCCCTGAGTTCATCTGCCTTTCCTGTAAATAAATGCAATTTAATCTATCAGTCCTACCTTGTTCTGTGCTTTGTCCTTGTCTGCCCTGACGTTTTGACTCGCCTTTGTTCTCAACTGTAGCAGTCTCAGATTGAAATCTTTCCTCACTATCTCCCTGGGTCCCCCCACCTTACTCGTTTAAATCCTCCCGAGCAGCTCTAGCAAATCTCCCTGCTAGTATATTAGTCCCCTTCCAATTTAGGTGCAATCTGTCCTTGTACAGATCACTTCTACCCCAAAACAGCTTCCAATGATCCAGAAATGTGAATCCTTTTCCTGTACACCAACTCCTCAGCCATGCATTCATCTGCTCTATCCTCCTATTCTTGCCCTCACTAGCTCGTAGCACCAGGAGTAATCCAGATATTACTACTCTTGAGGACCTCCTTTTTAAATTCCTGCCTAACTCTCTGTAATCTCCCTTTAGAATCTCAACCTTTTCCCTCCTATGTCATTGGTCCCAATGTGTACAATGACCTCCTGCTGGTCCCTCTCCCCCTTAAGAACAGTCTGCACCCTCTCTGAGACATCCTTGATCCTGGCACCAGGGAAGCAACACACCATTCTGATTTTTTGCAGCGAGCCACAGAAACGTCTGTCTGTACCTCGGACTAGAAAGTCCCCTAACACAATTGATCGCTTGGAACCTGATGTACCTCTCATTACATTAGAACCAGTCTCCATGCCAGAAACTTGTATGTTCATGCTACGTACTCCTGAGCGTCCATCACTCCCTACATTTTCCAAAAGAGACTACTTGTTTGAAATGGGGCTAACCACAGAAGACTCCTGCACTACCTTCCTACCTCTCTTACCTTTCCTGTAGTTAGGTAAAAACAATGACTGCAGATGCTGGAAACCAGATTCTGGATTAATGGTGCTGGAAGAGCACAGCAGTTCAGGCAGCATCCAAGGAGCAGCGAAATTGACGTTTCGGGCAAAAGCCCATCTATGTGACTGTATCTGAGACTTTACCCCCTTCCTATAACTGCCATCCATCACATCCCCTTGCTCTTGTAAATTCCTCATTGCCTCAAACTGCCTCTCCAACCAATCCATTCGATCTGATCAGATTCGCAATCAACGGCATTTATTGCAGATATAATCCTCAGTAACCCGTAAGCTCTCCCTAAACTCCCACACCCGACAAGAAGAGCATATCACTCTACTAAGGGCCACTTTTGCTTCTTTCAATCTACAGACCCAGAAAATAGCACCACCTTATTCCTCTACGAAACACTGCTCAAGGTTAAATTAATACTTACGGCTTACATTTTAAGTTTAATCAAGAGACATAGCTCAATAAAACATATAATCAAAAAAGAACCCACTCTACTCATTACTGCAGACTTATTTTAAGGCCACGCTTAAATCCACTTACCTGCTTCTGTGCTGTGACCTTTCCCAAATAGGTTTCTCCAAGATCAGTTGTGAATTTCAATGTTTTGTAATTTTCCCAGACGCACTCCGATGTCCAGCGATACATGAATTCAACAGCAAAGGCAGTCACTGCTAACTCTGTCAATTAGCAATATGGGTTTCTTTTTTTTCTCTCTCTCTCCTGCTCTGTCCTCACTATGTGCTTCCTTTGACTGTTCTTCTCTCTTTTCAAACTGCTGTTGTTTTAACTTTTTTTTTCCAGTAATTGCTGCTCCTGGAATTTATGACAAAGGTTTCTTCCCTGGGAGCTCTAGGTTAGGAAATAAACATTTTGAAATTACGAAAGGTATTTGTGCTTTGAGTAATGAAATATTATTTTCATAGTTTAATGGACAAAAAAAGGCATAAATTCAGGATTATTAATGGAAGTTGAAGGAGTAAACCAGATTTTATTTTGTATTTATAAGTGAAAATACAAAGTGCCTGTTGTAACATATGTCATGAACCATTTAAGAATAAGGAAGGAAAGGTTGAAAAAGAAGAAAATACAGGAAAATGTAGGGCATAAAGACGGGATTAAAATAGCATAAATTCAACAATATACAGTGGTACAGATGCAAAGGACCAAATGACCGCTTTATTATTGTATTACAAAATCTATTCTGATCTTTTAAATTATGTCCCAAGTCTTTGAAGTATTGTGAGATTTGGCTGTGGCTAAAGATGACAAAGATGGGCTTATTCTCAGTTTGCAGTAAGTTCAGTCAAGATGTTTCCTGCTTTGTCTTTGAACATTAGCTGAACTTCAGTTGTGGGTTTCCAGGCTGGAGATTGAGCATAACAGAATATTGTTAGTTAGTGAAACAATTTTTATTCTTTTGGTTGCAAGGAAAACCACCCTAATCTATCCAATCTTTCCTCATGACTGAATGTTCTTGTAAATCTGTGGTATTGTTCCTATAATGTGGTGAGCAAATTCTTCATAAAACTCCAGCTGTGGCCTAACCAGTGTCTTGAATAGTTCCAGCATTTGATCCCTTCTTTTATATTCAATACCTTAACCAATGACAGAAAGCATCCTACATTCCTTCTTTATCACCTCAGCCACCTGTCCTGCTGCTTTCAGGTATCTATGGACATGCAGTCATGTTCTCTCACTTCCTCTACCCTTCGCAATTCTCTTGAGTTGATTGTATATTCCCTTGCCTTGTTTGCCCTCCACAAAGACATAACCTCGCACTTCTCCAGTTTGAATTTCATTTGCCACTTGTCTGCCAACTCAACTAAACCACTAATATCATTCTGCAGTTAGCAGTCATTCTCTTCACATCAACTCCAGAAAATTTGTGTTATCCAGAAACTTCTAAAATCTTAATCATGAGTAGCTCCTACAAATAGCAATGATTCCAACACTGAGCCTCGTCAAACACCTCTATAAACTGCTTTCCATTTGTAAAAAACGTCAGTTGACCATTGTCTTTTGTTCCCTTTCAGTGAGCCAATTTTGGATCCGACCCACCATCTTAACCTCTATCATTTGGACTTTAATCTTTCTGAACAGTCAACAATGTAGGACCTTGTCAGATGCTTTAGTAAAATACATGTGGACAGCATCCACTGCACTACTTATTCAATCTTCCTTGTTACTTCCTCAAATTCAATTACATTTGTTTAACACAATCTTTCCATAACAAAACCATGCTGACTCTCCCTGATTAATAAGTATCTTTGTAAGTAGCAGTTAATTCTATCTCTCTTTATTGCTTCTAGCAATTTCCTTAAACAAATTAGGCAGATCAATGTAAAATTATTTGGCTTATTCTTTGTACCACATTTGCAACATATCACGTTAAACATATAGAAATTGGTTGTTGAACTGTCTGTCCAGATAATTTGCGTTTTTTTTAAAAGATAGCTACTATGTAAAAACTTGGCTTTTTTTTGCGCATTAAAAAAAATTATACTGAACAACTTAAGCATGTAATTGAGAAAGCATATTGATGTACTCAGAATCCTGATGTTGTTTGAAGACATGAACTCATTTTGCCAGGGTATGAGTAGAGGAGAGGGATATGTGATACAGATATTTTCCCTCTGCAATCAATTCCAATGTCATGTTACAAGATTAGTGGCTAACCTTAAATAGTTTGTCTTTTTTTTGTCACACTGGAACTGAAAATGAAGTGTCATTGTCAGAAATTTGCCAGAATAAAATCTGTATTACAAATCTTATTCTACAAAAGGACATGAACAACATTTAAGAAATATTTAGATGGACATTTAAAACACATTATGGATCAAATGTTAGAACAGGACTAGAATAGCTAGATACTTTTTCTGAACCTCATCTGAAAGCTATTGCAAAATGTAAACGGATGGTACCTGGAAAGAGGAAGGGGGGAGTCTCCTGGTTCTTAAGAAAGATGGTCATTTTATATCGAGGATCAGCAAAGGGGAAAGTTTGATTACCAATTCCATCAGGTAGGGCTAGAGGTTGCACTCCACCTGGCTGAAGCCACCCCAGTATAAAATAATTTGATAGATCTGTTTTTGGTATAGCCACCATATGACTTAGAGATAGCATCATTGGATAAGTAACCCAGAGGCTCAGGCCATTATTCTAGTGATATAGGTTCAAACCCCATAATGCCAGCTAATGGAATTTAACTTCAGTTAGTTGATAAAATCTGGAATTGAAAGATAATCTCAGTAATGGTAACATTGAAGCAATCATTGTTTATCATAAATACCCATCTGGTTTGTTCATTACCTATTAGGAAAGGAAATCTACTATTTTTGCCTATTTGTGACTTTTTTTTGTTAATCGTTCAGGAGATGTGGACTTTGCTAACTGACAGCATTTATTGCCCATCCCTAGTTGTCCTTGAGAAGTGGTGGTGAATCGCCTTCTTGAATTGCTGCAGTCTATTTGGTGAAGGTAGACCCACTTTGCTGATGGTGATGATGGTGGAGTTGCAGAATTTTAATTTAGTGACAGTGAAGGGATGGAGATTTCATGATACATAAAGCTTTGGTTTCTAGTAGTGAACTCAATGGAGAAAGCTTTCTCTATGAATATAAAATGTTCTTTAATTTATTGTGTTTTAAGCATGTCATGAGGTATCATTCACAGCACCCTTGCATATGATTTAGTCTTTGGGTCCATGGCCCATTGATTTAGCACGTGAACCTATACTGATACTTGAATGCAGGCAGAGGGACCCCTTGTCAATTCATACTGTTGCAAAGTTGGGTAGAATAATTGTGGATTAAAATGCAGGACATTAGAATTTGCTGTTTGTAAAATGCTAGGGGGAAAGCATTGTGTAGTCCCTTTAAAAAGATTTTGCTTTTTCCGTGCTTGGAGATTTAAAATGGATGCCTGTGAAAAGCCGCTTTGAAGGTGTGCAGAGAGCACCCGAATTGAAACATTTGAATCGAAACGCTGTACAGTTAGCAGACCAAGCAGCATTTTACCAAGACAACAGGCTTTGGAATTTAGCCAATAAATTTGAACCAAGCCCTTCGATACTAAAAATCTGTCAAATTTAAATTTCATGTTTGACAACCTCGGACCAATCTGATTGTAAAAATAATGATATGTCATCAAGGGTATAGAATAATAGGGCAATTGGAAAATCAGCAAAGTTAACTGCCATCTCCTAGAGATAACAGCTCTCAGCTCTTAGAGAAAACACCATCTATTTACAACGGTACCAACGACAGAAAGAATAAGGAAAGACAGAAGAAATGACAAAGAAGGTGTTCCTGATAGGACGATAGGAAGAGAAGGCACAGAACAGTTTGGAAGTGGTAACTTGGCTGTAAATTAAAGAGACTAAATATAAATGGGCCTTATATTTATTGGAACAGCAAACCATTAGAATCTTCCTTTGAATGGGAACAATTAGTAGTTAGAAGGGATTATTCAGTTTGTGAATAGTTTAGTAAATTTGTTCACTGTTAGAGTTAGATAAATAAAAGTTGCAGAAAGGCAGGTTACATCACTTTTCATACTACTTTTACAGGTTATAAGGTGAGGTGCTTTTTGAGTAGTTCATTTTAGTTCTCCGAGGGGTTTCAACCTCTGCTTTATAACAATATAAAATAAATTTTAAGGTTGCTATACCATTATGCTAAATCTTAGTTGAACCTCCACCACAGTTTCATTGTCCCACATTGTCCCCTTATCCATAGCACTCAAAAATATATTGAGCTATGTCTATAAAAATACTTGAGTACTGATCATCCAGATAAAAAATTCAAATATTTCATAACCTTAAATGAAGAAATTTTTCTTCATCTTAGCCTTATTTAAAGGCAAATAATGCTCTAACATACAAGTTGATTAAATTTCTGAATCTTTGTTCAGATGAGACTTTAAACTGACTTTACAAATGTAAAAGTTTCCATGACTGTATTGTTACTGGAAAAGTTAATCTCATTGCTGTTTGTGTAACCTTGCTGTGTGTGAATTGACTGCTATTTTGACTGAAAATATTTGCTAAGTATTTCATGGCAAAGTATATCCTGACAGCATGAAAGTTGTTGTATAAATTAAGACCCATCTTTTATGAACTTCTAAGCTTATTTTCCTAAAATATTTGTAGGAAATAAACAAGAGAGATGCTAAGGCCATTAGAAACTGAAGCATTTTAAATAATTTCAAAGCTTTAATAACGTTAATGACTACATGTACTGTTACCTTTGGCAGATGTATTGATTTTCTTACTTTTGCTATTTTGCAGGATGCAGGTCAGAAGCATTTTGGAGCTGTCATGTGCAGGTCCTGTGGAATGATTTATACAGCATCCAATCCTGAGGATGAAGCACAGCATATTCAATATCACCAAAGATTCCTAGAAGGGCTCCGTTATGTGGTATGAAAGGTTTTTAATTAATTTTTTATATGCAATCTTCTCCAAATTCAAGGTTCCAAATTCCTTGATTTTGTTTGTATACATTATAAACATTTCACTGATTTTATGTGATGTTAAGAATAAGTATAGTCTTTAGTATAAATGGGTTTAGTTGGATAAATACCAAGATTTGCAAACAATATCTCGTTCCCAGTTTAATTTTGTACATTTTGTCCCTAATCCAATAAATTCCCATGTATATACATTTTATGAAGGAAACTGCTTGTGCAAATTTGTCGCACTTTAATTATACTCTTCTGTCACTAGTAGCTCCATTTGATGAAGGGTATTTTTACAGCCTTACCAACTTTTCAAGACGATTGGATGTCTGGAAGCATTATACAGCCAACTACATACTTTTAAGTATAGTCACTTTTATAATGTTACAGCTGCCAATTTGCAAACAGCAATCTCTGGGGAGAAATAAGTTGTAATAAACAGATTGTCTGTCTGCTTTTTTATAATATTAGTTAAAGGATAAATGTTAAGCAGAACAACAAAGATAACTTCTGATGAAGGGCTTATGCCCGAAACATCGATTCTCCTACTTCTCGGACGCTGCCTGACCTGCTGTGCTTTTCCAGCTACACACTCGACTCTGATCTCCAGCATCTGCAGTCCTCACTTTCTCCAAACAAGGATAACTCACCTGGCTTTTTCTTAAAATGGTCGCAGAAGATACTTTATACACTTTTGTTTTATTCATTCTTGGGAATTGGGTGTTACTGGCTAGGCCACCATGTATTGCCTATCCCTAGTTGCCTTTGAGGTGAAGTAAGGTGTCTCCTTGAACAACTGCATTCCATTTGGCAGACCTAGGTTAGTTTAAAAACATTGAGTGAGTGAATCTGGAAGGTTGTAAAAGTCCATTTACTTCCGATTTAAGTCATCTAATCTAATCTAAAAAAAATTGTTAATGAGAGATAATTAATCTAGGCATCAGTTTGAGGCCTGCAGGCTATGTTGTAGTAGAGATGGGCGAAGCTTAGGAAAATATTCAGGATTTAATTTATCTGGATGTTTGCTGAGAGAGTTAGCTGCAGATTAGAACTGCTATGTGTAGTTTACAGTCCACTGACAGAAGATTGCCAAGTAAGTGATAGTTAGCTAGGCCTACATTAAGCAGTTTTTTTAAAAAGAAACACTAGGTTCTTTGTTCATAGCATGGAATATTAGTGGGACTTTGAATCTTGAGGGAGAAAAGAATCAAGAATGTCTCAAGCTTCAAAAATAGGTAATCTGTCTTATTATAAAACAAAAGTAAACAGTCAAATTAGATTGGAAGCAACATTATTTTTCTTATTATTGTTGCTGTACAAACCTCTGAGGTCTGTGCGTGGATTTCCTTAATTAATGTTGATCGATGTTCATGGGCCTACCCAGAAGCTATGCAGCTTGGAGAGCAAATTGATTAGAAATATTGAAAATTAACCAGAATGTTGGATTGGGGTGTCCACTGCGAAGAGATGGTATTGAGCATTTTACCTCTTGAAACAAGCTGGAGCTGAGGGCATTCTCCAGAGGACTGATATGCACCTATAGCAGTCACTACAGAAATAATTAACTTTAAGATCAATGTGCCTTTGTAAGAAAATTCTTATTACATAGTTATAATCCATGTTTGTAGGTTAATTATTTATTTCGTGCAGTTCCTTCAATGTACATTTTGCCACAAGACTGTACTTAGTTAAACAAAAAGGTTTTATTGGTTAAAATTAGGTTTTTAGATTTCTCTTTAAATGTTAATGATTCCTCACTCGCCACTAAGGGCTTCCCTTGGCGCCAAGGTGGAACTGTTCGCACAACACCTCACTTCCACCTCTGCAAAAATTCAGACCACTCAGAAGCAAACAACTAGGTGGCAGGGAAGTCAGCCATTGAATTCTGCATGCCCACTGCCTTCAAGTCCACTAGCACAAGAGTCTAAAACCAGCCCTGAAATGCATTTGCAGTCTTGATGAAGGTGAGGTTCATTGTGCATGAAATTGAGATCCGTTTTGGTGTATTATTTCCACTGTCAAATGGCATACAAATGTTTACTAACCAATCATGAAGCCGGACCATTAGCTGACATATTAGAGTGCCGGCAAGGTAAACAAACATAAATTTATACTTGCAGGGAAGGTTGAAAATTTCAGCAGAATGACGAAAGGACTATGCCACAATGATACTTTTCATTCTTTTGAATTATTGAAATTGCATTGTTGTAAAAAATACTTCTATTCAACATACAGGGATGGAAGAAAGAGCGTGTGGTGGCAGAATATCTAGATGGAAAAATTATATTGATTCTGCCAGATGACCCCAAGTATGCGCTTAAAAAGGTAAGAAAAAGCATGTATTGATAAACTTTCTCCCAAAGTCTGTAGTATATAAGTTATTGATTAAATTTTCAATCTTGAATGAAATGTTCAATAGAATAACTTAATTTACTGAATTCAATTTTTAAAGTACTTTAATGTTTTAAATTTTAATTTAGATTTTTGAATATTTCAGTAAGCGAGGTGAGATTTCATGCAAGTTTTTGAGATTGCTGCCTATACGAACAGAAGAGGGATGAAATATTTCAGGAGGAAAGCAGCACAAATAGCTGCATGGATGTTCTTTTTAAAGACAAATGTAAATGCATTGTGCACATTTGGTACTGGACGGGACACAAATAAGAATTGAGCAAGTAGTTATATATTTGAGGAGTCTGGAGTTGTTCTTGGTCACCAGGATGATGTCAGAGAAGTTGGTTTTAAAGAACGTGGAACAGTGAAATCTAACATTATCAAACCAGCTCTGATGACTGACTGAACTGATTCTGTGCTTAGTAACATCAAGTTATTTCAGAGAAGAAACATGGAAGTGTACTGCCATAACAAAACAAGTAGATGACTATCTGCTCAAAATAGGCATCAAGGACAGAAATTAAAGAATATATTTTTGTTGTGATTTTACATAATTTTTTTTCAATAGGTAGAGGAAGTGCGAGAATTGGTTGATAATGAACTGGGATTTCAGCAAGCTACATTAAGCTATCCAGAACGAAGTAAAACCTACATATTTGTCTCAAATGAGAAGAGGATTGTTGGCTGCCTTATCACAGAATCTATCAAACAGGTAAGGAATTTCTTTGATGTACATGCAACCAAGATGCTTTACATGTTTATAAAGGTTAGTGCTCCTGGATCATGAAATAAAATCTATTATTTGCATTTATGTCACTGGCACAAAGTTTTGTTAAACCAACAGCTAAATAAGGTTAGATTAAAGCAGAAATCACCTTCTTCAAGCTATTTGCTAAAATCTGAAAGACCGTGTTTGGTCTATTTCAACCAAAGTAACTTCAACTCCCATATTATTGATAAGAAAGCAAAGTAAACATTGGCTTTGCCAGCAATGCTAACATCCCAGAATCAGATATATATGTAAAAGTTAAATTTTAATATTTTTGCTGTTTCCCAGCAAAATCATCTTGTATGATTTCAGTCACTCCTTCATATGAGTTTTGTTCAAGTTCAGATAGCTTTGAAGTCTGCCTCGACCCCAAAGTATACTTTTATGTATTCAGTTCTACTTTTCACATCTCATCATGATTCATGCCTTTTTGCAGCATCCTATAATTTATCCCCTCACAATGGAGAGTGGACAGCAGAGACTTATAAAATCAGAGTTAACAGTTTGAATCCAGTATGATTACTTTAGAAGAGTTGTACCAGACTACATGTTAACTCTGTTTCTTCCTCCTCAGATGCTGCCAGACCTGCTGAGTTTCTCCAGCATTTGTTTCAGATTTCCAACAGCCAAAGTATTTCGGTTTCTTTACAAAAATAGTTGGTCAGCACAAGGTAACAGTAACAAAGGGAAAATCTGAAGGATTCTATTAATGATTCTACAGTCAGCTGTTATAGCTAATTTTAAATATATTGATTACTTAGCTCCTTTGCAGAGGATCTTGCTGGAACCTTTAGTTCAATTTTAAATTTGTTTTGAAGCATTTTGTTCTTTAATTTTCTTGGATAACCTCTGCAGGCCTTTCGGGTGCTATCTGAACCTACTGATCAGAAAAATACAGAAAACAGTCACCTATTGGAACATCATCGTGCCTGGAGATGTTCTACAGTGCCAGAAGAGGCTATTTGTGGCATAAGCAGAATCTGGGTCTTCAGTTTTATGCGGAGAAAACAAATTGCCAGTAGAATGGTGGATATTGTTCGGTAATTTTTTTTTAATATTTCCTTACTCCTGTTAATAAAATGCATTTGGGATTTTATATAATTGAATTTAATGTACTTTATCTCTTTTTCAGGAAGACATTCATGTATGGAACTTGCCTGAATAAAAATGAGATCGCCTTCTCTGATCCAACACCATCAGGCAAGCTGTTTGCATCTAAATACTGTGAAACCCCAAATTTCCTGGTTTATAACTTTATTGGTTAACCTGAATTTTTTGACTCTAACCACTTACCAATTAGTACAACATTTGGCAGGGTAAGGAAGACTCTTTGTATAGTATAAACTAACCTCTGAATACAGGTCCAGTATCCCAAATCTGCAATTGTCCAGAAACCAAATATTCTCTCGCCCCCTCAACATTTATGTAACTTATAATACAAGCCACAAATACAAATTGGCATTCAGCAATTTTAAATGGACTATGCTTTTCAGGATCCACCTCATTGTAACACACTGGATTGTTGACTTAAAATGCATTGACTAAGTTCGTTTGGGTTTCTACATGTCAGATAACAGGTAATTAAAAATTCAGGAAATTTGGCACAGCCTCAGTCCCCAGAACTTGATGTTAAATTCATACTAGTCTGAATTGCTAGTATGTTTTGTACTGTTTGCAAAAACTCATTTGATCTAAAACCAATGTTAAGGGTTACTATGTTAATTATGTTGTTAAAATGGATTTGTGGAAACTTAATATTCTAAATGAAAAGGATTGATTGAGACATGTAAATATGCTTAATTTTATTGCTGTTCATCTTTGTCTGTTATTCTAGAAGCCTGTATTATAGGTAGTTTAAGAGTTCTCAAACACAACTTAGTTTAGAAAAGTGAAATGTCTACATAATAAGGTTATCACAGTTAGTGAATTTTAAATCTTATCTTGCTATGCTTATTTTAGCAGCTTTTGGTCCCTCCAAATATTTGATCCAACACTTAATATCTATAGAAATTGCTCATTGTAATACAATAAAAAGTTGATTATACCTAATGTCCAGGTATTCATTATTCTCAGCTTTGATTGTCAAAAATCTTCACTTTTCATAGGGTACAATTTAATATTAATTTGAAAATTGCATGTAATGAATTCTGGTGATTGACCCCAGATTTCTGTTTCTTAACCTAAGTTCCCATCTTCACAATTATTCATAGTGTGGTTAGAGAATTAAAAAGCACAAAGCCAGTCACTAATTACAAAAGAACAGTTCAGTAACATGCATACCACTGGTAACAAATTAAGCTGATCTCTTATAACAAATATGAAAGGTAGAATACTACAGTATTTCACCAGTGAGTACAAATCTGGAGGCAGTGTAATAATGAATATTTGGAAGAATAGTTTTATTTTAATTAAAATGAGTCACACGATTGAAATTGCTTTAATTCTGTTTAAGCAATATTAAAACTGCCACATTCTCATTCTCTAACATCAGAGTCAGTATCTTGTTATTGCGGAAACTTTATATTCATCAACAAAGAGTCCTGCAAGGCCAGGCCAGTCGTACGTTTCAACTAAGCCCCACATGGTATATTGAACAGGTCACACCTTGAATCATAGGACATATACTGTAAATATGCTGCTCATGCATTTTATTCAGTTTAACTTGCAAAATATAAATGACAATGACATGAATTTTAAAAGTGGGTTAGTACAATACATTTTATACAAGTACATTCATAAAACAAAGACAGGTTGGACAAAAGATTTCATCGCACTTTATTTCTTTTCAGTTGCTTTCTCCAATTCCTCTACTATCTCTGCAGCTGAGGGACGTTTTTTAGGATTTTCATTTGTACAAACGACAAACAGTTCAACAACCTGCCTGTAAGAATCATCTAGTTCTTCCATGTTAAGTGCAGGTCTCGTTCCTAAAGCTGCATAATAAGCATCTTCATCAAAACTGTCATCATCAAAGCTGTCTTCATACTCATCTGCAGAGTCTAGAACAGAAGAACAAATCAAAAGTATTTAAATACAGTATAATTATCCAGGTATATTTCTTACAACCATTGGAACAAAGGACAATTTCATCTTGTCCCAATTTGTTGCACTTGGTGTTTTCAGACTTGCTGTGGGCTGTAATCTGAAACCCAGTAGTACTACACTGCTTCACAATGAGGGATAAAATGCAAGCATACATGTTCAGTAGGCATTCTAATAATTTTCAGGTATACTCCCTTTACCAATAAATACTAAAGATTGAACAGTGCCTACACACATACTTCCAACTATTAACCTTGACAGCTACCTGCATTAATATCACTAAAATGAACAAATTATTAAATTTATTTTTGGACATTGTACTTTCCCTTAGTGAAGTATTCCCCATCCCAAGGGAGTATGTATACCCATTCACATTAAACACACACAAAACCCTATTGTTATGCCTGATGATTAACATTATTTAATATGCAAGTAGCAGTTAGGATCTTTCATGGTGGAAGCTCACAACACAAACCATGTCCCATGCCATCTTCAGTATACAAACATAACTTTTCTAGCAACATGAGATTTAGTAAACATAAGAAAAGTAAATGTAAACATACAAGGTGCAAATCAGTGATGGATTACTTCACACTTGCCTGCATGATTCTAGGTCCAACAAACACAAGAAACAGAACACCATTCAGGGCAAAATACCTGCTTATCACCATATCCACAAACATTCAGTGCTATCAAAACAGAGACTAAGGAGCAGCCCGGTGTATCATTGTGATTCCAGAGATTGTAATTACCATCAGGAAAAAAATGCTTCCACCTGTCTTTAATAGGTGACCCTATTCTCAGAGTATGGCCCCCAGGTCTTTAGTCTCTCCCTAACACTTTCCACAGCTATACTGCCAAACCCCTTAAGAACCCTATACTTTTCAACAAGGACTCCTTTCATTCTTCTAAGCATCAATGAACTCGACCTCCCAAGAAAATCCCTTCATAACAGAAGTGAACCTTCTCTGGACTACTTCCAATGCCTTTCTCTCTGCACATTCAACTCTTACTCTCAATGTTATCACTTCATTCTTATTGCACCTTCCCACTAGCACTGTCCCCAAATATCACCACATGGCATCAAATGTAAAATGCAACATTACCGAAATGGTGAGGTTGCAAAGCTGAGGTGCAGAAAGATCTGGATGAATGACAGAACATTCAAACACAGGTGCAGTAAGTAATTAGGAAAGGCAATAGAATGTTATGTCTTACTGCAAAGGGAATTAAATACAAGAAAATGAGGTTATGTTTCAGTTGTGCAGATGATAAAAATCACAGATGTAGAAGCAGGATTGGCCATTTGGTCAAGATATGGGATCCATAACTGCCTTGAACAATATTTCAACTGTGGTCTGACCAGAGACTTATACAGCTGTACATCCCTACCCACGTATTTTAGCTTTCTTCAAATGAATACTACCCCTGCATTTATTTTCCTAACTGCTAATGAACCTAAACAATAACTTTGAGAATCATGAACTATGGCTCCCAAGTCCCTTTACGTTTTGGAATTCAGAAAATAGTCTATGCCTATCTCCTTCGTACCAAAGTGCAAAACCTCACACTTTCCCACATTGTATTCCATTTGCCAGTTCTTTGCCTACACTCCTAACCTGTCCAAGTTTTCAACAGCCTTCCCACTTTCTCAACACATGTCCCTAGCTTTGTGTCATCTCCAACAATGCCCTCATATTCTTCATCCAGTTTGTTAATGTATAACGTGAATAGTTGTGGTACCAAACACTAACCCCCTTTGGGACTCCAATAATCACTAGCTGCCATTCTGAAAAATACCACTTAAACCCAATTTTCTGCCATATGCCAGTCAGCCCCAATCCTCTATATCACCTTGCCCTATGCACCATGGGCTCTTATTTAGCAGACACTAGTACACCACCTTGTCAAAGGCCTTCTGAAAATCCTAGTAGATCTGGGCACTAGTGAGACCAGATCTGGAGTTCTGTGTGTAGTACTGATCACCATACTTACAAAAGGATGTCAATGCATCAGAAGCAATTCAGAGGAGGTTTACCAATCTAATACCTGGAACAAGCAGATTGTGTTGAGCAAAGGCTTGACAGATTTAAGCTAATATCCTCTGGAAGAATTGGAGGTGATGTAATTGAAACTAAAAAGATCCAGAAGAAACTTGACTGGACATATATGGAAAGGATGTTACTCTCGGGGGAGAATCTAAAACTAGGGTTCATACTTTAAATACAAAGAGTCGCCTATTCAAGAGAGAAAGAATTTTTCTGGAATTCCGTTCCTCAAATGTATAATCTTTAAATATGTTTAAGGGAGTGGTGATTACCAAGGGTTGAAAGATTACTGGAACTATGCAAAGTTGTCAAGTCAAGGTTGAAAGGAGATCAGCCGTGATCATATTGAAAGATTGAGCAGGCTTGAAGGGCTGAGTGACCAGTTCATTTTTCGTTCATATATACATACAGTTTAGCTGTTGGTCATGATATTGATATGGTTAATTCACAAGTCCCAATGGATGGAACACAGGGAATAATAGAAATAGTCCATGATTTTCTGTCCATTCAGTTTAATAAATGAAAAGTCACAGAAAACTATATATACTAATTCTCAGATCCATTCAGTGAAATAGCCACATCATTAAAGAATTATATGGAAATCCAGAAAAGTGCAAGCTTACCTTCAGAAATATTTATATGAGGCATAGAAAGAGTCATCATTTCCCATAAGGTAAGGCCATAGGCGAAGATGTCTGATTTGTCTGTAATTAGGCCATTTTCTTCCAGAGCTTCCTTTGGTTTCCATGGTTCAGTTCCAATGTATGATGTTTTAGGATCACTTACTGGAAAATAAATCTTAAAATGACACTGTGGATGCGGAAATTATATAAATCTTTACCTTAAAACTGTTAGCAACACTTTAAAGGAGGCGTTCCAGCACCAGAGCCTGACAGAAGGAACATCAATCAAGGCTTATCCCATATTAACAGGACTGAGTGGAGTAAAAACTGAAAAATGGAATGAGGGGGAAAACACTAAAAACAAAGTTAACACCTTAGAAAATAAGTGTTTGGAACACCTTTGAGCTAAAGAATAACAGTAGGATGTGGGCATACACTAAACGTGATCAAATGCATGGAATAGCCTCAAAAATAGAAATTGCTGACAAAGCTCAGCAGGTCTGGCAACATTGGTGGAGAGAGATCAGAGTTAGCATTTTGGGTAAAGTGACCCTCAGAACACCTTACACTATTTTTACACTACAGTTCTGAGGAAGAGTCAATCGACCCAAAATGCTAACTCCGATTTCTCTTCACAGCTGCTGCCAGATCTCCTGAGCTTTTCCGGCAATTTGTATTTTTGTCACCGATTTACAGCATTCACAGTTCTTAGAATGGATTGGGTATAGTGGAGACAACACTTGTGAGACAGTAAAGAGATAGCTAATTAGGTGGAACTAAGCTAAGTTTTCTTGTGCACAAGCAGTCTTTTTCCCCTTTAGCCTATTCTCATGGTTGGGGATATCCTCAACATTTTAGCACTTCAGATGAACTATAAACTGAATATGCATTTGTATTTAAGCCAACTTAAAACAAACACCCTACAGACCAAAAACAATAACAGATGACAGAACATTCCTTTCTACTAAGTCAATATATTTTGAAACCGGAGAAGAGCAAAATTATGTTCAAAACAAATCCTGCTTCAGGAACCCCGCTAATGACTAACACTCACAAAAGATGGTCAATCTGTCCAAGCTTTTTTATTATTAGGCAAAATAAACTTTAAAAGTGACATAAATAGCAGTTTCCAAAGATTGACAGCATTCAAGCACAATATTGAGCATGAAATCCTAAACACATCAGCTCTTTTCTTTACAAGATCTATTAATTTTGAAATTAATTGCAAATACTAGGAACTCCCTCAAGTCCAAACTGTTCAAAATATGCCTTGGTCTTCATGGATAATGAAGATAACTAAATAATATCAGAGTTGAAGAACAGCAACAATGGATGCAGGTTTGCTTGCTGAGCTGGAAGGTTCATTTTCAGATGTTTTGTCACCATACTTCAAAGTGGTGTCTTTCCTGGTATCAGATAGCCCACAAACCGACCAACACACTAAACCAGCAGCTAATGAACTTGAAAGACCCTACACAGACAATAAGCAAAACTAATGTCATTTACAAAATACCGTGCAAGAACTGTAACAAACACTACATTGAACAAACAGACAGAAAACTAGCCACCAGGATACATGAACATCAACTAGCCACAAAATGACATGACCCTCTCTCACTAGTATCCTTACATTTGGATGAGGAAGGACACACCAAACAGAGACATGCACGAGAATTCCTAGAAGCATGGTATTCCAACTGGAACTCTAACAACAAACACATTGATTTGGATCCCATCTTGGGGCGGGGCGGCACGGTGGCTCAGTGATTAGCACTGCTGCCTCACAGCGCCAGGGACCCGGGTTTGATTCCAGCCTCGGGCGACTGTGTGGAGTTTGCACATTCTCCCCATGTCTACGTGGGTTTCCTCCGGTGTTCTCCCACAGTCCAAAGATGTACGGGTTAGGTGAATTGGTCATGCTAGATTGCCCATAGAGGTAGGTGCATAAGTTAGGGGGAATGGGTCTGGGTGGGTTACTCTTCGGAGGGTCAGTGTGGACTAGTTGGGCCGAAGGGCCTGTTTCCACACTGTAGGGAATCTAATCTAATCTAAAAAAGAACAGGAAATGACATCAGCAACCCAAGGAAACCCAAACATATAAATATAAAGCAGGAAACACCAGCAGTGCTTCGTCCGGAGGCTCACTGAAGATGTTACCTAGTATGGTGACGAAACACCAGAAAATGAACCATCCAGCTCAGCAAGCAAACCTACATCCAGAACCTAAACCTGAGCTTAAATATCTTAAAACTTAATATCAATAATTTAATACAATTTACATGCAGTGTACTGTTCCTGCAAGCACCATAAAATCAAAATGGTTTGATCAAAGAACAAAGAAAATTTACAGTGCAGGAACAGGCCCTTCGGCCCTCCAAGCCTGAGCCGATCCAAATCCACTGTCTAAACCCGTCGCCCAATTCCTAAGCATCTGTGTGCCTCTGCTCTGTCATGCATCTGTCCAGCGCATCTTACATGAATCTACCGTGCCTGTGTCTACTACCTCTGCTGGCAACGCGTTCCAGGCACCTACCACCCTCTGTGGAAAGTACTTGCCACGTGTATCTCCCTTAAACTTTTCACCTCTCATCTTGAAAGCGTGACCTCTCATGGAAAAAGCTTATCTCTACTTATCCTGTCTATACCCTTCATGATTTTGTAGACATCAATCAGGTCCCCCCTCAATCACCTTTTTTCTAACGAAAAGAATCCTAACTGACTCAACCTATCTTCATAGCTAGCACCTTCTATACCAGGCAACATCCTCGTAAACCTCTGCACTCTCTTAAAAACGTCCACATCCTTTTGGTAATGTGGCGACCAGAACTGAACACAGTATTCTAAATGTGGCCGAACTAATATCTTGTACAATTTTAACATGACCTGCCAGCTCTTATACTCAATACCCCATCTGTTGAAAGCAAGCATACCATGTGCCTTCTTGATCACTATATCCACCTGTGCAGCAAGGTACAATGGACCTGAACTCCCAGATCTCTCTGCTCATCAACTTTTCCCAAGGCTCTTCCGTTTACTATGTAATTTGCTCCAGAATTAGACTTCCCAAAATGCATCACCTCACATTTGCCTGGATTGAACTCCATCTGCCACTTCTCCGTTCAACTCTCCATCTATCTATATTCTCCTGTATTCTTTGACAGTCCCCTATGCT
This sequence comes from Chiloscyllium plagiosum, assembly GCF_004010195.1. Classification (NCBI taxonomy): domain Eukaryota; kingdom Metazoa; phylum Chordata; class Chondrichthyes; order Orectolobiformes; family Hemiscylliidae; genus Chiloscyllium; species Chiloscyllium plagiosum. Next base: position 79,864,421 of record NC_057712.1, on the reverse strand, counting down.
TTCTGCTACTTCACCAATCTTCATGTCATCTGCAAACCTGCTAATCATACCAACAGTGCCCTCTTCCAGATCATTTATGTATATCACAAACAACAATGGCCCAAACACTGACCCCTGTGGAATACCACTGGTCACCTTTCTCCATTTCGAGAAACTCCCTTCAAATATTACTCTGTCTCCTGTTACTCAACCAGTTCTTTATTCACCTAGCTAGAATACCCTGCACACCATGTGACTTCACTTTCAATTATGTGAAAATATGTGATTGCATTGAGAACACAAAATTTGAAAAAAGGAGAAAAGATGCAACTAGACAAGTATTAAAATTTGCCACATTTAACAAAAATGTCATTGTGATGAAAAACTCCTGATAAATCATTTTATTAATGATATTAACTTGTGTCATTGGATGGATGGATTGATTCACTGATTTAGAATATTATTGACTGAAAGTGATCTTTCAAACCAAAAGGACATGGTTACAGCAGCAGAAAAATATTGCATTTATAAAGATTGCAAGCTGCTTAAATGGAGTAACCAAATCTACACTTTTAAAGATATGTCACATACCCAGTTTCCGGAGCAAAACATATTGGATTTGAATAGTCAAAGAAACTGTCTAGAGTATCACACCTTTGCTTTCCCTTTCTCCAAAATCTCTTTCAACCTACTGGAAGACCTCATCACCTCAGATTCTTGAAGGAAAAATTTGAATCAACATCACTATTCCCAGAGAGAATATGACCAGCCATACCTGATCAAGGGAGAACCTCCAGTACCAATAGCTTGTGTGGAAAGTGACTTTGGCTGCAGAGCAGCATTCAGACAATCTGAATAATTCTACTTTCTGAACGTAACTGTATTTGAACAACAACAGAGATTGCTGGAAAACCTCAACAGGTCTGAGGAAGGGTCACCGGACCTGAAACATTAACTTTGATTTCTCTGCACAGGTGCCTCCAGACCTGTTGAACTTTTTCAGCAACCTCTTTTTGTTTCTGATTTACAGCATCCACAGTGCTTTCGGTTTTTCTTTTGTATCTGAACAAGGTTCTTTAAAAAAAAAAGCAAATTTTACACCTTTGCCCTTGCAGAATATTGTAAGATTTTAAGCAGCACATTACACACCTTTTGTTAATTTTTACAACTCTGCACAATATGGTCTTTTACAGTAAAACTAATTCTTCACGTATTAATTCAAGGAGGCATGCAGTCTGGCTTTTAATACAGTCTAATATTTATAATTGGCAATATCAGCTGCCTTTAAAATTCATACACTGTTGTGGTAGTGGAGGAGTGGGACAAAAAAAATAATTAGTCCATCCTGCTAATTTATTTCTACCAATGTTGATAAGGGAACTGTCACATACCTTGCATGTTTTCATCTAATTTGAGTGAAACACCAACATCACAGATCTTAATGGTCTGAAAATCTCCTTTAATGACGATATTACAAGATTTGATATCTCCATGCAAGAGTCTTTTCTCATTATGCAGATACTGAAAGTTTCAAAAGTAAATAAGTATTTAAGAGTAATAATTCTGCAGAAATGCACTTATCAGTGTAAAAATGTAGTATTAAAATGTTGCTAGTGAAATAAAAACAGGCGGAGGTTGAGAATTCTCCATGAAGTAAACTACTTTTGAAACAAAACTTTTGATCTTGCTACTGAACACAGAAATCTCAATGTTTATTCTTTTTAAAATGAAGTATTTTAATAAATTACCAATATGCAAGGCTGTAGGAAGAAAGATGATGCAATATATTAACAAGAAAAAAATCAAAATTATTAAATGTTAACCTCATCTACCTCATGAAATGGGCAGACCTGCAAAGGTACCTGAACTAAACACACAGCAGCTGTATGACATAGCAGGCAATCATCTTGAAGTGGAGCAAAAGCACATTATTTTTGCAAGTTAAGTGGCTGTGTTAGAAAAATACATAAAATGAAAAATGCAGAACAAATGATAAATGGTAATGAAATGATTTGACAATAGCTACAATATTAGTAAAGGGAAGGGATGAGCAAGTTGAGTAATAATTTACAAAACAGATAATTAACTGGGAACTGCTCCTGGACATGTCAGCAGTATTTTTAAACTGGACTGGCAAAAGGTCATTGCGGAGAACACAAAAATGAATTAGGAAGCTAAAAATGAATGGATAACACTGACTTAAGACTAAACTGGAATTGCATGTTTCATAAACTAGTTTTAATCATTATATTATGATTGCAATATTTATAATGCCAGAGTCTGGTACAGAATTGTGAATTTTATGAAATCCAGTACTTTATCCATCATGAATCAGATATTTTATACTTCCCTATCAATCTGTTCAGAGATGTTATTCCAGATTTCCTGAGCTGTGGGAGACCTTAAACCGAGATCTTCTGGCTCAAAGATAGAGTCACTACCACTGTGACACAACAATCCTATAGACTTTTCAAATACCATCAGTAACATTTTGTCCATTAATCTAATTGAAGACATACTTTTATCTATGTCTTGACACTTTAATCAGCTTAGTCACGAAAGGATACATTAGTATAGCATTCATTTACTCAATTAATAACATCAGCAACCTTAATCCAAAAAAGGATTTTTATTTTAGAAAAGCAAGATTGTAACTGTAATTTAAGATGTATGATTTAAATACATTTTAATATCATTTATTTTGGATATATGAATATTGAGCCAGTGAGGTGTTTGAAGGCATTTTATGTTTAACTTACAAGTATTTCTACAGCTGGTGTTTTCTTTGAAAACAAACTATTAGAGACAATTCCTGAAGAATAACATGGTTTTGTTTACATTGAGAGAGTTTACAAGCAAATGAAGCAAAGAGTGTTGTGCACTAGTTTTTCAGATAGAAAGTTCTGGGTGTTTTTGTACTCAACAGAAACACGCACACCTTGAGAGAGAGAAAAAAGTTTCAGTTTGGAGAAGTTTGCAGACATCATGGTGGAAGCTAGATGTGTAAAACAGTTGCTTCTGAGTTTTAAGACCGTTAAGAAATTGGTTACCTCAGTGCAAGGAGGCTAGTTTAAAACTTGCAGACCAAACCCTGAAAGGATTATTTAAGACTGAGGAAATCTAAATTGCACAAAGATGCAAGACTAACAGATTCTCAAGATAGGAATTGAACCCAAGTTAAACTAAGCTCCATAGATGTGAAACAGGAGAAAATTCTCTCTGGTGAGAATACTTTAAAAGGCTGTTGCAATTGATACTGTTACAGTTAATAGGATTGTATTTTATTGTCTATTAAATTTGTGTTATGCCGAAATAGATTGGTTTATTCTGTTCTATCTTCACATCATTTGCATTAGAAAGCTTCTGTTTTATTATCAAACTCAAATGTACAGCATCGAATGTTTATGTTTCAGTGAAAGAGCACATTATCAAAACAAAGATAAAACCCTATCAAGCCAGGTTTTAATCTGGGATTGACTTAACTCGTAATAATATCAGCTGGTATTATAACAGCTAACATTAGCTAGTCCTTATTTTAAAACATAAATTTGTTCTGAAAAATGGGTAAATTGGCTAAGACCTGATTTATTAGGTATGCACAAGTACCACACAGTGATAGTAGTGAGCCTTCCTGAATATTTATTTTAATAACTGCTTAAGTTTTAAAATAATCTGGAAAAACCAAGCATGTAATTTTGAACTAGAACAAGGGGATCAGACTAGCTACAGATGGCAGCATTTCATCCCGTAAAACATAACTGCAGCAGCAGCTGGAGTTTTACAATAATTTTGCCATGGTGTGGACATTTATTTCTGGCAGCAGCTTTTCCATGAGCAAACTCATTGATTTCAACTGTTTAATTTCACCCCTCCTAAAACTTTGCACTTCCTTAAACTTTAATCTCTTGTGTATTCCTCACTGAACGATTGGCAGCCAGACATTCAGCTCTGATCAATAATTTCTCCTGATGTCTCTATTTTTGCCTGTGCAAATTGTGCCTTCAACATTGTTGTTCATCTGAACTTGAAAAATAATTTGATAAGTTACCACAGAATAGCAAAACAGAAGCCCATGACATTCAAGAGCATGGTGCATGAGTATAAAAGTGGGGAAGTGAGAAGTTGGAGAATAGCAGTGACAATTACTTTACAAGTTGGAAGGAGGTACATGACGACATATCCAAGGGATGCAGTTAACCTAACGTTCCACTTGATACACATTCAGTAACTGGCGCATAATTGCAAAGTTTGTTACTGCCATGAAACTTGGAAAGATTGTTAACAATGAGAAAAGGAATGAGCCTCAGAAGCACAGATTTATGAAATGGGCAAACACAGAAGTGTTAACAGCTTTTACGTAGTAAGTAAGGAGAAACGGTTTCCAGTGACAGCAGATGGGTAACTAAAGGCACACATTTAAGATAATTGGTGGTGTAATAAAGAAATAGTGTATTCACAAATGCACTGTCCAAAAGGAAGTAGATTAAAAGATAAACTTTCAAAAGGAAATTAAGTATTTGAAAAGGAAAAAAAAATGCAACAGTATGATGAAAGAGTCGGCATTCAATAATGTAATATGGGAGGGCAGGGGGTTGTGGAAGAAACTATGTGGATTTACCATCGTAGTGAACCCTACACTTATGCAAGGTCTTGACATGTCACCTACAAACTGGTGCCGGGAACTGGCCACAAAATTATTCTCTCAAATAAATGCTCTAGTACTTTAACCAATACACTGGATGTGGGATGATAATGACTGGCAGCATTAATGAGCCTTTGTAAAACTAATCTAAAAAAAGTTGAAAAAGAGACAAACTCTCAACTATTTGGAGTTATACCTAATATAAAGGAAGAGATCTGTTACTGTTGGAAACCAATCATTTCAGCTCAATAAGATCACTGCAGAGGTTTCTCAGGGTAGTATCCCAGACAGAAATAGCTTCAAATTGCTTCATTGAATTTGGTCCTTAAGGTCAAAGCGGAGCTGTTAATTGCTGCCATGTTGCCAGTTCCAGTCCCAACTCTTTATAATGAAACAAATATTCCATACCCACTTGCATCAAAATCTGGACATTCAGGCTTGGAGTGACAGTTGGTCAATAACATTTATGCCATCTAAGTACAAGGCAATGACTATCCCAAACAAATGAAAAATATAACTATTTCCCCTCGATGTTCAACAATATAACCATGTCTATGTCCTCAATTATCCACACCCGGGGGAATCACCATTCATCTGAAAATTAACTGGACTAGCCAGATAAATAATGTGGCTACAAAAGCAGGTAATGGGCTATGAATTATCAACAAAATATCTTGCCTAAGACCCCTAAACCTGCACACCATCTACAAAACAACAAGTAAGCAATACAATTAAACACTCCACTCATCTCAAGGAGTGCGGCTTCAACATTTCTGATAGATGGAGTATTCCCATTTAACCACACAGAAGGAATATTAGAATTCAACAATAATTCTCAATTCACTATGAAACTTAAAGCCATACTGCACAAGAAAAGTATCAGTTTATTTGACACCAATACTTAAATTGGGACAAGACAACAAGCATAGGTTGGCCCTAAGGTTTGATTTCCCCAAAATAACTGATACCCCTATACATGGAAGGTCATTACCGTAAACACCTTCCACAGATTGTCGAGATCACAGCTAATTAATTTCCATTGTATATGCATAAAACTAAAAGATTTTAATTAGCCAGTTATAGCTGTATTTATTGCATCTCAGATCTTAAACCTTAGAATTAAATTTAACTATTTATGCAGTGTTTATTACAATAGCATTCATTACATAATTCCTCATTTGGTAGCGCCTGAATATAAGCAGATGGAATATAGAGATTGAATATTCATTTGAAAGGTAACAAATCCTATGTTTCCTGACTCCCAGTTATCTTTGTTGACAGACTTTTAAAAATTATTTTCCAGCTGCAGTTTCCCTCTTCCTCTTTGCATCTTTTTTCTACTTCCCCTCCAGACCCTAAAATCCCTTCATATTTACTTTCTTCCTCCAAACCCCATACAATTATTTCTCCTATCCAGAACATCAATGTTACATCCCTGTCACTTGTTCAAAATTGTGGAATTTCTTCCCTAACATGATGTCACATAACTGTAGCAATTCAAAAAGGCAATTCATCATCTTCCCCAGAGAAAGTGGAACTGGGCAATAAATATTGGCCAAATACATTACTCATATCTCAAATGAATATTTAACAAAATACCTTCAATCCATAAGCTACATGCAGAGCTACTTTCAGGATGGTAGAAGCAGGAAAAGGTTCTTTGCCATTTTCCTTCCTTTCTTCTATCAGATCATTCAAAGACTTTTCTCCTCCAAACTCCATAGCTAGACACTGAGTACCATCATTTGCTTTAGTAAAAGCTCTGTACCCTGCGGACAGAAGGTATCAATTTAAAAGTGCTACAGTTTCTTAGAAGTGTAAAGATGAGACTAATCCTTACTTTAAAAAAATAAAACTGCAAGTTTACATCTGCAACCTCTCCATTAGTTGCCACAGTTTTTTTTAAAACTAGAATTTAGGTAAGATGGAGCTGTATAAAACAAGCAATGGGATATCCATTCAAAAGCTAACATAACCATTGTTTGTACATAATAGTAACTGTGCTGAGGAAGAAATTCAGTGCCAGAGATATTTTTCAAACAGAAGTGAGTGTTTTATGGGAAAAGTTTCAATCAAGCCTTTCAAGAGCGAATTTGATAATTATCTCGAGAAAGAAATATGAGGCTACAGGTAAAAAGCTGAGTAGTAGAATCAGGTGAACTACTCTTGCAGACAGCTGGCACACACATGACAGGCCAAATGGCTTTCCCGTGCCATAATTATTCAACAATTTCAAGTTGTTTGCGATGGCAGTGATAGAAGAATTTTAGCTGGATCAGAATTCCTTGCTTCTCTCTAGAATGAATTCGTTAACATCCATTTAACTACGTAAATTGGATCTCCAGTTAGAGTCTCATCCATAAGAAAAACAATAATATTTTGGACACTACAAAGTCTAATTTTTGTTAGTAGTCCAAGCATAGATGTGGAAGCACTTCACCCAATTAAAACTGTAGGCATCACATCAAATTGTAGGTGACAACCAGTTCAGATTCAGATTCAGATTCAGATTCAATCAGGCCAGTGCTGTTTGATATAAATGGAGGAATGTACTTTGATATTATTTTGAGACAGACGTGTGAAAAGACAAGTACAATGTTCAATACTAAAGGGAACTATATAATTCAAATTTCTATGTGGTACAAATACTAGCGAGTGACTGTTGATTTAAAAAAAAATTACTTAGGTTCATATTGTGCTTTCTCAGATTTTTCTACATTAAACATGTAAACAAACCTACCAACAATATTTGGATGCTCAATATCTTTCAGCAGTTTGGCTTCTTGCTGAAGTCGCTTTAAGTAAATATTTTGCTGCTCTGTATTACACTTGGCATTAATTTTTTTCACAGCCCATGGAGAACTTGATTTGCCTGTGGGGGATCTAAAAACAATATTTTTTGCAAAATAGCATGACTGCAATATCACTAAATTACATTATTGTACTCCAATTCAGTGATAATACTGGAGTCATGCAGGGACAAATCTTTTTCATGTTATGAATACCATATGTTTTCACAGGTTTAGTAGTTTCATAGAATCCCTACAGTACAAAGAGAGGCCATTCGGCTCATCAAGGCTGCAGTGACCCTCTGTAGAGCATTCCATCCTGCACCCTATCACCATAATCCCACATTTTACCACGGGTAATCTACCTAGTCTACACATCCTTGAACACTACGGGTCAATTTAGCATGGTTATAACCCGCACATCTTTGAATTGTGGGAGGAAACCAGAGCTGTGCAGATACAGGAAGAATGTGCAAACTCCACACAGACAGTCATCAACAGCTGGAATCGACACCTGGTCCCTAGCAATATGAGGCAGCAGCGTTAACCAATGAGCTGCCTCATGATGGGAAAAAAGTCATAGCACATCTTACGTTGCCAATACTTAATCAGGCAGTAATAGCCTCAACAGCTCCCAAATTGATTTTGGAAATCACAAATAGCAATAAAAAGATAACCAAGGTATTGAAAAAGAACAAACTATGTACCAGATTTTCATTCTAAATAATGATATTTTATGTGAAGCTATCCAGGCTCACGGAATTAATAGAAAATTAGCCAAGCATCTCAAAATTTAAAAATACGATATGATCAACAAACAATACTCCATGTGAGGGTACAGTAACAAGTGACATTTTGCAAGGTTTGGAATTCTTTTTAAGCTATTCATAAAGCACCAAAGCAGTATCACTTAACTATGATCTAAGTCATTTGTAATAACTGCTCAGTAGTCAAACCATCAAAGCTGTAATTATATCAAATCTGGTTTGAGAAAGAATTCTTTTCAATATACATTTTGGACATTTTTTTTGTGCAATATAACTCAAAGAAAACAAAGAACAGGATCCTTAAGGACACAGTTGTCAAGACTTTCAGAAGTTCAACTACAAAAACTAAACTTGACAACATTGGGTCTACAAGAAACCAGGTTGCATG
>NC_057712.1:79848684-79855356 GCF_004010195.1 Chiloscyllium plagiosum | reverse complement strand
GAATAAAGTATATTTTTGAAATAAAAAAAAGTATAGGCGTGCCTGTGCCTGTGTGTGTGTGTGTGTGTGTAGGAGTATCTGTGTGTATGTATAGTGCAATGGTGGTCACCGAGCAGAGGCTGATAGCTAAGTTCGGTACCCATAGGGAGGGCCTCAACCGGGACTTTGGGTTCATGTCATATTACAGGTGACCACCATTGCACTATACACACACGCAGATACTCCTACACACACACACACACAGGCACTCCTATACACACATACGCACGGACACACAGACGTGCATACTGACACCCACACACATGCACCCCCTCACAAACGTAAGACACTCTGCACTCACTACACACACACACATACACTTTCTCACACTCACAACCCCCAACCCAGACAGACACACACACCCAGACAGACAAAGACCCACATGCACACATATATTTTGTGGGGTGAATTTGTACTTTCAGTGTTACATTGTACTTTGCTCAAAAACTGCATGCATTCATGTAGAACTCTGAGCTCAAAAACTGCATGAATTTATGTAAAACTCTGTTATCTCACTTTTTAGATTCAAATCAATCTAAACATCTTGGCATAGACAGAGAACACAGGGGGCCAACACCTTCAACATATTGTCGAGCTATCACCATTGTTAATAGCTAATCCGAGAATGCAACTTTTTAAAAAAAGGTTTTGTGATTTACACATGAAAGAAGTGAAACTATCACTGTATCCTAACAAATGAAAGGCTTAACAGACAATCAACTTTTCAATGTATAATTTCAGTTACATCACACTGTAAATTTTTGCTGTAAGTTCCGTGTTAGAATTGAGCCCTCCACTATCACCTGATGAAGGAGCGTCGCTCCGAAAGCTAGTGTGCTTCCAATTAAACCTGTTGGACTATAACCTGGTGTTGTGTGATTTCTAACTTTGTACATCCCAGTCCAACACCGGCATCTCCAAATCATGTTGTCAAGTTGGTCGTGTGTCACTGAGCTTTGGCTTCACTAAGCTTCATCCATCGCTGAACTCTGTCTCCACTTTCACGGAGCTTTATCTTTACAGAGTTTCAACTTCACAGGGCAAGAGAGCAAATGGCGATTTTGAGCGAGTGTAGATATTTTAATAGTGAAACATTGGGGCTTAGATCTCATGCATTTTAGGATTAGGCCATGTTCTGGCGGTGAGTACAGCCCTAATATGATGAACATGTCAAGTCTCTCTGCCCCTGTTCACAACCTCACAGGATAGCTACTGTTTAGCCATTTATGGAAATTCATCCTTGCTGCTTGAAGTTTTCACTGATTCTTAACTGCCCTGTGAACAAGTGACTAACTGTGGGCAAAAGAGACGAAGCACACTCTGTTTTGTGTGTGGCAAGGTGGTCGCTGGCAAGAATTGCTGACTGATAAATGGGGTTCATAGAATCCTGTAGTGGAGATAGAGGCTATTTCGCCAATCGGATCCACACTGATCCTCCAAAGAGCATCCTACTCTATCTGCATAACCTTGTATTTACCATGGTTGTTTCATCCAACCTGCGCATCCCTGTACACTACAGGGCAATTTAGCTTAGCCAATCCATCTAACCTGTACATCTTTGGACTATGTGAGGAAACTGGAACACTCAGCAGAAAGTTATGCAGACACGGGAAGAATATGCAAACTCCACACAGACTGTCACCCAAGGTTGGAATCAAAACTGGATCCCTGGTGCTATGAAGCAGCAGAGCTAACCACTGTGCCGCCATACCGCCCCTATAATACCACTCAGCCACCTCCTCCCTGACTGGGATTGGAGATGGGAGGAGGGGTTTCTGACCCACACAGTCAGATGCTACAGGTCAGATACCTGTCACACCCAACAACATCTCAGCCATGTTTCCACAGTAACATTCACAAATCAGCAAACTGCAGTGCCCATACACAAAAACAAAGCCTGCTTAGACAAAAGAAGTCTGGGAACAAAAGTATCCGCAGAAGGCTGAACCATGGCAAAAGGCCAAATTAGGAGATGTTCATAAAACAGTCAGCCACCATGCACTGAAATGGTTCAGCAAACCACTGCACAATTGTCAAGAAATAAATAAAGCCAAATGTAGCACCAGTAATGTACCATTCCTTTTCATAAATCAATATTCATTTTGTATAACCTTGTTGGTATTTTTTAAGTATCCTGCTAAAACATTCTTCTGCATTTTCCCTACTCAGCCAATTCTGTAACTCTGGTTTTCTCTCTCCTTTCTTTTGCAAATAGTGTGATTACATCTGCCACCGTCCAGTCCGTCAGGACTGTCCATAATGTACAGAATTTTGGAAGATGACCCAACCAACCATTTCCAAGGCAACCTCATTTAGTATCCAGGGTATAGATTATCCGACACTAGGATTTTATTAGCTTTCAGTCCTACCAATTTTCACTAGTGCTATTTTTTTGACTAATACCAATTTCCTGAAATTCCCCCTTTTTTAATAGAAAGTTGCTTCCCTATGTGGGATATAGGTAAATTAATGTTACTTCTGCAGTTCTGCAATTCTGCAATTATAATTTCTGATACAAAGTAAATGAACTCACACCAGTGTGTAAGTGTTTCGGCTGGGAGCTGAGTCAACAAGAATGGAAACTATGTGGAGGAAATATATAATTGTTTTTGTATTAGCTAAATTTGTATGCCAGCATGAAACGTGATTGCAAAACAATGGTAGATATTATGGGCAAATAGATAAGATGTCGTGAGGGAATGAAGTTAGGCTAGATACGCCTGTACAAACAGGAGGTATGAACATCTGTTTCCCACTTTTACAGAGACACAGGAACAAATCCTAATTAAAGAGGTCATAGGGATCAGAGTGGCTTCGGGAGAAGCCCAGATGGAAAGAGTAGATACTGATGAAGAAAAAATATGTCTAACAATGACCTGCAGTGGGATGAGGTCAAATGGCCTTGTGAGGCCAGAAATCAGCATTTTGTCACAGACCAGGCCGGATAAGGCAAGAGATAAGCAGGAGTGGTGGGACCAGTCTTAGGGAAGTGGAGGATGTAAACAGGGGGGGAAACAATGAAAAAAGATAAAAATATGTAGGAACCAAATTATATAAATATCGAGAGTTTGTTGAATTTGGTGTGTATGTCCTCTGCCTTATAGGCACTGGACATCACACCCACTTGCAAGTGTAAAAATAAAGGACACTATTGATTCAGATTTTGGTCTCGGACTGCAATTATTGAAGTGTGTGTGAGCTTTGTTTCTCACAATTGGGGGCTCGTCTGGGATTTTCTTCCGTCACCAGGGGTGAGTGGCTGGCCTTGGACACTGGGAAGACGCGTCCCGTTCCCCATTGAGGAGCGGTCCCGTGTCCTGGTTTGGTCCGCTCCCTTGAGCGAATGTTACGGATCCCACAAGAGAGACATCTGAATCAGACAGTGATAGGACTCGATAGGACATACGGCAAAAAGGGGCCAGGCATCTCTGTGCACAAACCAAGGTAAGAAACTTGACTTTTAAGTATTGCCTTGGTGGCCAGGATTGAGTTTTAGTAGTTAATAAGGGACTAACGAAGGAACTCAATATGGGTTGTGCCGTGGGTAAGGAAAAAGCCTCCGGGAAAACAAAAGAAGAAAAAGGCAATGGAAATGGAGGTGGGGTCCCTTACAACATACCTCCAGAATGTCCTTTGGGCAGGATGTTTTGGAATTGGCAAAATAATACTTGTACAAGGGAAAAAGATGATTAAATATTGTTGCTTTGTATGGACTAAGGAATCCATTCTTCTTCCCGCCATCTTCTGGCCAAAGTACAGGTCGGACGAAGACTGGGTTTGTAAATATCTGAATTTATATGTCAATGTGTGAGAGAGAGAGAATGAAAAGAACTGTACAGCTGGTAGAAAGTTTAACCCTTTGTGATTTGGTTTGAATGAACATTTGTTTGTTGGTGATTGAATGTTTGTGTTTTATTCCCTGATGCTTGAGTTCCAGGACTGTTTTGAATCTGATTTTTATTAAGGAAACTTAACATGATTTCTTTTAAGGTTAAGGATTCTACAGAGATTATGAAAAAAAAAGAATGATAACTCCTGTTCTTTTTATAGGTCATGACTGCCTTATTGTCAGTTTCTAACTAATCTCTTTTATCTTTACATAAAAGCGATTTATGGAGGACAGTTGAAGTTTCAGTTCAACATTAAATTGTAGTAAAAACGAAACTCCTATGGTTAATATCTGTGACCTTGGATTCGGCAATTGTTCATGCATTAGAAGTTTTTTTTTTAAACTTGAATAGACAAATTCTTTTAAGGCAGCTCTGATTATTTCACGACCTATAGTATTGTAATTGAGCAACGATTGGTCAGGACTACTTAAGAAAACTAATTTTGGATTTAAATTAAGGGACTAAGACTGGGTGATTACAGGGGATTTCAAAATTGGGAACTGTATGCATTTTATATTTTAAATATTAAATACTGAATAAATGAAAGTAAATATATAAATATATTTACAAGTTAGGAACAGGCTTTAAAAGTTAGTCAAGCATGAATTGGTGAATTGGTGTTTGAAATTATGGGGAGCTAGAAATAGTGCAATATTTCTTTAAGAAAAAAAAAAGGAAGAACGTAACGACTTATCCCCTTCGGGAGGTACCAATAGGGGACAAAGAGATTGGGTTTGTAAGTGCCCCCCTCACTAGTGGGCAGGTCAGAACATTTAAAAAGGGAATGAAGGTCCTGGTTGAGGATCCGGTGGGGTTGTCTGAACAAATTGATCAATTATGGGGCCAAGTCTGTATACCTGGGCTGAGTTAATGTCTATTTTGAATATACTATTTACTGGGGAAGAAAGGGGACTTATACGAGGAGCAGCCATTAAAAAACGGGACAGGGAACACCCGATTGGAGATGGGGATGCTGGACAGGGAGAGGTAAAGTTTCCCCTCAGAGACCCCCAGTGGGAAAACCAAAACCCGGAGCATAGAGAAGAAATGAGGGAATTGAAAGACCTGATTCTAAAAGGAATAAGAGAGGCAGTTCCGAAGTCACAGAATTTGACTAAAGCCTTTGAAGTTAGACAGAGAAAGATGAGACTCCCTCAGCTTTCTTGCAAAGATTAAGGGACTCAATGCGGAAATATTCTGGAATGAACCCTGAGGACCCAGTGGCACAGGGTCTTTTGAAAGTACATTTTGTGACAAAGGCATAACCAGACATACAGAGAAAGATACAGAAGATAGAAGGTTGGAGTGAAAAACCATTAGATGAATTGTTAAGAGAGGCACAGAAAGTGTTTGTAAGAGGGAGGATGAGAGACAAAAACAGAAGGTGAAAATGATGGTAGCTACAGTTGATGAGGTAGTTAAGAAAAGAATGGAACCAATAGTGAGCAACCAGAGCAGCGGGTGGCAGCATGTAGGGCAGAGAGGAAGAGGGAGAGGGAGAGGACAAGGGGGAGCATTTGACAGAGGGTTCGAGCGACAGGGGCAGAGATGGAGGTCTCCACAGGCAGGATGCTATTATTGTGGGAAGAAAGGGCAATTCCACTTATGAATTTTGATGAAGAATAAGGGTGTCAGGGGTTCCTGTCCTCGGGGAGCCCACCAGGAACCCTTGATAAACCTGAAGGTGGGACCCTATATGGAAGAGGTAGTCTTCCAAGTAGATACGGGGGCAGCACGGTCATCGCTGAATTTTAAACCAAAGAAAGTAGAAATGTCGACACGGGTCAATTACTGTTTCGGGGGTAAAAGGGGAAGGATTTACTGTTCCAGTATTTAAACGTATGATGATAGAAGGTCCTAAGGATAGGGTCATAGGGGAACTGTTGTATATCCCTGATATAGGAAGTAACTTACTAGGGAGAGACTTAATTATCCTTTTAGGACTGGAGATTGGAATTCAGGAAAAAGAATTAGTTGTACAAATGGCAATGTTGACAGAGGATGTGGAGAGAGAGAGATAGACCCTATTGTATGGGCTAGGGAAGGGAATCGTGGAGGACTACAGATCCCTCCCCTTGAAATAAATTTAAAACGGAAAGGGGACATTGTCTGTGAGCGACAATATCCTATTTCCATAGAAGGTAAATGAGGACTGCAGCCAGTAATTGAAGGACTGATTAGGGATGGACTGTTGGAGCCATGTATGTCTCCTTATAATACCCCAATTCTACCAGTGCAGAAATCTGATGGAACTTATCAATTGGTGCAGGATTTGAGAACATTAAATCGAATAGTACAGATCAGGCACCCAGTGGTGCCAAACCCCTAATTGTTATTAAGTAAGATCCCTCATGACCACAAATGGTTTAGTGTGATAGATTTAAAGGGTGCCTTTTGGGCTTGTCCCTTGGCAGAGGAAAGATTTGGGACTATCCCCCTATGAAATTTTATTTGGATTACCTTATCTGGGAACGAATGGAGAATTGCCAATTCCCGAAACTAAAGATTTGTTTTTAAAGAAGTATATACTGGGCTTGTCCTCCTCTTTATCTTTCCTCAGAAAACAGGGTCTATTGGCACAGACTCCGCCCCTTGAATTTGCTGTTCATCCCATCCAGCCAGGAGATTGAGTCTTAACAGAATCATGGACAGAGACTAAGCTGCAGCCAGACTGGGAAGGGCCGTACCAGGCTCTTTTGACCAGAACAGCAATAAGGACGGCGGAGAAAGGCTGGACTCATTA
>NC_057712.1:79829291-79845119 GCF_004010195.1 Chiloscyllium plagiosum | reverse complement strand
CCAGTCTTAGGGAAGTGGAGGATGTAAACGGGGGGGGGGGGGGAAACAATGAAATAAGAAAAAAATATGTAGGAACCAAATTATATAAATATTGAGAGTTTGTTGAATTTGGTGTGTATGTCCTCTGCCTTATAGGCACTGGACATCACACCCACTTGCAAGTGTAAAAATAAAGGACACTACTGATTCAGATTTTGGTCTCGGACTGCAATTATTGAAGTGTGTGTGAGCTTTGTTTCTCACACCTAGCACTTCTGAGAAATTTATTCGACCTTCTTCTTTGAAGACAGAACTAAGCAGTTCTTTCACTGCTCTGCCATTTCCTTGCTCTCCTTTTACAATTCTCATGGTCAGTAATGGGCCTACATTTGTTCTTAGTAACCGTTTTGTTTTACATACATTCAGAAGCTCTCACTGTTTGTTTTATGTTTCTTGAACTTTACCCTCATACTTTATTTCTCTCCTCCTAATCAAGCTGTTGGTCCTCCTTTCCTAAATCTAAATTGCTTTCAGTCCTCAGCCTTGCTACCTTTCCAGCAACTTTATGTAATTCTCTTTATTCTAATACTAAATTTGTTTTGCTAACTGTGGTTAACCCACTCTGCCCCATGTGCTCTTTGACCCAAACTAAATATATAACTGCTCCAAGCCATGCATTTGTGAATTAAAATATTAACCATTGTCTATCCACTTTCATATCTTGTATGAAGTGATCCAATCTATTGCAGCCACACACTCCTCATACCTCTGTAACCTTTGTTTCTGGACCCTACTTTCAGATTGGACAACTTCATTTCCAATGAAGTATTCTATCATTTCATGGTAAATTTCTCCTTAAAGGACCTCTCACAAAAAAATCAAATCAACTCTAGGAAGTCTGCCCCCAAGTTGTTTCCTCCAAAAACTAGCTTGAAATCCCGTCTTTTACACACACCAGGAATTCACCATTATTGCTCATATGATTTGCACAGACAATATGTAGATTAAAATCACTCATGATTACTTTAGCATTCTTGTTGCAATGATTTTTAATTTCCTGTTTAATGCCATCTCCTACCTCAGCACTATTGTTTGGAGGCATTTAGACAACAGCCACTGATATTTTCCTCCAGTTGTTGCTTCTTACTTCCATCCAGATTGATTCCACTCCTAGATTGCCTGCACCAATATCCTTTCTCATTATTGTACCGATTGCAGCTTTCACTAACTATGCTCCCTCACCTCCTTTGCCATTTAGCCTGTTGTTCCTAAAGATTGAATGTTCTTTTGGATGTTCAGATCCCAGCCTTGGTCGCCCTACAGCCTTAATAATCGCAATCATATTAAATCCCTATACCAACTATTTGCACTGTTAATTCATCTATCTTATTGCAAATGCCTTATGCATTCAGATTATGATTCCTGTAGACATTTCTTTATGACATTTTTACATATTTTGTTTGTATTCCAACCCTATTTGTTGCTAGCCCTTGTTTCCTCTGTCATCCAATTTTACTCTCTACTGTCTATTATCTCCATCACTGTTTCATCACTCTTGTCTCTCCACGCAGAATCCTATGCCCCATCACTCTACTAAGTCCTCTGTGACTGTACTAGCAAATGACCCGTGAGGATATTTGTCACATCTTCCCCAACATCAAACCCAATGCTGTAAGCATCTAAGTCCCTCCCACCTACACCATCCCCCCAGTCACAAACTAATTCAGTCTAATCTCCTGTTCCTGGTCTTGTTAGCACAGAGCACTGGTAGTAATCCCGAGATAACTACATCTGAGGTCCTGATTTGTTCATTTATTTCCTAAGTCCCTTTATTCTGCCTGCGAAATTTCATCCCTCTTTTTCTCTATTTCATTGATATGGATGCAATTCTCCCTCCTGCAGACACTCAGTGATATGTTACCTCCTTGATCTTGGAGGTTACATACCATCCTATTTTCTAATCTGTGGTCACAGAAACACCTATTCTGTCCCCTTTATAGAACTATAGATTTTACAGTACTGGAGCAGGCCATTCGACCCTGTACCCAGTCCTGAACGAGGGTCATAGTGTTATGCAGCATGAAAACAGATTCTTCAGTTCATCTAGTCTACGCCGACCAAGTTCTCACACCAAATCCGTCCCACTTGCCTATGTTTACTGCATATCCCCCCCGACCCTTTCCTATTCATGTACTTATTCAAACATTTTTAAAATGTTGTAACTGTACTTGCATCCACCACTTCGTCTGGCAGTTCATTCTGCATAGGAACCACTCTCTGTGTAAAAAAAGTTGTCCCTCATGTCCTTTTTAAATCTTCCTCCTCTCACCTGAAAAATATGCCCTCAGTTTTGAACTCCCCCACTCTAGGGAAAAGATCCTTGCTATTCACTTTATCTAGGCCCCTCATGATTTAATAAACCTCTTTCAGGTCACCCTTCACTCCAGTGAAAAAGGTCCTAGCCTATTTTGTAGCTCAGACACTTCATTCCCAGACACATGCTGGTAAATATTTTCTGGACCTGTCCAATTTATTGATATTCTTCCTGTATCAGGGCAACCAGAACTGTACATGTTACCTCAGAAGAGGCCTCACCAAAATCCTGGACAACTTCAACAAGACCTGCCAACATGCTCAATGGTCTGATCAATGAAGGCAAGCATGTTAAACATTTTTTTAACCATCCTGTCTACCTATGATGCAACTTTCAAAGAATCATGAACCTGAACCCTAGGTCTCTCTGTTTTGCCACACTATCCAGGGCTTGACCATTAATTGTATAAGTCCTGCCTTTGTTTGTTTAACTAAAATGCAATACCTCACATTTACCCAAATTCAACTCCATCTGCAACTCCTCCACCTATTGACCCCATCTGATTAAGATGGCTACCCACCTAGTTCCATACTCCTGCCTTATCTTCTAGTCCACTAAATTAATTATTTTAAAATATATATCCAGCTCTCTTTTGAAATCTCATATGGAATTCATCTCCATCTCTCTCCTAGTAAGAGCATTCCAAATCCTAGCAACGAGTAAAGAAGTTCCTCCTCATCACACTCCTAGCTTCCTTGCTGACAACCTTGAAATTGTGACTAGTTACTGACATAACAACTTGATCCTGTCAAAATTATTCATAATTTTGAATACCTCGATAAGGTTACCTCTTAAACTTTTCTGCTCCAAGAAGGATAAGTCCAATTTCTGTAAATCTTTTCTTGTATCTAAAATCAATCATTCTTGGTATCATTTTATTAAATCTGCTTTGGCTCTCTCAAGGGCATTATCATCTTTCCATGAATAAAATGCCCAGAACTGAACACAGTATTCCAAATGTGGTCTCACCAATGATTCGTAGAGGTATAACATCACTTACTACCTTTTATATTCTGTGCCTATTTATAAACCCAAGGATCCTATAAGCCTTCTTAACTTGCCTAACCACCTTTGGAAAATCATGTATGTAACTTCAAGAGGTCTCTCTGCTCCTCTACTGTCCTCAGGGTTGTACCATTGAGCCTGTATTGTCTCTCCGTGTTTCTTCTACTAAAATGCATTGCCTCACATTTCTCTGCATTGAAATTCATCTGCCAAGTGTCTGCTAATTTGGCCAACATGTCAGTCTCTCTCTAAAGTTGCTAAGCATCATCCTCACAATTCACTATTCTCCCTCACTTAGTATCATCTGCAAATTTAGAGATTTTGCACTGGAAACCCATCTCCAAATCATTTACAGAAAAGCAACAGTCCCAACACCAATCCCTGGGCAACAACATTTTCAACTTGTCTCCAATCTGAGATATGTCCATCTATATATATCTCTGTTACCTATCCTTTTACCAACTTCAAATCCATGCTGCCCAGGACCCAACAATCCCAATCATTTCTAATTTGCTAACCATCTTACCATGTGGGCACCTAATGAAATGCTTTCTAAATGTACAAACATATATCATCCACAGTACTGCCCTCATCTGCTGTCTGTGTCACCTCACCAAAATTATGATGGAATTCCCTGTCAGTATTGCTGTCACGTCTTTTTCTCCTTTTCTCTTGCAATTGAGCCACTCTTGGTGCCACACACTTGGATCTTGCATGACCTACCCTTGAATAATTTGTTCTTTTTGTTTAATTTATCTACATTAAAGGTCATCACTCAGTCTGTGCTGCCTCCCTGTCAAACTTATACAATTATAATACAATACAATTCAGTACAGCACAGGAACATACCCTTCAACCTATCAAACCTGCGCCGATTCCTAATCCTTATTCCTACTTATTACCCATGCACAGCTTCTATCTCTCTGCTCACTTCCCATTCATGTGTCTATCAAGGTACAGCTGAAATGTTGCTAATGTGCCTGCTTCCCCCACTTCCACTGGCAAGTGTGTTCCAGGCACACACCCTCTGCGTGAAAACTTTTCCCCACACTTCTCCCCTAAACTTTCCTCCTCTCACCATGAACCTGCGCCCTCTTGTAGTTGACCTTTCCAGCTTGGAAAAAAGCCTCTGACTATTCCTATCCACATCTCTCATAATTTTGTAGACCTGTATCAGGTTGCCCCTCTTGATCAACCGTGGCTTGGACTTGGTGGCCAGCTTAGAAGGGAGTTGTATGTGGGGACCCTCTGGAATTCCCATCATATCAGACTCCAAAAGAATTTTCTGGGAAATTGAACATTCCGCTGGACAATTCCTGCATGCCTGGAACTCACCCACAGTCTCAGGGTTTTGATGAAATTAAGTAAATAGTTAATATGGAAAAGTTAGATATTAAATTCATATTCTAACTTCTTACTAAATGTCAAACTGAGCTGAAAATGTGTTGCTGGAAAAGCGCAGCAGGTCAGGCAGCATCCAAGGAACAGGAGAATCGACGTTTCAGGCATAAGCCCTTCTTCAGGAATGCCCGAAACGTCGATTCTCCTGTTCCTTGGATGCTGCCTGACCTGCTGCGCTTTTCCAGCAACACATTTTCAGCTCTGATCTCCAGCATCTGCAGTCCTCACTTTCTCCTAAATGTCAAACTGACCCCATATTTGTCCAATTACACTTGCACCAGACCCTCATATTTTAAATGGTTGAGATTCTATCACCTTTTTTAGAGTCATAGACATATACAGCTTGGAATAGACCCTTCGATTCAACTCATCCATATCGAGCAGATATTCTATGTAAGACTAATTCCATTTGTCAGCATTTGACCCATATCCCTCTAAACCCTTCCTATTCATATACCCATCCAGATGCGTTTTGAATGTTATAATCGCACCAGCCTCCATAACTTCCTCTGGCAGCTCATTCCAAACAGGTACCACTCTCTGTTGAAAAGTTTCCCCATAGGTCTCTTCTATATTTTTCCCCTCTCACCTTAAGCCTATGCCCACTAGATTTGGACTCCCCTACCCTAGGAAAAGACCTTGCCTATCTACACTATTTATGTCCCTCATGATTTTATAAACCTCTATAAGGTCATCCCTCAGCCTCTGACACTCCAGGGAAAATAACCTCAGCCTATCAGAGTGGCATGGTGGCTCAGTGGTTAGCACTGCTGCCTCACAGCACCAGCGTCCCAGGTTCAATTCCAGCCTCGGGTGACTGTCTGTGTGGAGTTTGCACATTCTCCCCATGTCTGTGTGGGTTTCCTCTGGGTGCTCCGGTTTCCTCCCACAGTCCAAAGACATGCAGGTCAGGTGAGTTGGCTATGCTAAATTGCCCCATAGTGTAAGGTCAATTAGTCAGAGGGAAGTGGGACTGGGTGGGTTACTCTTCGGAGGGTCAGTGTGGACTTGTTGGGCCGAAGAGCCTATTTCTACACTGTAGGTAATCTAATCTATTCAGCCTCTCCCTAGAGGTCAAACCCTCCAATCCTGGCAACATCCTCATAAATCTTTTCTGAACCCTTTCAAGTTTAACAATATCCTTCCTATAGGAGGGAGACCAGAAAGTAATATGAAAATATTAAATGGGAATATCTCTCTGGACATTAATTTAATATTAAACTGTTTAACTGCACTTACTGAGCATTCTGGAAGTGGGTGGGAACAACATTCATGCAAGAATGCGGACGATTCCCACTCCATTTAGACAGTCATTTGCCACTACTCCCCAACTATTATCAAATTAAACTATCATTCAACCTCTTCCATTCAGAAATGCTTTCTAGCCATCCCCTGAAGCTAGGTGTATCACATCTACATTGTCTTGGGGAATCACTGAGTCAGGAAATCGTCTACATAACGATTCCCAGGATTTAGGCATTTACATTTGCATTATCTCCGAGGATGACCTCATCCTACAATTGTACTTGGGATAATATGTGACTGTGAGGGAGTGACTGGGGGTTGTCTTGAGTGGCATGTGACTGTGGGGGAGTGGCCAAAGTATCTGTGAGCATGACCAACTGACCTGTATAAAGGGGACGTGTTTTCTTTGTTCAGAGCCTCACTTTGACTTAACTTCGTACGCCTGCGAAGAGGGTCAGAGGGGGGTCACCCAGCTTGTACAAATTTTAGTAAACTTTAACTGTTTGTTGAAGTTGGTGTGTATGAATTGTTTCTCGTGTGTGAAACCTCGGGAAAAGAACCTAACAAGAATTGCATGCAGTACTCCAAAAGTGGCTGAACCAATGTCCTGTACAGCTGCAGCATTTACTGTTTTGCACTGTTTTGACATGTTGAGTGTTAAATTTACTAAAACTGTTAAGAAGCCTTTTGCCAAGAGCCATAAAGTTATAGTCATTCAGCATGGAAACAGACCGTTTGGTCCAACTAGTCCACGCCAACCATGCTCTCAAAATAAATTAGCACCACTTGCCTGCGTTTGGCCCATACCCCTCCAACCCTTTCCTATTCATGTACTTATCCAAATGTCTTTTAAATGCTGTAACTGTACCTGCAACCACCACTTTCCTTTGGCAGTTCATTCCACACATGAACTACTCTCTGTGTAAAAAAAGTTGCCTTTCATGTCTTTTTAAAAACTTTCCCCTTTCATCTTAAAAAATATGCCTCTTCGTTTTGAACTCCCCCACCCCAGGGAAACAACCCTTGCTATTCACGTTATCTATGCACCTCATGATTTTATAAATCTCTAGAATGTCACCCCACAACCTGCTATGCTTGTGAAACAAGTCACAACCTATCCAACCCTCCATTCCCAGCAACATGCTAGTAAATCTTTTCTGAACCCTCTTCAATTTAATAATATCCTTCCTCTGCAGGGCAACCAGAACTGCACCCAGTACTCCAGGAGAGGCCTCGCCAACGTCATTTATAACCTCAACTTGACGCGCCAACTCCTATATTCAAAGGTTTGAGCAATGGAGGCATGAGTGATAAACGCTTTCTTAGCCACCCTGTCTACTCTGACGCAAATTTCAAAGAATTATGTGCCTGAACCCCTGGGCCTCTCTCTTCTATAGCACTATCCAAGGCCTTTCCATTAATTGCCTAATTCCTGCCCTTGTTTGTTTTACCAAAATGTGATATTCAAATTCACTCCATCTGCCACTCCTCAGCCCATTGACCCAATTGATCAAGACCTCTTTGTAATCTTAGATAACCTTCTTCCCAGCCCGCTATATCACCAATTTTGGTGTCATCCACTAACTTACTAATCATGCCTCCAATGTTCTCATCCAAATCGTGTATATAAATGACAAACAATAGAGGAAGGACATGAGAGGCAATGTTTTTCCACAGAGTGATTCATGTATGAAATGAACTGCCAGAAGAAGTGGTGGATACAGTTATAACATTTAAAAGATATTTAGATAAGTACATGATTATGGCAGGGTAGGCGCAATATGGACTAAACACAGGAAAGTGGAACTAGTTTGATTTGGAACTTGGTCTGCATGGACTAGTTGGATCTAAGAGTCTGTTTCCATGCTGTATGACTCTACCCTCATGGTGTTCATCATGGTGTAAGATCCATCTGGCTGATTGGCTGCCATGTTCCTCTTTTCTGGTTGACCCCTGAGTTGAGATCTATGTGGACTTCTTGGTGTAGTGTGGTAGAGGAAATCCAAATGATACTACAATGAGAAGAGGCTCTTGTCTTAAACAAGATGTAGTTTATTCCAGGAGAGCAACTTGGTACAAGTTACATTTAAAGTCCAGACTTTGTTACTGAGGCTATGCAAGATATCTTGATGTTTATTGTTAATTTTTCAAAACTCAAAACTGTTTCCTGAACATTCGATGTGACAACATTATATTTGGCAATGCTACGTTCATTTCTCATGTATTGACCCTTTCAGACCTTTTCACATTTAAATAAGGAAATGTAAAGTCAACATAGTTCTGTCCTCTCATTAGAAAGAGAGATGACTAGTGGTGGTTTAACCTGAGGGTCACCATGCCTCAGGTAAGGGAAGAGGTTGTAAAAGAGAGTCCCTCATGGCATCCTCAGCTGGTAAAAGAAGTGAACCTATGCTGGTGTCACACAGGATTGTAAACCAGCCATCTAGCCAATTGATCTAAACAACATAAAGTTGGCAATGAACTGTTATAAATCTATTGCATGTTATTAACTTTTTATCATGGGTTTTGGATTGGTTCCTTTCCCGCACTTAGCTTATTTTGTTCCTAAATTTTGTCGGATTCTGCATGTCCTCAAGATCTTTGTACTGCATTGCCTCATTTGAGATGTCTCTGTATACAGCTGCTGCATCAGTGATCTTCAATGCCATTTGAACCTCTGTCTCAGGCTACTCTGGTTCTTTCATATTTCATACTTCCTCTGTCAAATTCTGCTCTTCATTAACTCAGAGGAATGTGGTTCCCTGAAACATAGCTTTTCTTGAATTTCTGTTTTCACTTTACCGACTCCCTTACTTTCCAAAGCTGTACTGTGAAGTTTGGCATTGCACCAGGACTAGACTCGATTGAGATGAATAAAATTTGAGGGGTGTGAGTTCATCTCTTCCTGTACAAGACCTTAATTATTACAAGTGTTGCCAAACCCAAGCTTCATCTCCAAGTACTGCTAAACCTCAGTTTTCAACAGCAAATCTAACTCTTCTTTCCTCAAATGCTGCAAGGTGCTAACTGGTTCCCCAGGTTCTCTGAAGTTCGACCTCTCTGTCCCTAGTCTCCCTTGGTGCAGCTTAATTCAAACGTTCTAACTCTTTCCTCAAATCCTGGCCATATCCAAGTCACCCACTGCCTCTACTGATATCATTCCAAACAGTGATTCTCCCTCCATTTTATTCTTTGCTGTTATCAAGCCTCAATACCTCAGTTTGTCTCTTAATTGTACGTATTATAAAACAAAGGGAACAATCAAAGAATTGGGAAAAGAAAAATGATAAATAGATACGGAAACAAAATAAACTTACGTAAACTCTTGTCAAATGCTTTGCATATTTATTACCTACATGAGTGTTCCTTCTTACAAGCAAACACAATCATTTTTTTGTTCCAGAAATATTCTACAAACAACAATGTGATGAATAACTCATTCATTTATCTGTTTTCGGTCTTATGTTTTGAGCTGAGGGAGGGAATTTGTATGCAACACCCTTATTTAGAGCACAATAATGTTTCCATCCTAATCTAGCACACACTTTTACTCAATATTAATATAAAGTCACAAGACATCCAGTAATCTAAATTATATTAAAAGAAAAGAGATTGCCAGTGCTTATTTTGTGATCTTTAACATTCATGTTTGCTTCCCAAGTAAACTGAATGAATCATGGCAAGTGACAGCATTAAATATTTGATCTTGGGTTGTTGCCATGAGAATGCAGTTGTGTGAATCTATGAGCCATCTGTAAATGTTTATCCAGCTGTTTAGGTTTAGTTACTGCAATTACTCCACGTAACCTTCTGGAAAAACAGAAAGAAATCAACCAAAACTCAAACTGGGCTTTCAGATATCTGCCAAGAGTTCTCTTTATGCCTAAAACTAACATTTTAGAAAGTCTGTTGTTGAAATCATTTCATTTTCTAGACCATGCATGGGTTCTCAATTTGCCAACAGAACATTTTTTTCAGTCTCTGTGGGACAACATTGAATGAATTTGTACTTGTAACTCACACCATTTTATGAGAAATGAAGACTTGAACTGCTAAAAAAGAATTATATTGAAGCAGTTGAACACAATAAAGCAAGCAATTACATATTTGTATCCCTTTGATAATTTATTTATAGTGATTAGAGATCTGTCAGAGCCAAGAAAATACGGCCAATTTTCTGAATTTGTCCTACCAGTGGGAATTAGATTCAAAGATTATTTTCATAGATTCATCTTTAATGTTAAGTCACATTTGTGCACATTTTGAGAAATGAAAGCTTAAAGGAGGAGTTTCACTGAAATGTAACAACAAACTTATTTTTGTTATTAAAGTAATTTTCTGTATTAAATTTTGTCTGATACTTTGCAGTGGACATGAACTGCATATATAATGAGATTAATTATTCATACAACAGTTTGATTTAATTAATAGCTTTGTCGCCTCTCAGTCAGAAAGGTGTGAATCTAAGTCCGAGTTATTTAGGCAAATAAATGAGTATGATGCTGTATGAGTGCTATGTTGTCAGAGGTGCTGACTTTAAGATGAAATGTTAAATTAAGGATTGTTTGCCTGTTTTTGCATTCAGATAAATCATAATGGTACTATGGCATGACCCAATAATGAATTTAGAGTTCTTGAAACATTGTGCGTTTAACCATTACACCAAAAACAGATGAACTAATCATTTATCAGAGTCCTTTTAGACTTGAAACATTAACTCAGGTTTTCTAGATGCTGCCAGAGCTGCTGGGTCATCCCACACATTCGATTTTTATTTTAGATCTCCAGCAATCTGCTGTGTTTTATTTTTATTTCAGGAATGGCATTTGTGGCATGCGATAAACATCATGGACCATTTCAGCTTTATCAGTGTTTGCATATCCACTAATATCATTTATTGTATCCTTTGCGCCCGATGCGGTCTCCTCTACATTGGGGAGACTGGGCGCCTCCTAGCAGAGCACTTTAGGGAACATCTCCGGGACACCCGCACCAATCAACCACACCGCCCCATGGCCCAACATTTCAACTCCCCCTACCACTCTGCCGAGAACATGGAAGTCCTGGGCCTCCTTCACTGCTGCTCCCTCATCACCAGACACCTGGAGGAAGAACGCCTCATCTTCCGCCTCGGAACACTTCAACCCCAGGGCATCAATGTGGACTTCAACAGTTTCCTCATTTCCCCTTCCCCCACCTCACCCTAGTTCCAAACTTCCAGCTCAGCACTGTCCCCATGACGATGAAGGGCTTTTGCCCGAAACATTGATTTCGCTGCTCCTTGGATCCTGCCTGAACTGCTGTGCTCTTCCAGCACCACTAATCCAGAATCTGGTTTCCAGCATCTGCAGTCATTGTTTTTACCTCTTAAGCATAAAGTGCAGACTCATTGTCAATCTAATGTCCCGAAGTCTGTAGATTGTGAAGGAGCAAAGATGGCCTTCAGTAGAATGATGTGCTCTTCCTGTTGAATATGGGATTTTAGGGAGAGTTTCCATGTTACCGATGATTATGTGTATGGGAGTGCCTTTGGTTGTGAATCCATCATATCACATGGATCAGTTGGGGTGGCAGTTAGAGGCAATAAGAAATTTACAGGAGCTAGGGGGTTTGATGGATGATAGTTATAGGAAGAGATAAAAGCCGCTGATACAGTCAGGTAAATGGGATAACTCCAGAAAAGGTAGGAGAGGGAGGCAAGTGGTGCAGGTGTCTCCTGTGGCTATCCCCATCTCAAACAAGTATGCTGTTTTGGTAAATGTAGGGCGTGATGGAATCTCAGGGGAATTTGCACAAACAGCCAAGTTTCTGGTACAAGAATGGCTGTAATGTAATGAGGGGTACATCGGGTTCCAAGTGATTGATTGTGATAGGGGAATCTCTAATCAGAGGCACAGGTAGATGTTTCTGCAGCCAGCAGCGAAAAATCAGAATGGTGCGTTGCCTCCCTGGTGCCAGGATAAAGGATATTTTGGAGAGGGTGGAGAATGTTCTCAAAGGAGCGAGGGACCAGCAGGAGGTCTGCGTACACATTGGAACTAACAACATAGGAAGGGAGAATATAGAAAGTTAGACAGGAATTTAAAAAGGAGGTCCTCAAGGTTAGTAATATCTGGATTACTTTCAGTGCTACGAGCGAGTGAGGTAAAAATAGGGGTTAGAGCATGTGAATGTGTGGTTGAAGTGTTGGTACAAGGAGAAGGGTTCACATTTTTGGATCATTGTAATCTGGGATCGAAGTGACCTGTACAAGAAGGACAGATTGCATCTGAATTGGAAGGGGACTAATATATTGGCAGGGAGATTGCCAGAGCTGCTTGGGAGGATTTAAACTAGTAATGTCGGGGGATGGGACCCAGGGGGAAATAGTGAGGAAAGAGATCAGTCTGAGACTGGTACAGTTGGGGAAAGGAGTGAGTCAAAATGTCAGGGCAGGCAGGAACAAAGCAGAGAACGAGATAGGACTGATAAATTAAGCTGCATTTATTTCAGTGCAAGAGGTCTAACAAGGAGGGCAGATGAACTCAGGCTATGGTTATGAACATGGGATTGGGATATCATGGTAGTTACAGAGACGTGACTCAGAGATGGACAGGATTGACAGCTTAATGTTCCAGGATACAAATGCTATAGGAAGGACAAGTGAGGAGAGGCGCTTTTGATAAGGGCCAGCATTACCACTGTACTGAGGGCGGAATTTGCTGGGCATTCAGCCAGGGAAATTATTTGGGTGCAACTGAGAATTAGGAAAGGTATGATCATCTTATTGGAATTGTATTATACATCCCCCCCCCCACAATAGTCAGAAGGAAATTTAGAAACAGATTTTTAAGGAGATCTCAGTTATCTATAAGAATAATAGGGTTGTTATAGTAGGGCATTTTAACTGTCATAGTGTTAAGGGTTTAGTTGGAAAGGAATTTATTAAGGGTGTATAAGACATTTTTCTGATTCAGTACCTGGGTGTACTGACTACAGAAGGTGCAAAACTTGACCTACTCTTGGAAAATAAGGCAGGGCAGGTGGCTGATGTGTCAGTGGGAGAACGTTTTGGGGCCAGCGAACAGTAGTTTTAAAATAGCGATGGAAAAGGATAGACCTGATCTAAAAGTTGAAGTTCTAAATTGGAGGAAGGCCAATTTTGATGGTATTAGGCACTCTAATCTAGAATCTGGTTTCCAGCATCTGCAGTCCTTGTTTTTACCTAGTTGATTTTAATCCTACTGCGAATCCTCTTGCAAGGATGCCTGCCTTGAAGAACCAGCACCACTCTAATCCAGAATCTGGTTTCCAGCATCTGCAGTCATTGTTTTTACCAAGAACTTTCAAAACCTGATTGGGGTAAGATGTTCACAGATAAAGGGACAGTTGAAAAATGGGAAGCCTTCAAAAATTAGATAACAAGAGTGCAGAGACAGTATATTCCTGTTAGGGCGAAAGGCAAAGCTGGCAGGTATAGGGAATGTTGGATGACTAGAGAAATTGATTCGGAGATGCCGGTGTTGGACTGGGGTGTACAAAGTTAAAAATCACACAATACCAGGTTATAGTCCAACAGGTTTAATTGGAAGCACACTAGCTTTCGGAGCGACGCTCCTTCTTCACAATCACCTGATGAAGGAGCGTCGCTCCGAAAGCTAGTGTGCTTCCAATTAAACCTGTTGGACTATAACCTGGTGTTGTGTGATTCTTAACTAGAGAAATTGAGGTTTTGGTTAAGAACAAGAAGGAAGCATATGTCAGGTATGGACAGGATAGATCGAGTGAATCATTAGAAGAGTATAAGGGCAGTGGGGATATACTTAGGAGGGAAATCAGGAGGGCAAAAAAGGGGACATAAGATAGCTTTGGCAAATAACATTAAGGAGTATCCAATGGGATTTTATAAATATATTAAGGACAAAAGGGTAACTAAGGAGAGAATAGGGCTCCTTAAACATCAGCAAGGCAGTCTATGTGTGAAATTACAGAAGATGGGGAGATATTAAATGAGTATTTTGCATCAGAGTTAACTGTGGAGAAGGACATGGAAGCTGTTGAATGTGGGGAAAAATATTGGTGCCATCTTGAAAAATGTTCATATTACAGAGGAGGAGGTATTGGATATCTTAAATAGCATAAAAGTGGATAAATCTCCAGGATCTGTGTACCCCACAACTTTGTGGGAAGCTAGGGAAGTGATTGCTGGAACCCTTGCTGACATATTTGTATGTTTGATAGTCACAGGTGAGATATCAGAAGACAGGAGGTTGGCTAACGTGCCACTATTTAAGAAAGGTGGTAAGGAAAAGCCAGGGATCAATAGACCAGTGAGCCTGACATTGGTGGTGGGCAAGTTGTTGGAGGAAATCCTGAGGGACAGGATTTACATTCATTTAGAAAGGCAAGGACTGATTAGGGATAGTCAATGTGGCTTTGTGCATAGGAAGTCATGTCTCACAAACTTGATTGAGTCTTTATAAGAAGTAACAAACAGGATTGATGAGAGCAGAGCGGTGGATGTAATCTACATGGACTACAGTAAGGCATTTAATGAGGTTCCTCATGGGACACTGGTTAGCAAGGTTAGATCTCATGGAATACAGGAGAACCTGCCATTTGGATGCAGAACTGACTTGAAGGAGAAGACAGAGGGTGGTGGTGGAGGTTTGCTTTTCAGACTGGAGGCCTGTGACCAATGATGTGCCACAAGGATCGGTGCTGGGTCCACTGCTTTGTGTCATTGACATAAATGATTTGGGTGTGAACATAGGAGGCATAGTTAGTAAGTTTGCAGATGACACCAAAATTGGAGGTGTAGTGGACAGTGAAGAAGGTTACCTCAGAGTACAATGGGATCTTGATCAGATGGGCCAATGGGCTGAGGAGTGGCAAGTGGAGTTTAATTTAAGATAAATGTGAGGCACTGCATTTTGGAAAGGCAAATCAGAGCAGTACTTATATATTTAATGGTAACGTCCTGGGGAGTGTTGCTGAGCAAAGAGACCTTGGAGTGCAGGTTCATAGCTCCTTGAAAGTGGAGTCACAGGTACAAAAGTTAGTGAAGAAAGCATTTGATATGCTTTCCTTTATTGGACATTGAATATAGGAGTTAGGAGATCATGTTGTGAGTATACAGGACATTGGTTAGGCCACTTTTGGAATATTGTGTGCAATTGTGGTCTCCTTCCTATCAGAAGGATGTTGTGAAACTTGAAAGGGTTCAGAACAGATTTACAAGATGTTGCCAGGATTGAAGGATCTGAGTTACAGGGAGAGCCTGAATAGGCTAGGGCTGTTTTCCATGGAGCGTAGGAGGCTGAGGGGTGACCTTATAGAGGTTTATAAAATCATGAGGGGCATGTATAGAGTAAAGATAAAAGGTATTTTCCTTGAGGTGGGGGAGTCCAGAACTAGAGGGCATAGGTTTAGGGTGAGAGGGGAAAAATTTAAAAGGGACCTAAGGGGCAATTTTTTTATGCACAGGCTGGTGCATATATGGAATGAGCTTAGAGAGGAAGTGGTAGAGGCTGGTACATTTACAACATTTAAAAGGGATCTGGATAGGTCATAGAGTCATAGAGATGTACAGCATGGAAACAGACCCTTCGATCCAACCTGTCCATGCCGACCAGATATCCCAACCCAATCTAGTCCCACCTGCCAGCTCCCAGCCCATATCCCTCCAAACCCTTCCTATTCATATACACATCCAAATGCCTCTTAAATGTTGCAATTGTACCAGCCTCCACCACTTCCTCTGGCAGCTCATTCCATACCCTTACCACCCTCTGTGTGAAAAAGTTGCCCCTTAGGTCTCTTTTATATCTTTCCCCTCTCACCCT
>NC_057712.1:79764126-79829054 GCF_004010195.1 Chiloscyllium plagiosum | reverse complement strand
CATTAAGTGTATAAGTCCTGCTAAGATTTGCTTTCCCAATGCAGCACCTCGCATTAAACTCTGAATTAAACTCCATCTGCCACTTCTCAGCCCATTGGCCCATCTGGTCAAGATCCTGTTGTAATCTGAGGTAACCTTCTTCGCTGTCCACTACACCTCCAATTTTGGTGTCATCTGCAAACTTACTAATTGTACCTCTTATGCTCACATCCAAATCATTTATGTAAATGACAAAAAGTAGGGGGCCCAGCACCAATCCTTGTCACGCTCCACTGGTCACAGGCCTCCAGTCTGAAAGACAGCCCTCCACCACCACCCTCTGTCTTCTATCTTGGAGCCAGTTCTGTACCCAATGGCTAGTTCTCCCTGTATTCCATGAGATTTAGCCTTGCTAATCAGTCTCCCATTGGGAACCTTGTCGAACGCCTTACTGAAGTCCATATAGATATCATCTACTGCTCTGCCCTCATCAATCCTGTTTGTTACTTCTTCAAAAACTCAATCAAGTTAGTGACACATGATTTCCTACGCACAAAGCCATGTTGACTATCCAGAATCAGTCCTTGCCTTTCCAAATACATGTACATCCTGTCCCTCAGGATTCCCTCCAACAACCTGTCAACCACTGAGTTCAGGCTCACAGGTCTATAGTACCCTGGCTTGTCCTTACCACCCTTCTTAAACAGTGGCACCACGTTTGCCAACCTCCAGTCTTCCGGCACCTCACCTGTGACTATCGATGATACAAATATCTCAGCAAGAGGCCCACCAATCACTTCTCTAGCTTCCCACAGAGTTCTAGGATACACCCAATCAGGTCCTGGGGATTTATTCACCTTTACCCGTTTCAAGACATCCAGCACTTCCTCCTCTGTAATCTGGACATTTTTCAAGATGTCACCATCTATTTCCTTACAGTCTATATCTTCCATATCCGAATAGGAAGGGTTTTGAGGGATATAGGCTAAGTGCTGGCAAATGGGACTAGATTAGGTTCGGATACTTGTTTGGCATGGACGAATTGGACCAAAGGGTCAGTTTTTCTGTTTTTCTCTATGACTCTATGACACCGAACAGGCACAAGTTGAATTGAAGATACGTTATGGAGGTATAAAATTGAATTTGTCTGTATTAGAGAAGCTGATACTGTGTTTAAAGAAATGTGCTTCAGTCAAGATACATCAAATAATGAATGAAACTTGATTATTGTAGCACTTTGCACGCAATCACAGCATCTTAAAGTGCTCTTGAAATGGGAATGCTGTTAGTTACATTAACAAGTACCAACCGATTTTCATAACCCGGTTTCCACACACAGCAGGTTGATAAAAGACTGTTTTGAGTAATACTGGCAGATGAAGGTTTATTATCCAGATAATAGTGACATTTTTCATGCTTTTTCAAGTGTTAGGTTATTTTTCTCTTGACATTCCTACGCACTTGGTGCAACTGCAATACGCCAACGTCAGTGAACAGCCAAAATTTATTAAGCCAGTACAAGCTTTAGAGGATTATTTAACACTTTTCGCAATGTTTGCGAAGCGTGTCAATAGAAGTCTCTGAACAAGGGAACAGCTCTCCTTTTTAGAGGATTTTTACATCACAGTCAGTAATGCCCAAAAGTCAACCCCCAGCCATTCTCCCACAGTCACATGCCACTCAAAACACAATGCAATGATCAGATTATCTCCAGTAACAATGTAATGTAAATCATCCCTTAATGGCAAGATCTGGTGTTAATCTTATTTTAACTGCAGGGTATGGTCAGAATTTTAATTGCAATGTTCTTATTGATTCTGAATGGGAGATGATAATGTAAATTTACTCTGAGATGGCAATGTAAAATTTTTTACATTGTACCTGCAAGACATAAATGTACTACCCTACCCCATCAAATTTCTTGAAGGTCAGCAGACCAAATTAACATCTCAAAGAGTGTTGTTGGTTTTCTTTTATTATCATCCCTTGATTAGGTAAAGGACACATTTTATCTGTTTGCCTAACAATACAATGCTGTCTGAGTATTGCATTGAGTTTCCAGGATAGATTATGCTCAGAATGTAAAGAAATGTTTAAAAGCATTATTTTCTGCTTCTGTGGAGAAATAGTCAGTTCTGAGATAAGCTGTGGAACCGCTGGTAAATAAAAATTGCTCTTTTAGGGCATCACCTATCTTTGAATCAACTGTGCAGCTCAAATTAAGCCACAACTGGCCACTAGAGAACAGTATGGCATAATGTGGTTTTCTACAGAACAGAAGGGGAAAGTGTGTATAATTAGTCTTAGAATGTTGTTGGGACTGTCATTAATTATAGTTATACAAAACACTCCTATCCCGGATACAGTAAGCAAAATGGTGGCTACAGGCTGTGAATAAATATTTAAATTGTCAAAATACAATGTTACTTAAATTGTCTAGCTCAAAAGCTGCTAAATTAACACTTCTATAGCTTTAGTGATGTTTTAGCAGCATGTCATTTATTACTAAGTGTGTAACAAACCTCTTAGACTCATAAAAATATTTTACATTTATTTAAAAGACAAAAGAAAGACTTGCACGTATGTGCTACTGCTCAGAAGCTTTGGCCATATCAAAGGACTTTACAGGCAATTAAGTAGTTTTGAAATGAAGTAACTGCTGTAATGGGAAAGCGGTGGCACAATTGTAATGGCACCGGACTAGTAATCCAAAATCCCAGACAAATGTTCAAGTTTCAGGCCAGAGGGCACAGTCCCAGAAATAAGGGTTGCCAATTACGGACTGAGATGAGGAGGAATTCCTTCTCTCAGGGGGTTGGGAGTCTTTGGAACTTCTTAGCACAGACAGCTGTCGGGACAGAGTCCTTACTAGCCTGGATGCTGCCTGACCTGCTGTGCTGTTCCAGCAATAAAGTTTCAACTAACTAGCTGAGCCAGGTAGATAGATGGATAGACAGATAGACAGATAGGGAGGTAGATAGATAGGGATTATTGATCTGTAATGGAGGTAAAGGTTATGGGAAAAGGACAGGAAAGTGGATATGATGAATGTCAGTGATCAACCATGATGTTATTGAATGGCAGAGGAGGCTGAAGGCTACTCCTGCTCCTATTTACCATGGTAAGAAACATGGCAGCAACTTGTCCATAGCAATTTCCCACAAATAATAATATTGTAATGACAGATAATCTGTTTACATGATGTTGTTTGATAAATGTAGATCATGACACCATATGTCCCTATAAGCCTCTCCCCCAACCCACTCCTAGACACCCTCCCCTAACTCTCTTTCAGAAAAATGCCATGTGCTTCCTAATGACCATCTGAGAGGGCAGATGAGGCCTCAGCCTAACGTCTGACCAGGAAGAGTTAATGTAGAAATAAAATCAGAAATTGCTGGAAGATCTCAGCAGGTCTGGCAGCATCTGTGAAGAGAAGGTGGAGTTAGCATTTCAGGTCCAGTGAACCTTCTTGAGAACTGGATAAAAGATGCTATTTAACTTCTTCAAATTCTTCATTACATTCCAAGGGTGTTCACTTTTGAAATATTGTCCTTGTTATGTAGGGAAACACATCAGCAGATGGCCAGTGACTGTATTATTGTGCTAGCTGACATTGTAAGTGGCCTCTTTTCTCAGGTTTTGTTCCCATCTCTTGCAAAACCTCTGTTTCAAACCTTGCTCTAGATTACAGAATATTTTGTTGCCTCCAAAATCAATGTGCATCCTTCCCGTTATTCTATCTATATATTCCTTCAATCAGGTTTCCACGTCTGTCATATGTGGGAATCATGATTGCAATGTTTTGTGACAAATGTTATAACTGCTAACTCTCCTTTTCCTTCTTTAGCTCTGTACAGACCTTGAAATGGTGGAACACACCAACTTCCTCCAATAAATCTCCTCAACTACTTAATTAAGTAGATGTTTCAAAATTGACCCATGCGCTCCATTCAGCCCACTGTGTTCTAACTTTACATTGCATTTCTGCACATTATAACAGTAACAACATTTCAAACTCTTCAGAATGTTCTGAGGTAAAAAGACACTATATTAATAGCATTTTTCTTTGTTTTAGTTTCTTCCCAACCCACACAAACCAGAATTGTTGTAGTGGACGCCAGAACGAAAAAAAAAAGGGACATATTAAGCCAACATATGGAATAGGGTCACCACCTCATTAACACACAGCACAAAAGAGTACTTCAGCTGATCAAAAGTGAATTTGCGAGGACATCATCACAGTAGAAGAACAAAATTATGGATGCAAGCAGTCTGATTTTCAATATTCCAGAAATAACATGAAACAAAGAAATAACATGTTAACAGTACTATAATCAGCTGCATAATTTGCCAGGTTAGAGACTGAAAAGTAATATTTTCCTGTACATTCTCCTGAGATCAATTGTTTACTGACACTAACTCACTGTAGTGGAAATAAAATCTGATGTTTTAGCTATGTTTGAGTCATGAACGATTGTCAAATTTAGATGCATGGACCGCATTTCAAAGAGTTCTTACTTCGTCTACAGTGTGTAACAACTGGTTTTGTAATGAGTCCTGCCAAAGCTTGGGAGAAAATCAAGTCAGAAAATGATGTAAAAGTTGGAAGAGCTCACAGATGTTCATTGAACATGTAATACCAATCTGCTTAGAGCAGCTGCACATATTTTAAGTTTGGGTGTGTGAACTTTGCTCTCAAGTCAGTCATGATATGGGAAAGATCAGGTCTCATGTCCACTCAACTTACTGCTATATTGATTATTACAATATGAACTAGTTTATGTGGTGTATGTGATACGTTAGTATTTTGGAGTTTTGAATTTTGAACTAGGAAGTTCGGAGGAAGGGTCACTCAACCTGAAACGTTAACTCTGATTTCTTTCCACAGATACTGCCAGACCTGTTGAGCTTTTCTAGCAATTTCTGTTTCTGTTGCAGATTTACAGCATCCACAGTTTTTTCAGTTTTAATTTATTGGTTTTCTTGTGTCTGAAAAGGTTTCATGTTGACCTTACAAGTACTTTTGTAGCATGTTCATACCTTTTTAAAAATACAGTCTGGGAAAGATTGTTTTGGTTGTTAATAGAAATGTATTTACATTAGGAGTATTTACAAGGCTTTCAGATAGATTTTTCTGGAGTTATTTTGGGGCTATGAAGCTTGGATATGTTCATTTTAAGTTTGGGGCAGTTTGCAGAAGTTTTTACTGAATCTGGAAGAGTCAAACAGTTGCACCTGAGAAAGGTGGGTAATAAGAACTGTAAGAGAATAGGTTACCTTAGTGTAAGCAGTTTAAAACTTGCAAACAACAAATATTTGGTTAAAATTCAAAAGAGGTCGTTTGACACTTAGAAAATCTAAGCTCAGCAGTATGCTCCAGAAAAAGACGAGTCAGTTTTTCAAGATGGCAAATTGAGGACACAGTTAAATTAAACCCTATAGATGTGAATGGAAAGGAAATTCTCTATAGTGTGAGGACTGTAGAGGAATGTTGTTGGGATTGATGAGTTTCAATTTACAGTGTGTTTTGAAATCTTTAAATTTATATTATATGCAAATATTTTATTTTATCTTCATTACTTTTGCCTAATATTTATCTGTTTTATTGTTAAATCTGAATCTATAGCATCAAATACTAATGTTTCAGTGAAAGATGACTGTTAAAACTAAAAAAAAATCTATTGAGCCAGATTTTATTTTGGATCTTACTTGTCCAATAACAGCATTAGCTGGCGTATAGTTTTCCGTGACACTAGTTTTCTGTGGAGACACAACAGACATTCACAGCTCAGTTAAACAATATTAATAAGATCTGAGGCCCAATTCAATTCGTCCTTTAGTATCTCATTTGGAGCACAAACTCCATATGTGATGTTCATTTCTGTTCTGAAAACTGGTCTAAAGCAAGTATCCCACATTCCTGATGAAGGGCTTATTCCCGAAACATCAATTCTCCTGCTCCTCGGATGCTGCCTGACCTGCTGTGCTTTTCCAGCAACACACTTTTCGACTCTGATCTCCAGCATCTGCAGTCTTCACTTACTCCTAAAGCAAGTGTTCAACTATTGTATTTTAAAACAGTTCACTGGTTATTTTATGTTTATAATGCAGCTTCCAGCAGTTACACTTATCTTGGAGTCAGAGCAAGATTGGACCTGCGAAGGAGGAACTCAGAGCAGGAATGTCTAAATCATGGCTGAAGCTTGAGGCCTACATTATTTACCTGGGAGTCAGAGCGGGATCATTCCTAGCAGCTGAGTTTGGGATATCAATAAATTCATTGGTTGTTAGGGAACTGTATTCGGGGACTCTCTGTAAATCATTATAAATTAGAAAACTGTTTACTTTGAAATAAATATTTTAACTGATGCACCAGGAAAAAATGAAAGTCAAACCCAATATTATATAACAATATAAGTAAGCAAAACATGAGTAAATGAAGTACAGTAATATTAACATAAGGGAAGTACGTTTAAGATTTGGTGGTACAGGAGTTGGTTGAATGAAATAGGTGGCCTGTAATATGTGGAATGTCATGGATCCCATCAGGGTCCCACATGATTACATGTCCAGGAAGTGTTTGCAGCTGCAGAAACTTGAGCTCAGAGCTTGAGAGGTGGCTGGAGAGACTGTGGCATATCCACAAGGCTGAGAGTAATGTAGGTGGCACTTTCAGAGGAGTGGTCACATTACAGCTCAACGGGCTGAAAAGTAGAAGGGAATGAGTAACCACAAGACTGTCCAAACTAAACAGTATCAGAGTCCCCAGGATCCTGCTTACAAATTGGTTTTCCATTTTAAAAGCTGATGAGGGTACTGGTTCCACAAGGGAGTGCAGTCAGAGCCATGTTGATGTGGTGTACAGTAACTTCCAGAATGCTTTTGATACAATGCCACATAACAGATGTTTGAGGAAAATTTTAGGCCAGTAACAACATGGATACAAAATTGTATGAGTGATAGGAGACGAGAGTAATGGTCAATAGTTATTTTTCAGGTTGGAGGAAGGCTTGTGATGGAGTTCCCCAGGGCCAGTATTAGGACCCTTGCTTTTCCTACTATATGTTAGTGATCTAGTTCTTGATGTACAGGAGACAATTTCAAAGTTTGCGGATGACATGAAACTTTGAAGAATTGTAAAGATTGATTAGACCTCCAGAAGGACATAGATAAGTTGGCAGAATGGTTGAATAGGAAGCAGATAAGTGGATGAATAAATGGCGCTGAGTGGACGAGAAGATCAGCCGTAATCTTATTGAATGGCAGACTAGGCTCGATGGGCCAGATGACCTACTACTGCTCTTGTTTCTTATGTGCTCAGATGCGGTTCAATGAAGGGGTGTGAAACAATACAAATTAGAGGGTACAATTCTAAAGAGGGTGCAGGAGCAGACGGCCTGAGTGTAAATGTGTAAAGATTATTGAAGGCAGTAAAATAGATCATAAAGCATATAGTGTCCTAGGCTTTATTAATAGAGGAAGAGAGTACAGTAGCAAGGAGGTGATATTGAGGTGTAAGATATGTTTAAACTTCAGCTAGAGTACTGTAAACAGTTCTTCCATTTTATGGGAAGGGTGGGAGCACACTGGGAAGAGTGCAGAAGCAACTTAGAAGAATACCTTTATTCTATAAGGTATTTATAAAGGTAGATCAAAGAAGTTGGGGCTGTTCTCTTTAGAGAGAAGGAGATCTGATAGAAGATTTCAGAATCATGAGCATGCTGAATAGAATGCATAGGGATAAACTGTCTCCATTCATAAAAGGAATCAAGAACAAGACAGCACAGATTTAAAGTGATTTGCAATAGGAGCAAATGTGATATTCACACAGAGAAAAAAATATTCACACGTGTAGTTAGGGTATGGAACGTATTGCCTAGAAAGGTGTTCAGTTCAGATCAACACAGGTTGTTGAGGCATTCAAGACAGCATTAGATGCTTAGGAGAACGTGAGGACTGCAGATGCTGGAGATCAGAGCTGAAAAATGTGTTGCTGGAAAAGCGCAGCAGGTCAGACAGCATTCAAGGAGCAGGAGAATCGACGTTTCGGGCATAAGCCCTTCTTCAGGAATATTGACGTTTCGGAATATTCCTGAAGAAGGGCTTATGCCGAAACGTTGATTCTCCTGCTCCTTAGATGCTGCCTGACCTGCTGCGCTTTTCCAGCAACACATTTTTCAGCATTAGATGATTATTTGGATATAAATAAAGTTTGATGATATGATGAAAAAGCAGGAGATTGGCAATAGGTAGAATTAGAATTAGCTTTATTATCACATGTACTCACAAGTTTACAGGTCGTCACTTATAATGCCATCCTAGGTACCAACTTACAGATTCTTAAGAACAAATTCTTAGGGAAAAAAATCAGA
Organism: Chiloscyllium plagiosum; assembly: GCF_004010195.1. Lineage (NCBI taxonomy): Eukaryota > Metazoa > Chordata > Chondrichthyes > Orectolobiformes > Hemiscylliidae > Chiloscyllium > Chiloscyllium plagiosum. Next base: position 79,820,700 of record NC_057712.1, on the reverse strand, counting down.
AAAATAAAGCAATTTAAAACTCCAGCAATTAATTAGAAAAATAGAGAATTAAGTGTTCAGAATAATAGTTCATCTAACCCAGACTGGACTGAACCGGGAGTCCATGCTGGCTTTTACTCCGGACATCACTGATGCTGCCTGAGGAAGGGAGGTAGAAAGAAATAGAAAGAAAATGCAAAAAAGAGAGAGAGAAAAATAAAAGAAACAGACAGAGCAGACGGGTTCTGGCTTAGGAGTCTGACTCTACCGCCATCTTGTAAGTAAGTTTCAGGTAATGATGCTCATTTGAACAGCCAGTGCAGGAACACTAGGCCAAATGGTCTCCTTCTGTGCCATAACACTCCTGTCATTCTGTGATTACCTTGTTTTCACATTAAAAGAAGTGGAGGACCATCAAAATTATTATCACTTTTTATTTTGTATAACCTGAGGTAAGTTTTCAAGTGAGTTCTTTATCTGTAAACTGTGATTGGAAAAAAAATCAATGCTACAGAGGGAGGAACAGCAGAGTACTGAGATGTTGCCACTGCCCAGATACAAAAACTGACTAAAGTATGAAAAAAGTGGAAATTAATCAAAATCTTCACAATTAAACAGGTATGACTTTCATATACAGCATTATTTTGTCAGAAAGTGGCCATTTTAATGTGTGAAGCTCTGAAAATTGTTCACAAGTTCTAAAAGTCAATAGGTAAGTGCTTTCATCACTATTATTACTGAATTGAACTCAGTGCTACAGTAAAATAGTTATCATAAACCCCTATCGTATCTGTCAAGGTAAGACAGATAGAGAAAGTTTACCTTAATATGTAAAGCACTTTCACTGTAGTTTGCATTGGTTTAATACCAATTTCCCAATTGCAATATTAACATGTAATCTTATTTGCATATAAATACATGTGTGTAGGGAACAAAAATTGCCTTAAATTCAAAGTGTTGGAGACAAGTAAATAGGAGAAAAGAAAAGCAGAGAAATAAAACTGGCTTCTGGCTTATATTAAGAAGCATGTTAACTCATCAGATATCTTTGCTATTGTGGGGAGGGCATGGTATAAAGAAGTGGCAAACAAAAGGTAAAAGACCTGGAGATGCATGTGTTTGCACATAAGTGATCATGGCACTCGGTTGTCTCTTTGCTAGCACATAAATTTGAAGCGATGTTGTTGTCAGGTGAATTTTCTCTGTCCCACATATGGCACTATCCTTGTTTTCAAATCTTTTGAAGGCTTTGCCCCTCCCTAACTCTGTAATGTTTTGTAGCTTGACAACACTCTCCACATCCCAATCATTGGATTTCTCAAACTCTGTTCTATTTACATTCCTGATTTTAACTATTTCCACAATTAGCAGGCGTATTTTCAGCTGCATGACTCCGAAGGTCTGAAATTCCATTCTCTCCTTAAAACCTACCTCGTTTGCCAAGCCTTTAAATCATCTTGCTGAATATCTCCTTGTGTAGTTTAGTGTCAAACGTTGTTATGTAACACACCTATAAAGCATGTTATGCTGTTTAATTATTGTAAAGGTGCTACATAAATTAAACTTGTTGTTCTCTCATTGTTGGACCAAACTCCTGCAGATGCCTAACTAAAAATACTCTGGAACTACCTTTTCCACATGGTTCAAGTGGACAGCACACCATCACCTCCTCCAGCAAAATTGATGGTATTTAATAACAGTAACACCCATATCATAAGAATGAATATTAAAGAAAAAGAACTGTGGAGCAGCAAGGAGATCAAGTATCAGTGTATACCAGTCACTAAGCTAATGGGCAGACCCCGAAATTGACCTTTCTGCCTACCTGGCCCCACTTCATACAGAGGATTTGTCCTGAGACCCTTCTAGTCTCCTGTGGTAACATCATCCCTTTCTTCCCAACCCCCCCCCCCCCCCCACTATTCCTCATCCACATTTAACCAGGGAAATTAAGGATAGTATCAAATTGAAAGAAAAACAATGCAATGCATCAAGGATTAGTGGTAAGACACAGGATTGGGTAAATTTTAAAAACCAACAAAAGATGACCAAAAAGTAATAAAGAGGAAGGAGTAACATTTCGAGGATCAATTTGCAAATATTATCAAGATGCTCAGCAGGAGCTTCTTTACACATAAAAGGAGAGAGCAACCAAAGTTACACTCGGCTCTTCGAGAAGGCAACATAGAAAATTGTTGCAGGTGCAGGTCACTTGACTCTTCATGCTTGCTCTACCATTACCCAACAAAACCAAAGAAATAATAATTGAGAACCAGGAAATGGCAGAGGAGTAGAATATATGCATTGCATCAATGTTCACTGTATAAGATACTATTAGTATTTCAAAATTATAAATATTCAAAGGGTAAAAGGAAGAGAGGAAACAAATATAATAACTATCACAAGAGAAAAGGGACCAGGGAAATTAATGGGGCTAAAGACTGGTAAGTCCCCTGGACTGGATGGGATGCATTCTTGAATATTAAAGGAAGTAGCTGCAGAGATAGTGGATGCAACGGTAGAAATCCTCCAAGAGTCCTTGGACTCTGCATTCCGGAAGATTAGAAAACATGAAAAGACAAGACAAAACCAAGAATTATAGGTCAGTTAGCTTAATGTCTGTCATTGGGAAATTGTTAGATTCTGTCATTAACAATAAAATAGAAAGCATCTTAAAACACATAATATGATCAAGCTGAGACAGCATGGCTTCATGTAGAGGAATTAGGCCTGACAAATTTATTAGAATTTTTTGAGGAGGTAACAATTATGATAGATAAAGAAGAAATAATATACTTGCATTTTCAGAAGGCAGTTGATAGGACACCATGCTTTAGACAACTTAATAAGACAAAAATCTATGGTGTTAGAGGAAGTACATTAAGATAGATAGATAGACTGACAGACTAATTAGTAGAAGACAGAGAGTTAGGATAAGGGGGGCATTTTCAGGATGGCAAGATGCAACTCGAAGAGTGTCTTAGGGGTAAGTGCTGGAACCACAATTATATGCAATATATATTAATGATATACGCGAAAAAAATGAATATACAATAGTCAACTTTGCGGGTGATACAAAAATAGGTTTGAAAACAAATGTTAAGTATGATAGAAAGAGTCCAAGGAGGGATATGTGCAGGTTAAGGACATGGTCAAAAATTTAACTGATGGAACATAATGTGTGAAAATGTGAAGTTGTACACTTTGGCAGGAAGAGTTGAGGAACTAAATATTTTTTTAAATGGAGAACACCTGCAAAAAGGTACAGCACAGAAGGATTTACAAGTCCTCATGCAGAAAAGCTAGCATATAAATTCAGCAAGAATGTCTGCCTTTATTTCAAAGGGAATGGAGTATAAAAGTAGGGAAGTCTTGCTGAAAGTATATGAGGCATTAATCAGATCATAGCTGAAATACTGTGAACAGTTTTGGGCCCTTTATTGAAGGAAAAATATACTGTTATTAGAGACAGCCCAGAGAAGGTTAACTAAGCCAATCCTAGATACGTAGAGATTGTTTTATGAAGATAGAGCTTCAGGTTGCTCCATTTGAAGCTTCCTATCTTACCTCCAACACTTTCTGTTCCAGTTCCAGCAACTGCTGCTGCAGCATGAAAGCACTTCTCCTTTAAGAGAGTGAGTTGCCTTTATCACACGTTCCTAAGTTCTCTGTTAAGTTGCAGTCAGTTAGAAGCATGTTTTGGATGGGCTGCACAGCATAATCATTGAGGTGAACAAGTCATCTGAAGCTTATGTGCTGTCTGTCTCAACTTGTCCAAGCTCAGGATAATTATGCTTCACGATCACAGGATCTGAACATGAGACTGATAATTTTTTTAATCCAAATTATTTTTACTGATAGGAGAATCCAGAACAAAAGTGAATAACCTTAAAATTAAAGCCAAGCAATTCTTTAATATAATCAGAGAGAACTTCATGATGAAACTAGTAGCAATCTCCCATAAGTCTGTGGATCTTGTGTCAATTAAGCTTTCAAAGTTTGAGATAATATTTGTTTCTTAGAATTAACAGAAATATAGTTCTGGACTTTGCATTGTCCTACCAGTGTAAAGATTGTTTAAAGATGTTTAAAGATTGCCAGCCTGCTCACTGCAACCCAATTGTCCCTGCCCCTCCTGTGGTTTTAGCAGTGGAGGGAGAGGCATTCAGCAGCCAGCCACCAGTGGGCTGATTAAGACCCTTAAATGATGAGATTACAAACAACAAGAGAGGCCACCTCTTCCTAAACTCGTAGGCTTCCCTGTATAGGTTGGGATGGACAGGGGAAGGGCACCATCTAACATGCCCCTGGGTCCATAGAATGGCTCCTAATGTGTTACCACTGTCCGTCACTTTATGGCCTCTCATACTGCAAATGCCACATCCAGTTGCGAGAGCCAACGATCCACCACTGAATGTCTCTTGATCATGAATGAAGCATTGAGAATGACCTCTGTGCCTGGTGCCCCTGCTAGTCATGGAAGACATTTGGCATCTGATTAGCTGGCTGCATTTTAAGTGGAACTTCATATCTCTAAAACATGGAAACTCCACTGACAGTCTATTTCAAGCCAATTGACTGTTAACTCGCTGCAGGCCAGCTGTTTTTCACCTGGGCTTCTACCTTGGCATCTTGTAAAATAAATTCCCTGGAATAAAGGCAGATAATTATGATTGCTGTGCAGGTCAGCTGTGTTCCAGTTGAATGGTGGTAGAATCTTGAGGGGTCAATAACTTAGTCTGCAATCCTATGTCCTATGTTCTAATACCCTTTAGTTAGAAACATGCTATGTGAGAAGCTACCAGCACAATTCAGTTCATTCCTTTGCTGTAAGTTATGTTGCAGGATTTGGATATTGCAGCACTGCATCACTTAAAGTGGTTAATTCTTAGACAAAATTGCAATGAGCTCTGGGTGAGGATATAATTCTTATGTCAACCCTGTTAATGAATGGAATATTTGAGATGCCATCTTGGAAAAATAAATATTCATATATCAAATGCAGGTTTTGTTTGAACATCTTGGACTGCCAATATACCCCAGATCATTCTAACATATAGCTAGTAATTCAACACCAACTTAATGGAAGGAACAAATGACAGTAATAACGTTTTCTTCTATTGCTGCTTTTCAAAGTCATGCCAGTAACAAGAACTATAAAATTTGGGTCCATATTCTTCAGTGCAAAGAATTGTGATTATCAAACAATATAACTATTTATAATAATGGTCTTTTTCACACATAATATTTCTTGAATATAACTGCTTTTCATAGATATTGTGAAATAAATGATTAAATTATGAAAAATGGGTTTACTTTTAACAGGGTTTTTAACAATAAAAGAGAAATCAAAGCAGAAACAAATACCATTTAAAATGAAAATGTTTAAATGATCAATGATTCCCTTTCCAAATCAGTCAATCTTGCAGACTACTCCTGCATCCTCTGCATGCCCACAGTTAGTTTTTCCCCATCCTGAGAATTTGCATTGAAGAATCGTCTCCTCAGCTCCCGTACAAGCAACGTCATCCATCCAGATATGACCAGTACCTGTAAACAATCAACACAATCCTCTTAATCAACCTGTTTTCATTTAAAAATACTTAAAGTAAAAATTCTCTTTGCAGACATAAAGTAAATCAAAATGACTTGATATTTGAAGGTGAACAACTTTGATGATGAAATTATATCTTTCAAATTTATTTTAAATTTACTGCCTGTATTCAGATTTGTTATCCATTGATGTGTCCGTGACATTTAATGTGATTTTTTCTGATTCAAACTGTTGATCGTTGCCTGGAACAGCAAATATAACTTTGTGTGCCAGATTTCAGATACTAGCATATTTGTCCAGAATAGATAAACACTGAAGTGAAAATTTGTTGAAAGTTGTCCAAAATGTGCTCCTTTTAGCATTTTAAGAAATGGCAAATTTTGTGCAGTTTCTGTCATATCAGCTTTGACACAAACTTAGATTTCAGAACTTCATGCTTTCTGGTGAGCATCCTTGATTATTTTTCGGAACGTGAAATGGGCTGACAAGAACAATGTTGTGAGTTGAGTGCATGCGAAGGAAGAGCTTAAAAGTATATGATTGGAACTGGGTTTAGTAAATTGAATTGAGATGACAGTGAACCCAAAAGTAGATCAAAACCAAACATTTCTATTTCTCTACATTTTGCATATAATCTTGCAGTGTTTTTAAGAGCATTTAAAAATGACTTTTAAGTGTTTGCATCAATTTTAAGGGGATCAATTGTAATTTCTTTGATCATGAAAAACCCTTGACTTAGAAGTAGTTCCAAGATAATGGAAGTAACATACAAATCAATATGGCCAGATACAAAAAAAAATTGCAGCACAGGGCACATTTACTAGGAGCTTTACATGAAAATTAGATTCCATACAGTGTGAAAACAGGCCCTTCGGCCTAGCCAGTCCACACTGACCCTCTGAAGAGTAACCCACCCAGTCCCATCTCCCTCTGACTAATGCACCTAACACTATGGGCAATTTAGCATGACCAATTCACCTGACCTGCACATCTTTGGATTGTGAAAGGAAACCGGAGCACATCCACGCAGACACGGGGAGAATGTGCAAACTCCACACAGACAGTCGCCCGAGGCTGGAAGCAAACCTAGGACCCTGGTGCTGTGAGGCAACAGTGCTAACCACTGAACCACTTTGCCACCCCCCCCACCCCCCCTAGAAGCAGGGCAGAAAACTAAATGCAGGTTAGAACCAGGATTGTGAATTAAACAATTTTACTGCTGTTATTTCAGCTTTGCCAGAACTAACCAGATCATTTAACTGGGAGTGTCTGAGGAATCTGTGCGATGAAAACTGTCATGAACCTTAGGATATTCTGCAGTAGTGTGCCATTTTTTGTGCTGACTTTCTCAAGGGACTTTGGATGGAATACAACTATCAATACAATGCACAATAAAACCATAGTCTGGTCATAAAATGACTCAGTGAGGATCAATGATTAACAAATGTGACCATAGAGAATATCCAATCAAAAATGAAGGCATTTCAAGCGGTGAAAACTGTTGGTAGGCAAGAGGATTAGAATGATTTTTTAGAAACCGGCAGTGGATGACTAAAAAGCTAACAAAAAGGGAGAAAATTAATACTGAAACTAAATTAACAAGAAATTAAAAACAAACAGCAAGACCTTCTAGTAGTGTATAAAAAGAAACAGAACAGATAAAGTGAGTGTTGGAACAAGAAATGGCAGATAATTTAAACATATATTTTGCATCAGACTTCATGGCAGAAGACACTGTAAACATTCCAGGGAAATCAGATAAGCGATGTGCTATTGAGAGGAAATATTTTATAGCATTCTGTAATACAAGGAACAATATATTTAACAAATTAACTGAAATCATAACAGACAAGTTATCAGGACCTCCACCCTCAAAACCCATCCCTCGAACTGAAACAAGGACAGAACCCCCCGATCCTCACCTTCAACCCCACCAACCACTGGATACATCGCATCATCCTCCACCATTTCCACCACCTACAAACAGACCCCACCACCAGTGATATATTTCCATCCCCAACCCTATCTGTGTTCCATAAAGGCCATTCCCTCTGTGACTCTCTTGTCAGGTCCACTATCCCAATCATCCCACCCTGCCCTCCCAGCAAGAATTGCAAAACTTGCACCAATACCTCCACCCTCACCTCTGTCTAAGGCCCCAAAGGAGCTTTCCACATCCATCAGAGATTTACCCGCACTTTCATACATGTCATTTACTGTATCCATTGCTCCCGATGCGGTCTCCTCTATATTGGGGAGACAGGACACCTACTTGTGGAATGCTTCACAGAACATCTCCAGGACACACACACAAATCAACCTCACTGCCCCGAGGCTGAACACTTTAACTCCCCTCCCACTCCCCCAAGGACATGGAGGTCCTGGGTTTCTTCCATTGCCAAACCCTTACCACCCACCACCTGAAAGAAGAACGCCTCTTTTTCTGCCTAGGGACCCTCCAACTACATGGCATCAATGTGGATTTCACCAGTTTCCTCGTTTCCCCTGCCCGACCTATCACCTTTACCCCCACCTTCAGCTACCTATCGCACTCTCAGCTACCTACCCTCCCAGCCTCAGCCCCCGACCCCCATCCTACGCCACCTCCCATTTATCTCTCAGCCTCCTTAGCCCACAAGCCTCATTCCTGATGAAGGGCTTATGCCCAAAATGTCAATTCTCCTACTCCTCGGATGCTGCCTGACTGGCTGTGCTTTTCCAGTACCACATTCTCAACTCTGATCTCCAGCATCTGCATTTGCAGTCCTCACTTTCTTCCATCAGGACCTGATAGTCTGCACTTGTTTTACAGCAAGTTGTTATGGAGATGATGGAGACATTGGTCAAAATATTCCAGTTCTCACTAAATTCTGGGAGGGTTCGAGGTGACTGGAAAACTGCTAATGTGATCCTCCAATCAAGGAGGGCAGGAGACACAAAGCAGGAATATATAAGCCAGTTAACCTTACATCTATCATTGGGAAAATGCTAGAATCCATTCTTAAGGTAGAAATAGCAGGACATTTAGAAATGTTTATGCAATCAGTCAATATGGTTTTGTGAGAAAAAAATCATGTTTTACAAACTTGCTAAAGTTCTTTGAGGATATAACAAACAAAGTTGATAAAGCCAAATGGGAAAATGTATTGTATTTGGATTTCCAGCAGGCTTTCTTTAAGGTGCCACATAAAAAGTTATTGCATGAGATAGGAGTTCATGATATATGGGGTAATTATTAGCATGGTTTGAGAATTGGTTAAGACATAGATGACAGAAATCAGATTAATAAATCTTGCAGATTAAATTAGTGGCGTGCCACAAGGATCAGTCCATGGCACTTAATTATTTGCTGCCTATATTACTGACTTGGAGGGGAGGGGGCAGAGTGTAATGTGTCCAACTTTGCTGCTGATACAAAAGTAGGTGAGAGGGTATTTTGCAATGAGGGCATAAGGAATCTGCAATGGGATATAAATATACTGAGTGTGTGGGCAAAAACTTGATAGGTGGAGTTTAACACAAAAGTGTAAAGTCATGTACTTTGGTAGGAAGAATCAAAGGCAAACTATGAGTTAAAGTCTCCAAAAAGGTGTAGCACATATGGATCTGTACGTTCTTGTGCTTGAAACACTAAAAGTTAGCAAGCAGATGCAGCAAATAATTAGGAAGGCAAAAGGAATTTTTGGCTTTGGAATTTGGAGTTCAAAATAGAGGAATATTGTTACAACTGTATAGGTTGCTAGTGAGTCCACACTTGGTGTTTTGGTTCCCATGCTTAAGAAAGGATATAATGGCACTGGAGACTGTTCAAAAGAGATTCACTAAGCGGTTTCCTGAGGTGAAGAGATTGACTTATCAATAACGGATATTTCGGCTGGCTGGCCTTTTATTTATTAGTGTTTAGAAGAATAATGGGAGACTCGTGAAAAAAGATGGGAAGGAATTTCTTCTCAGAGGGTAACAAATGTCTGGCTATGTGTACACAGAGAGTTCTGGGGATTGAATCACTGAAAATATATAATGAGGAGGTAGGTAGATGTTGGAAATAAGGAGGGCTATGATGACTTAGTATGAAAGAGCAGCTGAGGGCTGGGGCAGATCAGCAATGATCTCATTGAATGGCGGGTCAGGCTTGAGAGGTTACATAGAGTCATAGAGATGTACAGCATGGAAACAGACTGTCTTGCTTCTATTTTCGTTAATCTGACTGAATGGGCAAATTGATTCGATGGGAAAATGAAATATGCCATGAATCAATTCAGTTTTAATTTCAGTTTTTATCTATATTTGAAGTCATCTCACTGAAAACTCGTCTGAAGTCACAAGATTGCATTCTTTCCAACTGTCAGATTATAAGGTAGTTCTGAAGGAGAGCAAGGCAGAGCTAAATCTGATGTACCAAGAGTTGGTGTATGGGTGCATGGGTTAAAAATTGGACGATCAATGGTGCCTGCTTTTATGGAGGTGAGCTTGGTGGGCAGGGAGAAGCACTCCTGCTCCTTCTGGCCACCAACAATGTTTCAAAGTCTTTCACAACTCCCCTCAACTGCCGAGATTCCACAGGCACAAGAAACTCAGTCTTCGGGTATTAAAATTTAAATTACAATGCAGTTATTCATCCTCTTTAAAATCTTTCAGTGACTAACCTGTCTCCTTACAGTGGGTTGGTTAACTGTCTCAAGATAAATCAATGCTGAGGGAGGATACCAACCCAGCATTTTACCAGTTTTCTTGCTTTGGAAATACTCTGCTTCAAGCATGGGTAAAGAACACCACCTCCTTCCATTATATTCAGAGGTGAAAGATTTGAAGGTAGGTTATTTTTAAAATTTTGCAGTGCTAAACCACCCTGTGTAGGAGAAACTCAGCAGGTCTGGCAGCATATGTGGAGAGAAATTGGAGTTAAGATTTCAGGTCCAGTGACCTTCTATAAAACAGAAGAACTGAAAAGGACGAAAGTAAGGACTGCAGATGCTGGAGATTAGAATCGAGAGTGTGATCCTGGAAAAGCACAGCAAGTCAGGCAGCATCCAAGGAGCAGAAGAATCAATGTTTTGGGCAAAAGCCCTTCATCAGAAGAACTGAAAAACCCTGCCCTGGATTAAACCTCAGCGTGGCTTTTTTCTTTTCCAATGTTGAACCTAACTACGTTGTGGTCTGTCTTTTATTAATTTATTTTTCCTAGGCCAGTTGTTCTCCTTAGCTCTAAATAATTTATTTCCTTTATTGGACTTGAAAGACATTCATCTAGAAGCAGTCCTGACTGCAATGTAAAACTCCTACATGAATTACCTTTATCACAGTCAAAATTAAGAAGCTATAATACAACAAAGGAAAAATAAAATGGCATTTGGATTTTTAGCAGACTTTCAATTATCCGGAAGTACCTCAGTAGTTAATTTCTACTTGTTGCCCACTTTTAAAAAGGCACTGTACTTGTGTGACTCAGTTCATATGGATCCTGTATCCTCCAGTTGATCATCTTTCACTGAGACACTGGGGTGGAAGTTAGCCAACATTGGTCTTTAAACATGGGCACTATGTGGCCAACTGTGGCCTCCAAATGGCAGTTTAGAAGTGAGTCCGTGTTCATATTGGGCAAGGACAAAAAAAAAGGTGTTCTTTACCACGCTTGAAGTAAATGTTGCAGTTTTGCCAAAAGCAGGAAATGTGGTAAAGCCCCTGCTGGAGATCTTCCCTCCAGCATTGATTTACCCTGAGTCTGTCAGTCTGTGCAATTAGAGAAGCAGTCCTGCTGAATACCTAACACCATATTAAAGGACCCTGATGACTGCCACCACTTCAGTCCTTAACTTCTCCTTTGCAACGAGATCTCTGATCCCTGATTTTAAACCTGTACATATCTAAGTGTCCAGCTTTCCATCTACACCTTGTCCCACATCCCATCAGCCCTGTCACCCTTCTATTCTTTCTCCCCAGTGACTCTAGGAATCCATCTGTTCTTTCCCCTGGACCACCCACTGAACTCTGGCACTACCTTCCTCTGCATCTTGTTCCTGAACTTCCAGGATCCACTAACTTGAGGAAAGCTGCAAAATTAGGCAGCAGCCTGATATTTATTGCAGTTCTCTCCAGTCCCTGAAGTGGGCTGTAGTTCCAGTCATTGAGATTTAGGCAAAAGTATCAAGAACAGCTTGGATCCTGCTATTCTGATCTCACCACCTGACACTCTTTGTCCTTTTTTCACCTAGTCAGGCTGCCTTGAACAAAATGGAAGCAATTTTTAGCCAACAGACATGTTTATTACTTGAAAAAGCATCAACACGCACAATTTGATCCAGACCTGAAAAACAAGGAAGTAAGCACTGGGATTTGAATCGGCAACCAGATGACTCATAGTCAAGAGAACAGCCACAGCTAACACTAAAGACAGAGTCACTAAGCACTGACAGCAGGGATTTATTTTGCTGATAGGCAGCCTAGCCTGCGGGCACATGTGGGAAATTGATGGGAAGTTTTGGGACACATGCCCACTATAGCCTGCTGTGAGCTGCTTGGGTGTGAGACCCCCCATCAGCAACATGGACAATCATTCTTAATAAGTCATGGCAAAACTACTAAGATATTTATGTAGGATGGTTCATGGTGTTTGGAAACATCTTCAAAGTCTCAATTAACTACAAGCATCTGTCTTTAATCACAATTTCTGCAAAAGTCCTGCAGCCAACAAATATGTAGTCTCTCACCCTGACAAAGCCATCTGTGTAACTAATGGATATCATTTTTTCTAAGGGATGCGCATTGTTTTTGTCAGTTTTAAATTAATTCACTTGTAATATACCTTTTTTTTGTTTCAAATAAATGATATTGAGCTAAATATTTGTAACATACACTTAAAAACATTGTTTCCCTCTTTGTAGCATATTCTAATTGATAGCAAATGTAAAACCAAATGTTGCAGAACAGGTTTTTCTTTGCAAATACAATTTGTTCTTTATGTAGAAGAAATACATTAATAATTTTCTTTCATCCAACTAAGAGTTATGTGCTAAATAACTCATCACATTTGCCCACATGGGTTACATTTACGAAAAAACAGAAGATATGAGCTATAAACATTCATAGCAATTAATTGCATCCAAATCCTTTTATTTTAATGCCAAGTTTTCTTCTGCAAGATGTGTAAACAAGCAAAGTTGATCACCAGTCAGGCACTAATTTAACACATTTTTCTTCTTTCAGGTTTCCTCTCATTTAATGCAGGCAATGGATGAGTACTTAGAACACAGAACATAGAACATTACAACGCAGTACAGGCCCTTCGGCCCTCGATGTTGCGCCAACCTGTCACACCAATCTGAAGCCCATTTAACCTACACTATTCCATGTACGTCCATGTGCTTGTCCAACGACGACTTAAATGTACTTAAAGTTGGCAAATCTAATACTGTTGCAGGCAAAGCATTCCATACCCTGACTACTCTCTGAGTAAAGAAACTACCTCTGACATCTGTCCTATATCTATCACCTCTCAATTTAAAGCTTTGTCCCCTCATGCTCGCTGTCACCATACTTGGAAAAAGGCTCTCCCTGTCCACCCTATCCAACCCTCTGATTATCTTATATGTCTCTATTAAGTCACCTCTCAACCTTCTTCTCTCTAACGAAAACAGCCTCAAATCCCTCAGCCTTTCCTCATACCAGGCAACATTCTAGTAAATCTCCTCTGCACCCGGTCCAAACTTCCACATCCTTCTTATAATGCAGTGACCAGAACTGTGCACAATGCTCCAAGTGCGGCCGCACCAGAGTTTTGTACAGCTGCAGCATAACCTCATGGTTCCGGAACTCGATCCCTCTATTAATAAAAGCTAAAACACTGTATTCCTTCTTAACAACCCTGTCAACCTGTGGGAACTTTCAAGGATCTGTGTACCTGGACACCGAGATCTCTCTGCTCATCTGCACTACCAAGAATCTTACCATTAGCTCAGTACTTTGCATTCCGGTTACTCCGACCAAAATGAATCACCTCATACTTGTCCGCATTAAGCTCCATTTGCCACCTCTCAGCCCAGCTCTGCAGTTTATCTATGTCTCTCTGTAACCCACAACATCCTTCGTCACTATCCACAACTCCACCGACCTTAGTGTGGTCTGCAAATTTACTAACCCACCCTTCTACGCCCTCATCCAGGTCGTTTATAAAAGTGACCAACAGCAGTGGACCCAACACTGACCCTTGCGGTACACCACTAGTAACTGGACTCCAGGATGAATATTTCCCATCGACCACCACCCTCTGTCTTCTTTCAGCAAGCCAATTACTGATCTAAACTGCTATATCTCCCACAATCCCATTCCTCCGCATTTTGTACAATAGCCTACTGGGGAGGAACCTTATTGAACGCCTTGCTGAAATCAATATACACCACATCAACCGGTTTACTCTCATCTACCTGTTTGGTCACCTTCTCAAAGAACTCAATAAAGTTTGTGAGATACAACCTACCCTTCACAAAACCGTGCTGACTATCCCTAATCAAATTATTATTTTCTAGATGATTATAAATTCCTTGAATAAGCTCCACATTTCTAAGTTATATGCATTTGACTAGTCCTATCAGAACTGGATAGCAATCTCTGAAAATATTTAATCACCAATTGACAGTCTTTTTCACGTGTTGCTTCTGTGACATGGACTGACTGAAAATTGCTGCTCAAAAATGCCTTACAACTCAGTATTTCTCCTTGGTAAAGAACTGAAATATGAATGGGTGGAGTTAGAGCATCTGTATGAATATTGCACTTCAAGGATACCATGTGAGCAAAAATGAATGATGATAGTTAAGTTTTTTTGTGTTCCAGATCTGGAAGTCCTTATAATGCAAATTCTTAAATTGCAATCCCTTGCTGGCCAAAATTGGAAATTTGGCTGCAATCCATACTTTTCTGTGAATTAAAATTTATAAAATTTCTGATATGCAACTGGAATGTGAGTTCATAAATGACCTACAACCTGTACCCCTGTAACATATTGCACGTTTATATCTCATGGGATTATTTTTAGCTTCCCAGTATTATTGTTAACAGAATCATTGAATTATATTGCTGTAGAAAGCTAAAGTACATTTGGATTGATTCTGGAAGAAACAATTGATGCAGCATTATCTTTTATGTAAGTTGAATTCTGATACAATAGATTAAAATATTTAAATGAAGTTTATCATTAAGCCATTTTGAATCAAGAAGAAAATACCACACATTTGCAGTTAAGATGCAGAAACTGGCTTAGTACAAAAGCTTAAATTGACATATCTCCCTCTTTACTATTACCATCAGGCCAGATTATTGACCCTGGTTAAATGAAGAGGGCAGGAGGCTGTGCCTGTTTAAAAAAGGTGTAAACATGAGAAGCTACAACACAGAACTACTTGCATACAACATGAGACAGACAGAATTAAGCAATTACCCATAGATCAGATCAAACTTTTGCAGTATCCAGTCGCGAATGGTCATGGATAATTAAACAACTAAGTCTAACCCTATTGAGGAAGCTCCACAAATAGATAGACTTGATGGCAAGGTTACATCATGTGAAATCCAGAGGTAGCTAGCCATTTCAATACAAAATTTTACTTGAAAGGTTGGAAACAGAGAGTGATGGTGGAGGGTTGTTATTCAGAACAGAGGCCTGTGACCACTGGTGTGCCGCAAAGATTGGTGCTAGATCCACTGCCTTTCGTCATTTATATAAATGATTTGGGCTTGAATATAGGAGGAACGGTTAGTAAGTTTGCAGATTACACCAAAATTAGTGGTGTAGTGGACAGTGAAGAAGGTTATCTCAGCATACAACAGGATCTTGATCAGATGGGCTGAGGAGTGACAGATGGAGTTTAATGTAGGTAAATGTGAGGTGTTGCATTTTGTCAAGGCAAATCAGGACTGGACATACATGTAATGGTAGGATCTTGGGAGTGATGCCAAACAAAAGCAACATTCTTGAGTTGCAGTTTCATAGTTCCTTGAATGTGGGGTCACAGGTAGACAAGGAAGTGAAAAAGGTGTTTGGTATACTTGCCTTTATTGGTCAGTACATTGAGTATAGGAGTTGGGATGTCATTTTGCAGCTGTACAGCATATTGGCTAGGCCATGTTTGGAATACTACATGCAATTCTGGTATCGCTCTTATAAGGAAGATGTTGTTAAACTTGAAAGGGTTCAGAAAAGATTGACAAGAATGTTGCTGGGGTTGGAGGGTTTGAGTTATAGGGAGAGGTTTAATAGGCTGGGGCTATTTTCTGTTGAGTATCAGAATTTGAGGGGTGAACTTGAGAGGTTTACAACATCGTGAGGGGCATGGATAGTGTGAAATAGTCAAGGTCTTTTTCACAGGGTAAGCGGTCCAAAACTAGAGGGCATAGGTTTAAGGTGAGAGGGGAAAAATATAAGAAACGTTGACCTAAGAGACAACATTTTCATTCAGAGGGTGGTGCAGGTATGAAATGAGGTACCGGGGAAGTGGTGGAGGCTGGTATAATTACAACTCTTAAAAGGCATCTGGATGGATACATGAATAGGCAGGGTTTAGAGGGATGTGGGCCAAATGCTGACAAATGGGATTAGATTAATTTAGGATATCTGGTCGGCATGGACGAGTTGGACCAAACGGTCTATTTCCGTCCTGCGCAACTCTATGACTATGGCTTTATCCCTATCCTCAACCACATCAGTGAAAAAGACAAGGCCTAAGTACCATCCTAGGAAGATCCAATGGCAAGAACATTCAAGGCAGTGGGTATGTTCACTGCTACAAGTAATGTTATAGTCCTCATTGAAATGGGTTAAAACTCAACAGTTGTCATAATTGCTCCTTAACTTCCATTGACAGATGAATACAGCCGTATGCAGCATCAATGGACAGGAAAATCACTGCAAGAATTTTAGATATGTATGTTCTACCAAGTGTGTATCACTGAGTTGAAAACAAATGTCTTTTGTGATGTATTCCTCTAAGCTTTTTCTGATCAAGCCTCTTTCATTTCTTTATCTTCTCAACAATACAGGAAGAGAATATTTCCCATTCAGAAATTCTTCTTAGAATCCCTACTGTGTGGAAGCAGGCTTTTCAGCCCAACGAGTCCACATCAACACTCCAAAGAGCATCCCACCCAGAACCTTCCTCTCCCCATAGCCTTGCATTTCTCATGGTCAATCCACCCAATCCACATGTTCCTGGACACTCTGGGCAATTTAGTATGGCCAATCCACCTAACCTGCACATCTTTGGATTGTGGGCGGAAACCTACACAGACATGGGGAGAAAGTAAGTTGGAACGGGTGACAATGGAAAAGCACAGAGGGTCAGGCAGCATCGGAGGAAAAGGAGAGTCGACATTTTGGCCTGAAACGTCGACTCTCCTGCTCCTCCGATGCTACCTGACTAGCTGTGCTTTTCCAGCAACACCTCTTTTCAACTCTCCAGCATGTACAGTCCTCACTTTCTCCACAGGGAGAAAGTGCAAACTCCACACAGACAGTCACCTGAGGCTGAAATTGAACCCAGGTTCCTGGTGCTGAGAGGCAGCAGTGCTAACCACTTTGCTACCCAAATTCTTTACAGTGCAAAGGTTAATTTGTTCAATATTTATCTTATAATGTCAGAAAACCTCTGTGGCACTGAGCAAAATTCCAAAAGTCACTGTCCTGGGAATGTCAGAGAAAGATGCTTTTAGGCGAAATATAAGGTCCTTCTTGTATTTAATATCCAAGCGTTCTGCAATGCTCATTCTGATACTTACATTTTTAAAAATTGAATTTGAGACATTTATTTGGAAAAATTAAAGCAAGATTTTGGCCATGCCCAAATATTGCTCCTTCTCCCCAATATGCATGGACTGGACCAGGTTAAAAAGAGGCAATTGTGAAAACTAGTGGTTTTTGGAATGAAGACATCTGATCAATTTCTGAATGCTTGATTGTGATCCAGATTTTTACACCTCAAACCTCCCAAAAGGGGTTGATATTTCAAAGGTAGAATCCTGTCCAACATTTTTAATGCTTGCAATAACATTGAAAACTCAAAAGTGAATTCCAGCCATGTGCAACAAACACACTACACTCATTACAGGCAAAGTTAAAAGGAGCCCATATGTCAGGAATCACAATGAGCTCCTGCCTCTGAAATTAAATGTTAGAATAACATACTGCAGCTTTTTTCTGTTAGGAAAACATACTGTGCCTATTTCCTTCTGCGTGCAAAAGAAAATCAGGAATAATTCTTAAATCAGTCCTGCCAACTGAAGTACAGAAATACTAAACATCAAAAGTGCACTCCTGTTTAACATGTAAACAATAATATGATGATTTAAATCCTCCCTTGACTATTTGCTCACCAGGTCCTGTAAGCTCAATACACTAGTAACTTTTCAGTCATTTTTGAAGTTGACTTCTCACCTACATAGGAGTCTGTCATGAAGCAGGAACTTTGAGGCATTTTTAAACATCTGAAGCTGTATATCTGGATCAAATTGATACAAAATTATGACACACGTTTTCCTAATGCTTTGTCTGATCCATTAGTTTATTAATTGCTGTATTTTTTCAGAAAAAGTAGCTTAGTAAATATCGAATTAAAATGTATAATGTGTACTCCGGTTTGTAAAGGTCAAAAAAAAGCAAATTAATTGCTGATTTCAGTTTAGTATGTAAAATGTTGTAAAGAATGTTTTAGGCTCTCTTCCGTTTCCTTTTACTTAACTAGATCCTGGAAAATTATTAACTTATTTTGTATTATTTTTCTTTTAGAACCTAGTGGTCAGAGTATTTAATTCACACCATATACCTGCTAATGTATCATTAATAGTTCCATGCCACCTGTTTTGATTTGGAAATGGATATTAATATCAAAGATCTACTCAGGTATTGATCTGGTGACATTATTGGTTCAACTGATCAATTGAATATTTGTAATTGTACATTTAATTGAAGTTCCGCATGAAATGAACTTTGAGAATTTTAATATTGAACTTAGCAGACATAGGCCCAAAGCCCCTTATTGCCACTAATTTGGACACAGTTGTGAGGATTAATTATGTGTTTTTTTTCCCCTCAGTAATTAAGACATGGACTTTGACTCTTTAGTTATTTTGACTGCAGTTTATATGTAGACAGAAGGTAACCCCCACCCTCCTCTAGCTTATCTCTCCACGCTTCAGGCTCTCTGCCTTTATTCCTGATGAAGGGCTTTTGCCCGAAACGTCGATTTCGTTGCTCCTTGGATGCTGCCTGAACTGCTGTGCTCTTCCAGCACCACTAATCCAGAAGATAAGTTGTGACAAAAGTGGTCTCTGAGGATGGGTCCTTTTAGTTACCAGGCTGGAATTTGCCCAGCCTGAAATGAAAGGGAACAGAGATTAGTGGCAAACAAACGAGCCAATCAAGGACGTCCCCACCTGTGTTTCCATCAGGTATCGTTTTCATGAGAACCAGGGAAGGTCCAAGTCCTCTGTGGTTCTACTCCTTTGAATAAGCTCGTAACATTATCGTGGGGTGGCTTGCAGCAACAAGTCTGAGTTCCAGAAACTCTCGAGTTTTCTACCAGTTATGTGGAAGCAAGAACAATGGTGATGGAAGCCAAAAGACTTTTAAAAGGCAAGTAAAATGGTTGCGACTATTTCATGTTTCACATAAAATTACGTCTTTTTTAATTGAGTCATGATGGTGCTGTGAGTGGAAGATTTCACAACCAAGGTATTTTCCAAATGTTATGCTGCTATTGTTGAATGTTCTTGTAGGTTGAATGATGTGGTGTGTGACAAGGAGAACAATTAGCTGCTAACAATGAACAATAAGCTTGTTGCTGCACCTCTATTTGGACAGTTGAAGAGTAATGCCTGAGCATTTGCTTAACCATCCTTTCATGTGGAAATATGAATAGCTGCAGTCTAGCAATTTTTTTCTCATGGAAGAAGTGAACATTAAACCAGATTCTTTCTGTTAGCTATTTTGCTACCTGCCAACTGACAAGCTGCCAAATAAAAGATTGTAAACAGTCAGAATGGTCTTTTCACACATCTAACCAAATTGGTGCCAGTTACAAGAGATCTTCCATATTTGCTTTTAGAAACAAGTTTAGTTCACAAGTCTGCACAATAATTTCTTTTTCTGAGGTTTGATGATTGTGACCTTAAACATTACAGGTGTAAATGATACTTACATGTCATGTAGGAATTGATGTGGAGCTTTTAATCTGCCTGTTTTAGAGTCAGCCCACCTCCTATCTCTTATCTGCTGACAAAGGCAACAGACTCTCCTTCTGGCCAACTAAAACCACCATCCTGGGAAAATCCACTTCCTTGGAGGCTGGTGGTAGAGGTGGAATTGGTCCTACCTCCTGACTCCATCTACAATGGGATAATCTGCCCCTAGGTACCTGGGAAAAGAGGGTGTTGACTACTTCAACATTTTTCCTTCTATGTTCTGTTGGGGTATTTGGTACTACATGGTGATCAAGTCAGATAAGACATTAACATTCTTCACCAGCAGGGTGGTTGTTAAGCTCAGGAAGTCTGCACATTGCCACTCTTAATCTGTATTCTGCAACTTACTCATCACAAATGATGAATTTTACCTGTTGTCGGTTTATAAATGTGTGTAACTTTGAAATGTTTAAGTATGTAAAGCTATTCAATCTGTTAAAAATCACACAACAATCAGGTTATAGTCCAACAGGTTTATTTGGAAGCACTAGCTTTCAAAGCACTGCTCCTTCATCGGGTGGTTGCCAACATGATAATTTTCATAGGGTTGTGTTAAATTTAGAAGGGAAAGACTAAGGCAATAGGACAAACTGGTGGCTCTTTCAGTGAGCTGAGCCAGGCATAATTGGTCCCTATAGCTTGCTTTGGTTTTGGCAGACTAACCAGTAGAAGCCTGCGGTTGGGTAGTTTGCTGCTAACAACTGAGTCTTACCAAAGAGACTCCTATCTTAAATGGGATGGAGTTTATTGCATCGTAATCAAATGCAAATTACTTGAATAAAATAAACTTTTTCACGGAGATTGTGAAGGGACCTGAGGGTACCTTCGCTCCAAAAATTCCATAATGTTCTGCCTTGCTTCAATCCAAGCTTGCATGGAACTTTTAATAAGATTGGATGGAGCTTAATGCAGTCTCCAACATTAGCCCTGTCAGAACCATTATCTTATTATACAATACTTTTGTAGCTGTATATTTCCATGACTAAAAGATCCCATTCTGCCTAAAATCTATTGAAAGATTGAAAATGATCAGAAATAAATAATTTTTCTTAAAGTCAAGTAACATATGGTTAATCTTTCTCAACGTTTTAATGCATCAGCATCCCAAAACATTTAATTCTGTAGATTAGAAATTTGTTTGCAACAAATCCTTTGTACACAGAGTGTGTTTTAGTCTGCCTCCTTACTTAAATGATTGGAGCTTGTGGCTCACTGTGACCAGAATACTGCTGACTGGATGCCCCTCACTTGAGCTGTAAAGGCAGACAAGACCAAGACATGTTAGAGAATTGTATTACTGTACCCAAAAATAGTCATAAATTGTTTTGGGTATCAGAAAAACTGAGTGGGGGTAGGGTTGAAAATTTGAATTCCCACTTAGAAACAGCAACACACAAACTGGCTCAGGTTGCTGCCCCCCCCCCCCCCATACATGTCCTGTGACATCGGAGTCCCCATCGACAGACCTAAGGAAAGTTTATATTTATGTCTCACACTATTTTGTCAAGTCAAGATTTTAGAATCCTTTGGAAAACTGGCCAAGAAACAGAATTTGCAAACTTTTAAGAAGCCTGCTGAGAAGATGGGAACATTCAACCTTTTGACAACTTCAAGTGTCACTATTAGATGCTTTCTTCTATGTTAAATGTGTTTTTATAGCAGTGATTATCATAATACTCTACCGTTGAAAGAGTAAGTTGACCATTGACAACCATTTGTTTAAGTGTGGTGATGCTTTACAGTATATTTCCTTTATGTAAAATTGCTATTGAGCCGTTAGAACTACAGGACACAGTGGTGGAAACTCTAGTGTCTCAATAAATGGCTTGACAGGATATGCTGAGATGTTGTTTGACTAACCAATTTGATTTTACCAGTCTAAAAGAAGATTAAAGACAATTATGATTAATATGCTACCATTTTTAACATGCCCTCATTATCTCCTTAGTCATAGAGTCATAAAGTCATGCAGCATAAAACAGGTCCTTCGGCCCAACTCATCCATGCTGACCAGGTTTTTTGGTCCCATTTGCCTTGGGCCCATATCCCTCTAAATCTTTCCTAACCATGTACCTGCCCAAATATTTTTTAAATGTTGTAATTGTACTTGCCTCTACCACTTGCTCTGGTAACTCACTCTGTGTGAAAAAGTTGCCTCTTGAGTTCCTTTTAAATCTTTCCCCTCTCATCCTAATCCTATGCGCTCTAGTTTTGGACTCCCTGACCCTGGGAAAAGAACTTGGCTATTCGTCTTATCTATGCCCCTCACGATTTTATAAATTTTATAAAATCAGCCCTCAACCTGCTTCATTCCAACCTTCCAGTCTTGGTAACATCCCTGTAAATCATTTTGAACTCTTTCCAGTTAAAAAACATATTTCCTGTAACAGGGTGATCAGAATTGTATGCAGTACTCCAAATGTGGCCATACTAATGTCTTGTACAGCAGTACATGATATCCCAACTCCTGTACTCAATGCTATAACTGATGAAGACAAGTGGATCAAGTCCTGTGTACCTGTGATGCCATTTTCAAGGAACAAGGTACCTGTGCCCCAATTCTCTCTGCTTGACCATACTGCCCAGAGCCTTGCCATTAACTGTGTAAGTCCTGCTCTTGTTTGTCTTATCAAAATGCTAGACCTCACATTTACCATTAAACTTCATCTGTCATTCCTTGGTCCACTGACCCAGTTGATCAAGATCCCATTGTATTCTTAGATAACCTTCTTCACTGCCCACTGTATTCCTTTGATTACTCCTGATTATCTCTGTCCTGCAGTAAAGCTACTTTGAGGGGGCATATAGACTATTCTCTCCAGCATCTTCTCCCTTATTATTTCTTCTCTCCACCCACATGGATTCTATATCTTCAAATCTAAGATTATTTCTTGCTACTGCACTTATTCCATTTTACCAGAACAAAGTTACCCCACTGCCCATTCATTCCTGCCTGCCCTTTTGAAAACGCATGTACTCCTGTTCACAGCTTTGATCTCCTTTTAATCACATTCCTGTAATGGCTATAAGATCATACCCATTAACCTCTATTTGTACTGTTAATTCGTTTATTTTGTTCTTGATACTACATGCTTTTAAGTAAAGAGCCATTACTTTTGCCTTTTTATCATTTTCCCCCCTTCAACCCAATTTATTGTTTTTTTCTATTGTTGTATACTTTGTTCCTTCCTGACTACTCTTGGTAACATTTCATAAAAAGCTACCCTGCATTACTACCACGTCATTTTGCTTTGTAAGCCTATTTATCCCCTTTGTCTGGACACTGGCCCAGCTCGGTTCAAGTGCAGCCCATTCCAATGGAACAGCTCCCTTCTATTCCAGTACTAGTGGCAGTGTCCCATGAACTGAAATGAATGCACCCAGACCAATCTTTAAGCCAGGCATTGAACTGATTGACTTTATTTATCCTATGCCAATTTGTCCTAGACTGAGGTTGCAAGCCAGAGATCATTCCCTTGGAGGTTATGCTTTTTCATTTAGTTACTAACTGTTCAATTTCTTTCAGTGGAACCTCCTTTCTAGATCTATCAATGTTGTTTCTACTAAAATGTGGACAACAGTAGCTGCATCCCTCCCATCCATTCCAAGTTCTTCTCCAGCCCCGAGGAGATGTCCTTAACCCTAGCAAGAGGCAGACAACAGACCTTGGGACTCCTGCTTATTGTTGCAGGGAATAGAATACATCCCTCAAATTGTTCTGAAACCTAGCACTACCACATTCCTACTTCCTTCCCCCACATCAATAGCTCCCTGTACCATGATGCTCTGGTCTACTCATCCTTCCTACTGTCCCAACTTTCATTCACTCAGCTTGCATGAACCACCTAACCATTAAATATTTACAGGAGCTGGGGCTTCTTAAGTGTTACCTTGATTCACCAGACCTGTCTCATCTTCAGTCATACCCTCCTGTCTCTGATTACAGGACAAATTTGAATTACCTATTCTGAGGGCTGTGATCATCACCTGTAGGAAAGTGTTCAGGTAACTTTCCCCCTCCCCGATGCGACACAACATCTGCAACTCAGATTCCAGCTCCACAGCTTGGTTTCAAGGGTCCTTGAGCTACAAATACTTACTACAGATGTGTTTGGTCTGGATCACGTTTGTGTCCAGCAGCTCCCACATGTTACAGCAGCAATATATCACCATATTATATATCACAATATATCCTACTACCATCATATTTTATTTATTAATTAATTACTCTAGTTTCCCCACTCTCTGCACTTACTTGTTTTTTTTGTTTCTCTCTCGTATCAACCGTACAATAATACAAGCTATTTTAAAACAAAGTGATAAACAAAGACTAGAGACCTGAACACAAGCTCAAGTCCTTACTTTATTTTAAAGAGTAGAAATACTGACCAATCCTACTAACTAACAAGTTGCTTTTTCTAAGTTATTGCCACATTGTGGTTCATGATACCACTCTTCCCTGGTCCCACAGTAGTTAGGTTTCTCTATTCTCCCCTTATATCCTCCCCATTAACCGCTTACTCTGAAAATATTATTTCTTGCAGTAAACCTTACATAAAGCATCTGTTTCCTCCTCTGCACCAAAATTCCACTTTGAATCAAATTCCCAGATGTACTCACTTGGCCTCACTTACTGAGAACAAGTCTCCCTCACACTGATTCCTTACTGAAGCATTAGCAAAATATAAAATCTGACACTGTACCATTCTAGAGCATCAGTGGTTGGCTCACACAAATCCCCTCTCCAAACCTGATGGAGGAGATTGTTCTGCAATTGAGAGGCCAGCTGCAACAGAAGCTTTATCGTTCATTGACAAAAGGTTAATTTTGGAGAAAGTTATTGCACAAATGGGAAATATCAATTCACACTGATTCAATAATGGTGCTCCCATCAGTATATTGCGAAGTGCTCTAATTATCAGTGGGATTTCATCAGTGAAAAATGTAAAGTTTATCATTGCTAATAGCTCCAAGATGAAGAGTCAGGAAAAGAGAGATATAAAGATAAATCTTTATTCATGTTTGTTTTTTTTTAGAAGCAATGGAATCTTGAAATCAAACAAAGCCTCTTTTATATAAATAATTGAGAAAGATTGGTAGATAAAAGAAAGGAAGAAAACAAGTGGAGTGTAAGTTTGATACATCTTCCAGCCTCCTAAAAACGATCTTTGAGAAATCAAGTGGGAGTGATGGAAAAGGATTTCAATGACAGTGAGAGTAGGCTACATGAATCCGGTAGTTAGATCAACGTGAAGGTTGTTAGTGTTAATTAATACATCTACAAATGCTGATGGAGAATAAAAAACAGAGGAGGCCATAAAATACTGAGATGTGGAGAATGAGATGGGAGTGAGGGCATTGGAGGACTAATAGAAGTAGGGAACGGGAAATGAGTCACAGAGGGCTACAGCCCACAAAAGTATTTATTTTGATCAGGCCCTCATTTAGGAGCAAGTGAGTGTGACTTGGAAATGAAGTCCTATCTCCTCATCTTATGGTGGCATTAGTGGGGTTGGAGGAGATTATTGAGATAGGGTTTGTGGGGAAGGGTAGAAAGAAAAGTGGAATCTCAGTGCTCCCTACTACAAGATTATCTCAATAGGCCAGAAAAGTGGCAGAGGTCTAAATGGTTCTTAGAAATGGTTACAGCACTGAAGGTGGCCATATGGCCTATTGTGTCCATGCTAGCTCCCTGTGTGAACAACGTGGCTTGACTTACCTCAAATTGCACCCCTCACCCAGATTGCGTTTGTTTTGTGTTAAAGAGAGACAAGAATGTCTATCTCCAATCATTTCTGGTTGACAAAGAGTCAAGGGTTATGGGGAGATTTGGTGGCATACAGCAAAATGGAATTGAGGCCACAATCGATCGAGCATTCTCTTACTGAAAGACAGAGTGGGTTCAAAGGCCAAATGGCACACTCCTGTTCCAAAGTCCTTTGTTCCGATTAAACTTAATTGGCAAATCGCTACTGGCAATCCAGCATATTGTTTGATGATAACAGAAACCAAACACTCACTGACATTTCCACTTTCTGAAAAAGAGAATAGTTACCTTGACCAAATTTATTTGCCGTGTGAATTTCATAAGCTTCTTTATAACCGAGCATCCTGCAGACCACTTCAGCATCCTGTTTGTCCCATTTATCATCACACACTGTTCCCCAGAGCTGGTCATAGAAAACCTCCACCCTGCCTTCATGAGGTCCTGATCCATTCACCAGTCTTATGATAGGTCCAAGTTCTCCTAGTGAAAAGATTAACAAATTGATTAATATCCCATCAAGGTAACTAAGCCCACTGAGTAGCCAGCAAGATATAGGTAGGATTTTTTCAGATGACAGGAATTGGTGGGGTATCTGCCTGCCAGTTATAACAGACCCACAGCTTTTAATGCTCCAAGGAAATTTGATTAGATGTTTGGTCCTTTATCTCACCCTGATTGGTTGAGCCACATGCAGTAACAACCAACAATGCACTTGCTCCTTTTGTGCTTTCTTACTCTTACCACCCACATGGCCTCATTTTTAAAAATTTTTTTTCATGATATCGTCTCTCCTCCCCGATAGAAGTGATTCTTTGATCAATATTGTCAAACTCTTTCCTCTTCTATTTCCTCCTTTCCCCCCACCCACCTCCAATCTAAATACCCTATATACAGGAATGTTGAGCTCCAATTCTGCCAATCCAGCAGCCAACAATTGGTCACAGTCTAGATATCAGACACCCAATTGTCTACTTGTACTCTTGTTTGTCTTATTCTTCAGGCTTGGATTGGAACATTTCAAATATCGTTCCATTATTTACAAATGATTGCAATGAATGAAGAAACCACCAAAAATAGCCTATCAATTTAACATCAGTGCAGAAAATCCACTGAAATCTTTCCTAGCAGGCAGATTGACTGTGCACATGGAGAAATATGAGCTGGGCAAAGATACAGCATAGATTTGTAGTCTGACTAATCTAGTTGAACTATTTGTGGAGTTGTTAACACAAATAATTATTAGTCAAGACGAAAATGCAGAGTCTTGGAGGTAACTTTGTAATGCAGATCGGTGTTGGTTAGAATGTTAAAGAATAAAACAAAACAGGCTTTGTAGCTAATTAGCCACAGTAGATCTGTGACTAAAGAATCCAGAGAATGAACAAAATGTCAACGCGTAGCTCTGTTGGAAGTGGACATTACCATGCAATTTTAATTATTACAGTGTGGTCTCCACAGCTATATCAGCAATGTCTGAGCCACATCAGAGGCTGCCAATGTGTAAACATTTACAGGAATGGAACTGCAAGCTGCTGAACCTGAAACAATTCAATGGAGACAATGGGGTGTAATTTTCAACAAAAGAAACCCTTTTTACAGCATATGATCAGAGAATCACAGAATAGCTATGAAGGATAATAGGATTAACATTATCTGCACGTGTAATAATGCAATGCTGATGTCAATGTCACATGAAGAGGTCACACTGGAGTCAAAATATTAACTCTGTTTCTCTCTCCACTGATGCTGCCAAACCCACTGAGTTTCTCCAGTATTCTCTGAGTTTGGTTCACATGATTATGAAATGGAGTGGATGCTGTAACAGGGTCTTGTGTGTACAGGTCAAGCTGTAAATAGACTCAAACAAAGAAAAGACTTAAGCAGCAGTAATTTGAGAGACTAAATAGAGTTAGACACCACATATGCAACAAAACAGGATACAGAACAGAAGGTCATTTGGCCCAATGCATCTGCACTAGCTCTTCAAAGGAACAATTTATTTTGTGCCATTCACTGGTCTTCAGCCAGAGTCCTGTGCATGCTGTCTTATCAGATAATCATTTAATTTTCTCTTAAAGTTTCAATTTAATGCACCTCCACCCATTCTCTCAAGCATTGAATTTCTGATGCAAAAGTCTTACAACGAAAAATGTAATTCTCAAACGTAATTTTACTTCATGGGGCATGAACGTAATTATGGTATGTGAGTGCACGTGGTAGGCTGAGTATTTGTGCTCCCACAGTGATGGAACTATAGGCAGAGGGAGTGCCTGGAATTGGGCTAGAGCCTCATCGTTAATATCCTTTTTCTAATCATTCTTGGGATAGCGGTATGGCATGTGAGACCTGCATTTATTGCCCTTCCCTAATTGGCTGCAAATGGCCACTGGTGAGCCAGCTTGCATAGTTCATCCTGATCGGCTGGGTTTTGTTAATCTGTCCACCATCCTCAACAGGTTGGCAAGTGTAGAGGCTGGTGTGATTTGAGGAAGTCAATAGAATTATTTGAATTGTGCTTATGCTTGGCACAAGCAAATGAGTAAAGGATGCGGATCTGTTTTGGTGTTGTTGCAGGAAGAATATTCCTCTTTGATTTGAGCCAAGGGATTATATCCAGTAGAGTCAGCAAATAGAGCCTTCAGTGACTGCCTCATTTGAAGTGTGATATTTCTGAGAATGCAGTCCTGCCTTAGTACTGCACTAAAGTATTAGTCTAGATTATATCAGAAGTCTATGAAGAAGATTTAACACACAAAACTTTGAATGTGCTACAATCTGAACTGAGTGACACTAATGGCAAAGGCAGACTTGTTATCTTTCCAAGCATATCAAAGACATTGAAGGAAGAATAGCCCAGCTTCCATTACTAGTAGTGTAAATTTCAATTTGATTCCTCACAGACAGTTAAATGCCATTATTATTAGAATTATTATTAGACAAATAATATGTGATCCATACTCAATGTCCACATGAAAAATCTTAAATTGTAAATGTGAATTATTTTCTATATGTGGGAGTTCCTGGCAGTATTTTACAGATTGTGATTAATGATTAACAGATGGTATTGTTAGAAATACTTTCATTTACAAGTGAAAGCATACCTACTGGGCCCCTTTTTATGATATCATGATGGAAAAATCCACATGCTGCATTACAAATCCAACTAAAGCGGCATTTATTTTTATTCATTCACAGGCTATGGGTTTTGCCGGCTCGGCCAGCATTTGCTGCCTGCCCCCAATTGCCTTTGATGGTGAGTTGTCGCCTTTGACTGCTGCAGTACACATTGAATGGTCTAACCCCACAGTGCTGTTAGGAAAAAGTTTCAGGAATTTGCCCAGCATTACAGGTAATCAGCATGGATTTGTAAGAGGGAGATCAGATCTGACTAATTTAGTTGAGTTTTTTTAAAAGGTGACTCGATATATAGATGAAGGTCATGCAGTTGATATGCTTTACATAGACTTCAGTAGAGACTTTGATTGAGGTGTACTAAGTTATGAATGGCATGGACAGGGTAGGTCATGAGAGTCCTTTCCCTATGGCAGACGTGTTTTAAGACCTGAGAGCATACATTTAAAGTGAGGAGTAAGTGGTTTAGAGGAGATCTGAGGAAACATTTTTCTCACCCAGAGAGTGGTAGAAATATGAGACGTGCTGCCTGAGAAGGTGTGGAAGCAGGTGTTCTTGCAATATTTAAAAAGCATCTGGACAAGCACTTAAAATGCAATGGCATAATCAGCTGTGGAACAAATACAGAGAAATGGGAATTGGTGTAGTTTAGACATGAAAGGCCTGTTTCTATGCTATATGACTATGATTCTAATAGCAAAGCAACAGCAACATATTTATTGCCAGGGTGCTATTTGGTTAGGAGAGGAATGTGCATGTGGTTGGTCATTGTCTTCTAGTGGGTAGAGCCCATGCTTTTGGGTGGCGCTGTCAAATAATCTTGCTGAGTTGCTGCAGTGGATCTTGTAGCTTACACACACACACACACACTACTGACACTTTGTGTTGATGGTGGAAGGAGCAAATGTTTAAGCTGGTGAATGGGTTGGCAACGTTATCAAAATGTTTGATCATTAGTGGCTACTTCTTTCCAGGCAAGTGAAGTTTATTTCACCATTCTCCTGACCTCTGTGTTGTAGATGGCAGATGTTTCGGGGTAGTCAGGAGGGGAGTTACTCACCACAGAATTCCTAGCCTCTGACCTGCTCTTGCAAGTGTCGTACTTTTATAATTGCTTCAGTTAAGTTTTTGGTCAACATCAAATCCCAGGATATTGATAATGGGGGATTATGGAAGTGAGATTGAATTTTAAAGGAAGATGGTTTGATTTTCTATTGATGGTTCTCTTGTTTTTGTGGTGTGCTTGTGAAAATTAAATTACATTTAATTAATAAACCCGGAATTGAAATGTCATCTCAGTAATGGTGACCATGATCTATTGTTCACTCATGCCTTTCAGGGAAGGATGTCTCCAATTCTTACCCAATCTGGCCTATATATGACTCCAGACCTTCAGCGATATAATTGTTTCTCAACAGCTCTTTGATAAGGCCTGGCATATTACTCAACAAATACTGGCATTGCCCAAGGTACCAACACCCCAAGAAAGAAAAAATAGAAGTAAAAAAGACTAAGATTGTTGGGACGAGATGAACTCCTGTAACAACATTCTGGGATGAGATGATTGACCTCCAACAACCATAATATGAGCTAGATATGATTCCAACCAGTGGACAGAATTCTCTCTGTTCCCGTTGATACATGTTTTGCTTGAGATCCCTGATTTCCCACTCAGTTAAATGCTGCCTTGATGTCATGAACACTCACTTTCACCCCGTGGTGCTGAGGTCTGCTCTTTTGTTTATTTGTGGACCCAGACTGTAATGAGGTCAGGAGCTAAGGAGCGTTAATGGAACCCAAACTGAGCATTAATTAGCATACTGTTTTTGAGTAAGTGTTTTTTTTGTTGTTAGTTCTGTTGATGAGTCCTTCATTTTACTGATGATCTAAAGTGGATGGGACAGCAGTTGACCTAGTTTTTGTGAACAGGACACTTTTTAGCTTGGTGGCACTGCGAGGACCGAAGAACTGCTAACTCTTAGATTAACAGGTGGCTTTTGGAGGCAGGATGTTCTGTGTTGGTGTGAATTAGAGGTGCAGAGAGCCATGACTACAGGCAATTAATTACACAAACAACATAAAATTGAGTGTGGCTTCTAGGCCAATGGAGAGGTTTGGCCCTGGACCTTCTAGCCATTAAGCACATAAACAAAAAAGGAGACACTGCCTTTGGAATAGAAAGAGAAAAAACTCTGAAGAGTTAAAAGAAGAAGTCAAGATATGATGCAAAGATATGAGCTAGATACTAGCATTTAGATGTAGTTGCATGACTAGTGCTCAGGGGATGGTTGAGACCTTCAAGTTCCCAGGAATAAATATCACCACAATCTGTCCTGGTCCACCCATGTTGATGCTATGGTCAAGGAAACACACCGATGACTATTTCCTCAGAAGGCTAAAGAAATTCAGCATGTCCACAATGACTCTTACCATTTTTAAAATAAATGTTCCATAGAAAACCTCCTATCCAGTTGCATCACAGCTTGGTATGGTAACTACTCTGCCCAAGCCCACAAGAAATTACAGAGAGCTGTGAGCGCTGCCCAGTCCATCACGCAACCAGTCTTCCTTCCATTGACTCCATCCATACTTCCCCCTGCCCCAGCAAACGGCATGGTGGCACAGTGGTTAGCACTGCTGCCTCACAACATCAGAGACCCGGGTTCAATTCCCGCCTCAGGCGACTGACTGTGTGGAGTTTGCACGTTCTCCCCGTGTCTGCGTGGGTTTCCTCCGGGTGCTCCGGTTTCCTCCCACAGTCCAAAAGATGTGCAGGTTAGGTGAATTGGCCATGCTAAATTGCCCGTAGTGTTAGGTAAGGGGTAAAATGTAAGGGTATGGGTGGGTTGCGCTTCGGCGGGGCGGTGTGGACTTGTTGGGCCGAAGGGCCTGTTTCCACACTGTAAGTAATCTAATCTAATCTAAAACAGCCAACATAATCAAAGATCCCTCCCACTCCGGTTATACTGTCTTCCACCCTCTTCTACTTTTCAGAAGATACAAAAATTTAAAAACACATACAAGCAGATTCAAGAATAGCTTCTGCCTCACTGTTTTTAATGAACCTCTCATATACCAGATTTACCACATTGCCACACAGTACTTGGGAGCTGTATTGGAGCAGTTTGGCTGGGATATGGCTAGTCTGGAGCACAAGCATTTAGTACTATTTACAGAATGTTATCTGAGTCAGGGCCTTTGCAGTTTCCATTACAGATGTTCAACAAATACTAACCGAACATATATTAACTCTCTTCGTTAAATGATGTCCAAATGAAAGAATGATATAATTACACCTTTAGGAAGAGAATATAAATACTTGTCTTTGTATAATATCTCTCAGGCAAGAAAACCACCAATCCCACCTCACATATCTTAAAGCGTTTCTTTATTTTATTTCAATATCATGTGTTGTGCTTCTTTCAGTGGCTTTTGATCAGGATGAGCCCATGTGTTGATCTTAAAAATATTCCAGGCAACAAGTTAAGGTGAAGTCAATTCCATAATTGCTAATTAACACTCAAAAATAGTGTACTCCAACATTTTCTGACCACAGGGACAAGAAGAATAATGGTGAAAACACTACCACATCCAACTTTCCCACAGAGACTTAATTCATCCTGATTTAATCAAATATTACTGTTTCTTCTTCACTGTTGGATCAAGGTTCTGGAATTTCCTGTGTAAATACCAGGGCAGCACCACTACCATAAGGATTCAACAGGTTTTGTTCAAGGCTAACCACCACCTTTTCAGTGCGACAAGGAATGGAAGATAGAATGCCTTTCAGAATTGTCTATGTCCAGATTTTGAAATAAGGAAGATGCAAAGAAAAATCTCTACATCTCAATTTAGATATAACGAAACTAATCCTCTGCATAAAGTTTAAAAAAAAGAATTTGCTGCAGCTCAAACAGAAGAAAATAAGTGCAACTTTTGTTCATGATTTTGTGACAAAAGCAGCAGAGTAGAAGTTTTTACTGAGCCTACGCAAAAACCATTTGAGTCACTGCCAATTTGTCTGCAGTAAATAAACTGGGAGAGCTATGTGAGAAAATTAACAATGTAGACATGATAGACTACATGATCTGATTGTGAGCTGCAATATTCTCTAGTTATGTAGTGATACATACCCAAGTATGGCTATGCAGTGTTATTCAGTAACTCATACCATTTGATTTGTTCACCAATAGAATTTACAGGTGCAGATTAAAAGCTCTATCCCAGCATGTCTAATGGGCATTTGTTACTACTGTCCTTTTTTAAAAGATTCACTCAGTGACTCACCTTGATCACCTTTCTCCCCCTTTTCTCCTTTTCTTCCTCTCTCACCTCTACGACCTTTAAAACAAATCACAAAAGAAACACAAATATTAACATAGAAGAATGCCCATGTTGTAAACCGATTGCTGTCCATAGCACTGGAATTATAAGTGCCCAATCAAAATACATGCAAATGAAGAAAGAAAGATTTGTAAACTGCCAAGATGGTTACATTTTCTGGATCAGTGGTGCTGGAAGAGCACAGCAATTCAGGCAGCATCCGAGGACAGGCAAAATCGACATTTCGGGCAAAAGCCCTTCCTGATGAAGGGCTTTTGCCTGAAACGTCTATTTTGCTGTCCTCGGATGCTGCCTGAATTGCTGTGCTCTTCCAGTACCACTGATCCAGAATCTGGTTTCCAGCATCTGCAGTCATTGTTTTTACCACCAAGATGATTACATTTGTTTGTTCTTCTTGGTTTGTACTTTGTTAGTGCCTGGTTTGGCTCAAAGTGAAGCTTTATTCTAAACTATTACTTATTATAAAATTAGAGCTTAATCTAGCCACAAAGTGTGTTGAATATTGCCAGGAATTGACTGTTATAAAAAACACAAAATATTTTATCTAAATCAAAAATTGCATTTAGTTGCACCAGTAGAATAGGAAGGGCATGGGTTCAAGTGAGTATCCCAAGCATAATAGGAGAGTTTATCATGTTACAATACTGAAGTTTAGAAGATTGGTGTATTTTGGAACACTGCCTTTCATTTAGGATAAAATGGAAGGCATGAGGTCTCGACCAAAGCCCATCCAACATTGGGCCTCATTGAGCAGACTACTAGCTATTAAAGGATAATTTAGAATGTTTTACTGAGAAGAAGCTGTAAGGTGTTCACACTTGGAGACAATGGCAGCGGCATTTGTAATAACAGTAATTAGACAAGTCCTGTCCGAAGTCCCAGGTAGGTGTTAAGAATGCCAGGATGTAAACAATTATACTTTAAACTGTGCATTTAATTGTTAAAAATGGAATATAATTGGAACATAAAGAATAGCTAATCAAGCTCCTAAGGGATCTCAGAAACTCAGACAAGTTATTCTGCCAGGATCTGTGAAAGAGAGATCAACTAGAGGCCAAAAGTCTCTCTGGTTCATTGCAGAGGAATGTGGGTACGAGCTCATGCTCAGATGAAAAGATTAAATTTGTCAGGATTTGCAAGAGGTTAGACAGAGAATCTCCAGTTAGAAACCCCACTATAAAAGATAACAAAATTTTCTGCTGTGTTGAGCAGTGTGATTGGGAAAATAAGGCAAGAATGAAAAGGTCAGATTCTTGATGCAAGAAAAATATTCCAATCATTCCCTGAGGGTTTAAATGTCAAGTGATTGAATCTTGCTATTGAGCGGTGACTATCTTATTTCGATGCATATGCACCTATTATTAGCTTATCTCTCCTCATTTCTATGCAGCTCCCAAATTTCCCTTCCCTCTCCAAGGAACTAGATGGCATAATTTGGAATATGAAAAGCAGTGTGGCTGCCTGGTGGTAGCAGCTCACCATTTGGTTCTCTGGGCTTTTAATCAACTCTACCTTCATCACCGTCCCCTGACCAATCCATTAACATTGTCCTCTTCCACAAAACAATACAGAGAAGCTGAATAGGCTGGGGGCTATTTTCCCTGGAGCATCAGATGTGGAGGGGTGACCTTATAGAGGTTTATAAAATCATGAGGGCGCATGCATAGGGTGAATAGCCAAGATCATTTTCTCAGGGTAGGACAGTCCAAAACTAGAGGGCATAGGTTAAGGTGAGAGGGGAAAGATTTAAAAAGGACCTGAGGGGCACCTTTTTCATACAGAGGGTGGTGCATGTATGGAATGAGCTGCCAGAGGCAGTGGTGGAGGCTGGTACAATGCATTATTTAAAAGGCATCTGGATGGGTGTATGAATAGGAAGGGTTAAGAGGGATATAGGCTAAATGCTGGCAAATGGGACTAGATTTGTTTCGGATATCTGGTCGCCATGGACAAGTCTGTTCCTATGCTGTACACCTCTATGACTCTTATGATTCACAAAAGTTGGCAGGCCACCAGACTCACTACATCATCAGAACTATTTTTGGACCAATTAACAGGTCTTATCAGCCTTTCACCTTGGAGCTCAGGGATACTTATGACTTGCATACTTTGTGTGCAGGGACACGCACATCTTACGTTGGAGCGGGGCTTGCACTCAAAAGGATTGGTTTCTGTCAGGGTTACATCTACCACAAATCTTTATGCTAATGGCTCATTTCAAGGAATTAGTGTGGACTCTGCAAGATGTCTCTCTATTTTTGGTCTACAACTACATCCAGAATGTCACTACCACATTTTCCCCACAGTCCCCTCTAGTTTATATCCTTCCCCTACAATGAGGAAGGTCAATTAGCTCAGGCAGTGGGATTCTCCAACATCACTGGTGCCCCCCACCCCCAGCCCTGGTGCAGGATCATATGGAGAGCACTCACTTTTCTTTGAGAGTGTCCTATCACCAACTTGCAAAGTTCATCAACTGAATTCTAGGAATGCTGAGCTTGTGAAAGATCATTGATGTGAGTTTTAGTGGTCTGTCTCAGCTATCGTGGGAGTTGCCATGATGTGTATATACACTCTCAGGTTCCTGCTTCTCTTCAAGATCCTCAGACTGTAATGGGATGGCTGTTGGGAAATAAGAAGTACTCTCTACAAACATAGCTGATGACATCTTTACATAATCCTCGGACTGATTCATACCAGAGGTACAACTCTACCCAGGGCCATAGTGGAATAGAGCGCAGGTCTCCTTAAAATAAGGGCCTCAATGCACTGCTCTAGGGGTCTTGCAGTAAAGTCCAGGAAGAAGGCACCACAATATTGGAGTATGCTGTGCCCTTCACAACTGGAGCCCACAAAGGCCACTTTATTATCCTGGATGCCCAAGAAATGTGGGATCAAATGCTATTCTGAGAATGAAGATCAGGACATTGACAGGATGGATGTTCAGGAGACCATGATAGGGCTGTGCATCATGGTACGCGAGAGGTCAAACAGAGCCTGCACTTTACAGGTCCTACTCAGTGTTTTGGAAAAGGGCTGCAATCAGTGAGACATAGCAGTAACATTACATTGCACCTGTAAATATGGATGATTTGTGGAGCAGAGGCACTTTTGCAGTTTCTGAAGAATGGGTTTAGTCTCATCAAGTTCATCATGTTAAATATCAGATTGAAATAAATCAGAACATTAATGTGCTAAGATGGGCTACTTAGAATGTGGAAAGCTAATAACATACCCCATGATCCCTTTTGTCCTTTGACAGAAAATCCAGGTAGGCCACGTTCTCCTGGATCTCCTTTGAGGCCTGGTATTCCAGGTGCTCCTGTCAAGCCAGGTAAACCTAAAATACAAAATTGCATTGTTTGGTGAGCAATGTGTTTATAGTATCACAAATAAAATGGGATAAAATCACAAAGAGGAATACACGAATACAATTTCTCACATTTTGAATCCTTCAATAAAGAAACTAGAAGAGTGACATAAATTATATAAGAACAAATTTACTCCCACACACTCCTCCACCCATCCTGCTTATCACCCCACCCGTCAGTTGTGCTAACATACAACTTAGAGTAAATACGTCTGAGTGTTCATTGCTTTGTCTACTTTAAAGCCACCCCACAGAATCACAGAAATTTTACTACAAGAGATCAATTTTACCCAAGGTTACATAGCCCTAGCACAAAAGTACCTTCAGAAGCTCTATTGGAATATTTTATCTTCCACTTACATCTTTAAAAACTATATTCAACTAATTACAAGAAATGAGCAAGTTACAATATGGGAAAATGTGAATATACAAATTAGGAATAGAAGTAGGCCATTTGTTCTCTTGTGCCATTTAATAAGATGATGGCTTATAAATAATAATTTAAAAGCATGTTTATGGAATAACTCTCATTTAACAAATTTACCATCAGGTTATTTATTTTGCATCAATTTAACATGCATTGACTGATTATAATATTTCCTGTTTGTGGAGGCTTTTGCTACCTTTGGAAGCTCACCTATTATCAATTACTATTAGAAGTACCAAACAATCCTCCTTCTTTAACTACTTTTTGGTATCAGTTGAGGAAAATTTGCTTTTGGAACTTGCAAGATCTTTTCAGTTAATAAAAGTTGGCCAGATCTTCTGGAGAAACTTCAATTTTCAGCAACATAATTTATATTTTGCTTCGCATCCTTTGTTGAACTCACCTTTTTTCCCAGCTACACCAGTGAGTCCAGGAAGTCCATCCAATCCGTCATCACCCTTTTCACCTTTTGGCCCAGGAGGCCCTAAAATATTGAATAGTCAATAAAGCAATTGAACTGCAGTTAACCAACCTATGCAGGTTACCTTATTTCATCAGGGAATTCAAAGTGTTTTGACCTGATCAGTTGTTTCAAAGATCACTGTACTTTGACTTTTTGTTGTTTATTGAGTACTCAGATTCAACAAGTTGTTGAAAATCATGTCCTAAGAAATGAAAATTTTTATTAAATAAATGTTTGCTTTCAGCAGCGAAATCACACATGCAGCCAGCACATATCAACTAAACAGAGGCATGTTTTCACCAGTAACCCAATAAAACAACAAAAAAGTGATAGTTTTATTTCTATGTTTTGGTTAAGATTAAAAATGATCAAAACCAAACACTGTAAACTGATGGCAGCTTTGAGGAAATTGTGATGTTGTAGTAGGGCCTACATGACACCTTCTATTTCCTTGCAGTTTTTATTCATCTTATCAATGGACTATTACTTAATGTTCAACACATACCTCTACAATTCTTCCCTGCATAATCTAATATTGAAACTTTTAATTATCTAATTGTATAGTTTTCTCTCCATAACCATCACATAAGCCATCAGTTAATCTATTCATTTATGCTTTGTTGTATGCATTATTTGTGGTGGAATTCCATAGAGATACAGTTTGTATTTCAAATGAACTGTTTCCATTTGCAAAGATCATTTTACTGTTTAACTTTGGCAATCTCCGTAAGCTTTTCTAAGTTTGTTTTATTGCCATATTTGTGGTTTCAAGAGAATGGTGAGCTGTCAGGCCTCAACTTTAGGAAGTGAAATTCTGCTACTTGTAAAGCACATGTACTTGGCTGTGTTTGTCACTAACAAGACACAAAGGAACAATATATGAACAAGTTAGTATAATAGGTGAAATTTAGCATGGTTTCCTTAAGGTCATGTGATATATGAGCGAAAAACCACAAACCAGTGGTTTAAATTATTTCTACATATTAAAGGCATGCCTCTTTTCAAGTTTCTATTGCTCTGAACAGTGCAACGTAGAAGAGGGTATTATAAAGACTACAGAGTTCAATTTAAGGTAGACAAATAATGAATTATCCCTGTTCATTAAGTAGCTGCTTTTAAAAGTTTTAATGAACGTAGTTAGGAAAGTGATTCCCTGCTCACAATTCTCACCAACTATGATGAGTACATAAGAAGATTCAACATAAAAGAGTATTTGAAAGTATCAACACAAAAGAGTTATATTCAATAATAACAAAATTATAAATGTTCTATAAATTAAAACAAAATATGGTGCAACTTTAAAATATTTAGTTCATGTAAAATACTTTAGCAATGATGTAGAAACTATTTGAATCTGCACTCATATCATAGGTATACCTCACAGGCACCAAAGTGGCCAGTGAGTAGTGTCAAAAGTGAATGTTCTGCAAAAGGCATTCACAACTAGAAGAGCTAATATTGTTTGAGAATCCCATTATACAGAATTCAAGAAATATGCTGTACATATGGTTTGAATAACAATCTTCAAAAGGATTGGAGCCTACCATGAAGATAATAGGCTTGTTGAAGTTACTAACCTGAATACTCCTCCATGTTTCACTGCAACGCTGAACATTGTTAGAATTCACTTGATGTTCTCCTCCTCTGCAAGTTGTCTACCCCAGTAATTGGGCCCCTCTCGCCTCATTGCCTCCTAACCCCCTCAATTACTTTCACACTCTGACTGTTTGCCCAATGCCGGTCACCTCCCACATTTGTCTAATCTCTTGTCCCTGACTCCAGATCACCCCCTCTCCCTCCCAATCAGCACATCAGGGGCTAAGGCTGATGAGCCACCCAATGTAAATAACATCATAATGTGCTGATAAGTTGCCCGGCACACCCTTTACTGTTGTATGTCCACAGCTTGCTGGTTTAAGTGAGTAAATCTTGAGTCTGTTGGTTATGATGCAGGTATGGTTATCTGTGCCAGTTCATTTTGACCTGTTGGCATAAAGCACTTTCGAAGTTACTGTTTGCTTTCATCAGGGCATGATCTCCTTACCAGACAGGCCTGTGCCTGTCTCCAAGGTTTCCCCACAATCAACCCTGCAGGTCCTGTGCATCATATCCTCAAAATACTTTCTCACAGTGATACAACATGCATCATTAAAGGTAGAATTCCAACTAAAAGATATGCTACTTGCACAAAATAAAGAAGAGAAAACAAAATAAAGAGAATGCTTCAAGCAACAAAACGACGGTAAAGTAAGGATATCCCTCATTATACCCTGTTATCTTTCATCACATTTATAATTTATCTTCCTTTGGGATATTATTAAAATGGAAGAATAAAAGGGAAACAAACTTCAAAGAATATTAAATTACAAACTTCTCATACCCTGCACTAAGGTAAGATTTTTCAGGGTAATTGAATGTTCCCAGTCTTTCAGTCTCAGGTCTTCTGTGACATTGCTGAGTATGGCTACCTCATCTTTCAGTTGTTTCTCTATATTTTGCTGAATGACTTTCAATATTTTTGCATCTTCTGACACATTTGCAACTTGTATTTGAAGCTGCAGTAGACTTGTATGGTGGATGCTTATATCCTCTGTGAAGGTGCCATTGACTGCATTTAGAGTCCAACGTGCCTCCTTTACCTGCCTGCTAAGATTTCCTACATTTGATGTTATTTGTTTCAAGTTTGCTTGTTGGTGTCGCAGTGTACCCTGTGCACTGTTTATACTTATAGACAAATTGTATATCTCTTGTCTATTTGTTGAACTGAACTGTTGTAAATCATCATCTAAATCATTCACAGATGCATTAATGTCATCCATGCGTGCCTCAAAACTCTGTAACTTGTTTTCCAGTTTCTGGACAGACTGACTCAGTTGAAGGAATAGGATTGTGTGATTCTGGAAAAGCTCCTGCAGTTTGAAAATATTATCCATGACATCTTCCTTGGGTGCCTTCTGCTCCATTGTTTGACGCATGTCTTTGAAGCCTTCACCTAAGTTTGTGACGTTTTCTGTTAATATTTTCCAATCAGAAGGTGGAGGTTGATATCTGGGAACTGAAATATATCAAAAGAGGTGTCATTTATAAACATCTTGCTGTCATTTGATCTTATATCTTTTGGATAAGCGTTTCTTTAAATTCTTAATAAAAGTGAGCAATTTGCAATTCATCAATTCATTTACTCTTCAAGCCAGAATCAAAGTACGTATTTTTATACAAAATAGTTTTAAAAATATGTTTGTCTCTGCAAAATTCATGAAACATATTGGACAGATCATTGAGAACTCATTGGCTTCTCATTAGAAACAGGTAATTATAACTCTTTTCTGCAAACATCTGATCAATGTAATAGAAAACATTTTGATTGTGTGAAGCTATTTGCCATGTCTTACATGCTTCCTCTTTTAAAGTAGTGATTTATACTGGGATAGAGTCTCACTAGTCTCTTCTGATGCCTCACTTATTAGCTGTTTTCATAGATGAACCTAATAATCAACACCAGTTAGAGCACTTGATTCTTGGAATCATGCAATCACAATTATCTGTCCAGTTTCTTTCATTTCAGCTATTGTGAATCATTTCATGTTACCACAAAAGCACAATTTTATCCTCCAGTAGCCTCAGTGCTCTGTTAGCTGAGTTCATCTAACTGAACATAAAATCATCATTAGAACTTCTTTAATCTTGTGGCTAAGAATCTCTTCATAATGAATCACTGGAAAAGCCTCATTGCAAGTGTCCTTTTCCTAATTTACAATAATTCAATTATGTCAACAAACTGTACCACACCGGTAGAGGATGTTCAACCCATCAAGCAGAATCTTAACATAAAAGTCACATCGTCATGGGACCGATAGTAGGTCAGAAACTCAGTTGCAATTGAAATGGGTTTGTCTGTCTCTTCACCTCAGCCATAGTATTGATATTCTACTTTCACATTTCATGACTTATCACTGTAGAAGTATGTGATGACGAGTTCAATGTGTCAAAGGAAGGGTTTCTATTTGAAAGGACCCAGGTGAGAATCCTAATAAGTGAAACATGTTGATGACTGATATTTCATAGTATGCAATGCAAGAGCCATTCTCTAATTGGTATCTAATATTATTCCAGCAGATTTATGATCTTATAAGAATATAAGATAGGCATTGGTGTTCAGGTCCATTGTAACCTGAAGGTGGCAACACAGGTCGATAGAGTTGCCAAGAAGGCATTTGGCATGCTTTCCTTGATTGGCTGGGATATTGAGTACAAGAGTTGACAGGTCATGTTACAGTTGTATATTTGGTGAACCTCCTCTGCCCCCTCTCCAAAGCATCCACATCCTTATGGTAATGTGGTTTGCAGAACTGTATGCAGTATTACAAATGTGGTTAAACCAAATATACAACTGTAACAT
The DNA here is from genome assembly GCF_004010195.1 of Chiloscyllium plagiosum. Taxonomy (NCBI): domain Eukaryota; kingdom Metazoa; phylum Chordata; class Chondrichthyes; order Orectolobiformes; family Hemiscylliidae; genus Chiloscyllium; species Chiloscyllium plagiosum. The sequence continues at coordinate 79,779,039 of NC_057712.1, read as the reverse complement.
GACCTGTCAACTCTTGTACTCAATATCCCAGCCAATCAAGGAAAGCATGCCAAATGCCTTCTTGGCAACTCTATCGACCTGTGTTGCCACCTTCAGGTTACAATGTACCTGAACACCAATGCCTATCTTATATTATCTTAAGATCATAAATCTTCTGGAATAATATTAGATACCAATTAGAGAATGGCTCTTGCATTGCATACTATGAAGTATCAGTCATCAACATGTTTCCCTTATTAGGATTCTCACCTGGGTCCTTGTGCCTTCTGACACTTTCGCATTTTTCTTCCTCACTATCGTCTACACTATCAATTTTGTATCATCTGCAAATTTTGTAATTGTTCTTAGATATATAAGTCTTTGTGGGTGGCACGGTGGCACAGTGGTTAGCACTACTGCCTCACAGCGCCAGAGACCCGGGTTCAATTCCCGCCTCAGGTGACTCTCTGTGTGGAGTTTGCACATCCTCCCCATCTTGCTTCCTATCCCTAAGCTAATTTTGGATCCAATATGCTATAATCCCTTGGATGTTGTGGTTGTTTTATAAACCCAACCAAAATTCATTCAGACGATGTATTGCATGTTTCCCTCATCCATCCTCCCTGTTACCTGCTCAAAAAGCTCAAACAAGTTAGTCAGATACAAGGGGCAGACTGTTCTAGGAGCCACATGGGCTTTAGCAAGAATTGTGCAAGAAGTCTGGTGAGACCTATCTTGATGGCAAGAGCATCTCGCTCCATCTGATATGCTTTTGTTGAGTCCCATGGTGAGCTTCTTGTCAGGTAATGGTTAGTTGACAATTAAGAGGGATTAAAGGTTGTTAAATGTCTTGCTAATGGCCCAACTCACCTCAGTAATATTTATCTTCCTATTTTCCCAAACACATCAAGCAAGCTCGATATCAACAAAACACAGCTAGGAAATAATCACAGCAAATGACATCAGCTCACCACATGCTCCATGCTGGCCTTGATGACAGTGGGTCAGGGAAGATTTTGTTGGTAATAGTAAGACTCGTAGAGCATAAGCCTTGGTGGGAGGTGGGTACAGTAGCAGAAATGAAGTGAGTGTCAAGTATTGGATAGAAAATGGCAGCACTTACACTGGTGAAGTGGAGAAGGTCATTGAACTTCTTCCTACTGTGCTGAACATTCCTCCAGCTGGCTGAGGCTACTCTAAACTGGGTGGCAGCTTTGGACTAGGCTGATACGGCCTGGCGTCCTCACCTGCTCCTGGAGGATGTGGAATTTCTACCTCTACACTACCTCATCCAGTAGGATCTCCAGGTCCCTGTCCACAAAGAACAGTGGGGATTTCCCTTGTCTAGTAAGTCCATTCCCAATGACTTCAGACTAACAGTGATTATCCAGGTATGACAATGTACTCTTAAAGATGGCTTAAGGACATCAAGAATGCTGGTTAATTCAGGCTATGCTGAGTTGTTGCAGGAAGGGCACATGAGATGAGGCTGGAATCAGATGTGAGGGCATCATAAGCATAGAGTAAGTAGTTCATGAGGTGAGTTTCTTAAGAGACGATGAGAAAGTTTGTGAGGTCTCACGGCAAAACACCATTCCAGAAAACTCAATTCAGCTTACACTTAACCAAAAAAAGTGACGTTCACCCTGAGATCTTTGTTGACGTTTTGCTTTGGCTAAAGACAATTAAGATTGAAAATAGAATGAATCAAACAAAACCACAAATTTCTATTTTTGTTTGTTTCAGATCTCCAGCATACACAGTTCTTTGTTTTATTATAAATAAACTGAATAATGAGTATGAAATTGAGACTATTCAAAGAAAGGAATGGAGAAAGACTTTGAAATAAAAAGGAATGAGAAGCTAGTTCCAAAATGAACAACCACCACATTTCAGTTGCTTCGATAATGTTTACTAGCCAGAGAAAACGTCTTTGGACAAAACAGCAGAATTAGGTTGGTGGACATGTATCACTTACATTTTCCAATGTTAGTAATGATCTGGACATATATGTGGAAGGAGATATTCAAGTTGGGGTTGATGGCAAACTGCGAGATGTGACAAAATGCTGAAAACAAGCCAAAGACTACGAGGGATGGATAGCTACCATTTAATGCAGAAAAAATTATGGTATGCTTTAGCTTTAGCCAAAAAGAATAAAAAATGTAATGGGATCCAAGTGTGTAGATTCATAAATTCTCAAAAATATGATTACAAACTTTAAAAACAAAGAAAAACTATATTTTTTTGTGTATTTTGAGAACAACTGGTAACAAAAACACTGCGGTTAGGCCATCTCTGGAATGCAAGACAGAAAATTACAAGCCAGAAACAACATTCATTCCCAGTATATATCCCTGAGAGCATACTTTCATTGCATGACATCACCACAGTATTAGGTTCCTCAGTTTAGGAGAAATATAATTAAATAATACTGGGTGAAATAATGATTTATGATAACAGAGGTTAAGGGATTGAGTTGTTAGGAAAGGTAGAGTAACTTAAATTGAAGGGATATTTAAATGACATCAAAATGATACAAATCTAGATGACTGATTTCCTTTAGAAGATTTAGTGAAGATTTAGTGAAGAAACTATAATCTTAAGATTATAAACTATAACCATTTACCATTCTATTGCCATTGGTTATGCTTGCTATGATTTTGACCACACCATTTAACTCCTGAACTCCCATTCAGTGTGCACTACACCTATTCAATACTCCTAGTATATCTTCCTGATGTCTGACACCAACGTAACATTACTTCCACAACTTTGCAATCCAGGTCTCTACAGATGAAGACCAAAATTCCATTATCTTTTATAATTACAATTTGTATTTATCCACTAGATTTTAACAACTTGTGTGAATTGGCAGCTCTGTTCCACCATAGATTCTAGTTTGCCATTGTTTAGAAAATACTTTGACTTTGTTGTTTTTAATCTAAAGTGCATGATCATACAGTAAATGTAATGTTTTATCCCTCTACAGGCTAAGTTTTTTCCTTGTAACCTCTTGCTTTCATTCATGCCACTTAGTGTGCATCCTAACTTAGTTTAGGCTAGATGATACCCCAGTAGATACCCAGAGAGAGAGCCTATTCTAATAATTGGCTGAATATTTTTTTTTCTTATGCTTTCAGGCAATATCACAAGCAAGACCAGTATGTGTTGGCCATTCCTAATTGGCCTTGAACTAAGTGGCTTCCTTAGCCTTTTTTTTAAGGTGGCTAAAAGTCAAACGTGGGTCTGGACTCTTATGTAAGCCAGACCAGGTAAGGACTGCAGTTGCCATTGTACTTACTTTTAATTCTAGATTTATTGATTAAATTTTGAATTTCAGCACCTGCTCTGATGGGATTTAAACTCATTAGTCTGTGTCCTGGATTACTAGATCAGTGACAATGCCACTATGACACCCTCTCCACAAATGGTTGTTAATACACTTTGCTATTTAACTTAATTTCACACACACTGTGCACTGCCAACTCAATTTCTCTACACTTTTGATCTGTAGGTTCATCTATTTTTATTTTGTGTTTTTACCTCAGATCATTAACATATGCACTTTGCTTCTTTTTGTACATCTTCTAATTTATCTTCTAAAAGAAACAAATCATCTGCAAATGATTACATTTTTGCTTTTCAAGCTGGTACCAAATCTGTTAACATTAGCAAACTTCAAAAACATAATTTAGATAAAAATAAGGATTGCTGAAAATGCTCACCATGTTAACCACTGTCTTTGGAAGGTAAAACAGAGCAAGTTACCACTTCAGGTCAATAACAACATAACTTTAAATATTAACTCTGCTTTTTCTTTCCACAGGTTCACTTCCTGGCAATTTGTAACATATTTGGTTTTTGTTTCAGATTTCCAATAACAACATTTTGTTTTTGCATGAGAAAAGATATTATTGTGCCACACAGTTTACTACATTAGGGCATGAAATTATATCTTTGGACAATTTTCTCAACCTGTGAAATGCTAGTGTATTCATGTAATGGTCAGAGTGTAAACTGTTACACCTGGTCCCTGTGAATCTTATATTGTCTAGAATTATCTCGGCATTGAGATGAGATGTGTATTTCTATAATAGGATTAGAGTTAGGGTTAGGGTCTCATAACTTGCACACATTAGATATAGCTGCTGGACCTGTTCTCTTGCCACTATTTCCACTTCTCATATTTATTGCAGACTTATTTTTAGCAAATCCTATAGAAATAAGACACTAAAATAGTTTTCATGGTTCCTGGAAATGTATTGTCTGCAAAAATCTTAGGGCAGCCTAAAGGGAATAGGTTCTGGCAATCAGAAGCACAAATGTAATCACCTCAATGGCAACAACAACAACAATTTGCAATCATAAAGCATCTTTAACTGTTAAAATGTCTCAAATTACAACAAAGGGTTGCTATGAAACTAAATTTCAGAACAACAGTCTACATTGCTTTCTAAGGTATGATGAAAAGCAGAAAACAGCAGTGTAGTTGGATGGGCTAAGAGTTGAAATGGGAGAAGGAAAGTCAGCTCATTATTTTTACAGTGTAAATATTCAGTAGTGTTGTTTATTTACCACTTACATCTCAATTTCAATTTTGAGAAGTCTTATTATTCATCAGAAGTAGAAAGACCATCATTAACTTGGTCTGTATTTTGAGAACATTTGATGAAATTATGAACTCATGAGTTTTTTGACATGTGCCTCTCAGTCTCTAGGAGCAATATGAAATGTAATTATTTGACATCCTAAAGTATCTTGGATGTGTATCTAACATTGGTGCCATGGCTCTGTGCAGCATATCATCTTTTCTATGTTGTATTTGAGCCTCAAAGCCATTTAATTACATCTTATTTCCTTTGATTTAGTATATAAGACCTTGAACAAGTGACCTTAACCAATGCAACATTGACAACTCGCTGCTTAAAAGCAAGCCACCCTGTATGCATTATGTCCCATACTGCAGAAACATTGTGTTCTTCCCTTTGAAGAACACACAAAAAAGGAGCTAAAAAGCCTGTTTTAACAGTATTGGAGTGCGCTATTGGGATTGAATATTCCTCTGTGCACCAGCTCATGTTTGTCCATTAATGTACTGTGAAGATTATAAAAGAGTCCCCAAGTCATCCCGATGTTGTAGGTAAAGGGACTATTTCACCCTACATGCTGCAAATTAGTTAAAGTTGGATATAGGGTAATGAAAGGATTTCTGTCTCTCTGAGTGGAGGAACTCAGTCACAACTGAAAGGAATTGAAACAATGGCATCTTAACCAATCTGCAAAATGAAGGATTGTGGAAATGTGTATTGAACAACTGATGTCAAACTACCAGGAGCCTCCACCACAATGGCTGCAAAGTTCAATTCAATCTCTTTGCAAACAGGTGTCACCAAGATTGGTGGTATAGTAGACAGTGAAGAAAGTTATCTGGGAATTTTGGTAGGTCAAACTAGGGCAGGACTTACACAGTCATCAATGGTAGGGGAGTGTTATAGAACAAAGAAATAAAGGGGCACAGGCTCATAATCCCTTAAATTGATTCACAGGTAGTCAAGGTGGTGAAGAAGGCTTTCGACATGCTTGCTTTCATCAGTCAGAGCTTTGAATGTAGCAGTTGGGATGTCTTGTTGCAGCTATATGAGACATTGGTAAGGCTACATTTGGAGTGCAATTCTGGTCGCCCTATTATCGAAAGAATATTCTTAAACTAGAAAGAGTACAGAAAAGATTTACTAGGATGCTACCAGGAGAGGCTGTTTGAATTATAAGGAGAGACTGTATCGGCTGGGATATTTTACCCTCGAGCATGGGAGACTGGCGGGTGATCTTATAGATCTATAAAGTCATGAGAGACATAGAGAGCCAACAGCTTTTACCCATGGTAGGGGAGTCTAAAACTAGAGGGCATAGGGTTAAGGTGAGAGGGGAGAGATACAAAATGGTCTAGATGAGGTAATATTTCCACACAGAGAGTGGTGAGTATCTGGAATGGACTGCCAGAGGTAGTGGTGAAGGTGGGTACATATTTGTAATTTTAAGAAACATTTGGATAGTTACATGAATGGAATAGGTATGGAGAGATATGGACCAAACACCAGCAAATGGGACGAGATTGATAGTGAAAACTGGGCAGTATGGTCAATTTGGATCGAAGGACCTGTTTCCATGCTGTAAATCTCCGTGACTCTAAACAATTCAGAGACTGATCCATATTTGAATTTTTTTTGGAGAGTGTGTCTGTGTCTGTGGGAGAAAAATATTCACAAGGAAAGAGATCTTGTTTTTTAAATTAACTTTGTTGAAACCAACCAAGGGAACATATGAAAAGGGAAGGGGGTGCCCCAAGAGATTAATGACTGGGGATATCCCGCCTGGAACTGTAACAAATGGAGGAAATTTATCTGCGGTCTGGTCACTCTGCAAGGGTACGTGTCATCATCTTCTGCTATTTCACATTTACAGCTCTGCCATTACACATTCATCTCACAAAGACTGATGGACAACTCTCAGTATTGCATGCATCATATCCAGTCAAGGCTTCACACCCACCTCATCATCCTGAACTACTAACCCTTCCTGCCCTCTGTGTTTCTGATTTATTCCATCATACTCAATCTCTCCTTATCTCCTGACAGGAAAAACTGGCCCATAACTGGATCATTAGGTCTAAGACCCCAGTACTTGGGTGGGTGGTGGACATTAGACCCCTGAGGTAATAAATCTGAATATGGCCAGAGAAGAGTGGGACTGTTTATGTGGGGAGGGCAAGATGCAAATGGACAAGCAACTCACTGAGTTTCATTATGCTGCTCTTCCACTATCACCAGTGTTAACAAATTCTTAATGTGCACAAACCTGTATCCATTTCCTACAACTAATTCCCCCTCTTTGCTTATATAATCACTGGTCGCATTCAACATAACTGCAATGAAGAGACCAGTGCTGAAGACTGTCAGGGCCACCTGCATCCCTGAGGAAGTCACTGGATCCTCGGAGGATACACTGGCAAGGTTTTCATCAAGGCACCTTCCACCAGCTCAGAGACTTTCTGGGAATCTCAGTAGGATCTCCATCTAGATTCAACCATGAACACAATCTGATAGATACATCAATGAGACCGCTCTACAGCTGGTCAAGTAAGGACCTCCCCAAGTTTCTGGCATTCAGAGGCCTGACAGAGCTCAGCCTCAAAGAGAATTACTGTCTTGGTCAAGATCCAGTGACAGGCACAGGGACATCAGGCAGGCTGGCTGGTGGAAGTCAATAACGTAGGATTAAGAGGGCAATGTTCTCAGTATTGTGCTGTCTCCAGCATTTCTGTGTTTGGCTGCTTCCATAAAAAGTTTGCCGAATGACCTGGAGACCCAGGTCCCAGCTAAGAGTCTGTCAGGTACAAGCATGAACCTGCAATGCATTACTTTGGCCACTGGTGCTCAGTGGGTGAGGTCCTTACTCTTACTCTAAGTGCCCTTTCTCTCAAGCATACAGGGTTGAGTCAGCAGGTGCTCACAGGGAGGAATTTGATGACATTGATAATACATAGCAGCTTTAAAAATATAAGCCAAACAATTCTAAATTGAAGAATATATGGGAGAGCAGCAAAGTTAACACCAAAGGTTTTTGGATATATAAATATTGTGTTTTGCAATCAAAAAAGTCAAACATTTTAAATAATTGCAAGGCAGCTCAATGAAGTAACTTTTCATCAATTTGAAGAGAAGGGAACATACTTCCTTCTGAGACAAGAATTGATAGTTAAGCTTCATAACAATGATGATGCTGACACATTGATATTCCACATTGGATTCGAAATTCTTACCAGCTCTTTGAAACCTTATCGGCATATTGCTTTGCTAGCTGTACTCATTCACCAAAGGGAGTTTGCACTTAAGAGTGCAGTAATTCTAAGGAACAGGAAGAGGCCATTACTACCATATCTATTCATTCTGGAGTGATGTGGATGCCAGGTCAGATTATCAAATAAAATCAAGGGAACAACAATTGTTTTAAAATTAAGAAACAAAATACTAAACAAAATCACTTGCAGATGATATCAACACAATACATAAACCATCAGTATTTTGATGAATCTCAGCTTTCTGAGATTTATTGCCCCTTTATGCTTGGACACACAAATTGGGCACAGTAATCTCACTGGCGCCTAAAATATATCTTGTACAATTTCCTTATTGCTTCATACCTGGTGTACTGTATAGTCAATATTTATAAAACCCTAAATTTTATTAATCCTCTCTTTGGTTCATGATGCATTCACATTTTCAAAGAATTTTGGCAGAGAAATTAGATTGTATTGCAGATTCTTTGATAAACACATATGGACTAATTTCAGCACATAAATTCCCAGACTCTTTTTTATTCTTTCATGGGTATGAGTGTCACTGGCTAGACAAGCAATTATTGCCTATCGCTAATTGCACTTGAGATGATGATGATGAGATGCCTTCTTGATCTGCTGCATATGGCAACAATGCTATTAAGAAGGGGTGTCCAGAATGTTGACCCAATAGCACTGAAGAAATATCAATACATTTCCAAACCAAAATGGTATGTGGCTTAAATGGGAATTTGTAGGGGTGGTATTTCTATGTATCTCTTGATTTTACCTTTCTGCATGGTAGAGTTTGCTAGTTTGGACAATGATGCAAAAAGACACTTGCTGAGTTGCTATTGTGAAGCTTGTAGATAGTATGTAATGCTACACATCAATGCTAGAGGGAGCAAATATTTAAGGTGGTATGTGGGGATGCTTATTAACGAGGCTCAACTCAAGCTTCTTAAGTTTTGTTGCAGCCGTAGTCATCCAGGATAGTTAACAATGCTCCACAATTCTCCTGACTTGTGCCTTGTAGATGATGGGCAGACTTAGGTACTCATCAGAAGAAATATTTGCTATTATCCTAACTTTTGACATGGTCTTGCATCCATAGCATTAATTAGGCTGGTCCAGTTCAATTTTTGATCAGTGATCACCCCAGGATTTTGATGGTGGGGATTCAGCTATGATAATGCTGTTGTACATCAAGGTGAAATGACTAGATTGCCCTTGTTGGAGATGGTCATTACCTAGCACTTGTGTGGTACAAATGTTACTTGCCACTAATCTGTCAAAGGTTAACTATTGATCAGATCTTTTCTGATCTGGTCATGGACTGCATCAATATCTGAGGAATTGCAGATGCTACTAAACATTGTGCAATCACCAACAAACATTCCCATTTCTGACCTTACAATGGAGGGAAAGTCATTGATAGAAGAATCTGAAAATGGTTGGACCGAAAGACTACCCTAAAAAACTCCTGCAGAGATGTCCCTTGTGTATGATAATTGCCTTCCATCTTCAACAACCATCTTACTTTGTGGTGGGCACATCCAATGAGTAAGGGGTTTTCCCCTCTGATTCTCTCATTGTTTTCAATTTTGCTGGGTATCTCTGATATCATATTTTGTCGAAGGCTGCCTTGATGTCAAGGCTGGATATTTGCACCTCATCTCTTGAGTGCTGTCTTTTTGTTCATGGGTTTTGAGAAAATTTGTAGCTCAGGTTGAGGTTCTGGTTGTGGGTTTTTAGATGTTCCATCACCATACTAGGTAACATCATCTGTGAGCCTCCAGATGAAGCACTGGTGGCATGGACCGCTTTCTATTTATGTGTTTAAGTTTCCTTGGTTGGTGACGTCATTTCTGGTGGTGACATCATTCCTGTGGTGATGTCATTTTCTGTGGTGATGTGGAAATGGCATCACCAACGGAAATGATTTCATCACAGGAAATGACATCACCGACCGAAGAAAACCTAAACACATAAATAGAAAGCGGGCCATGCCATCAGTGCTTCATCCAGAGGCTCACTGATGATGTTTCCTAGTATGGTGACAAAACATCTGAAAATAAACCTTCTAGCTCAGTGAGCAAATTTGTTTTTCATGTTTGGACTAAGGTTGTAATAGGTAAGGAGCTGGCCCTCCTTGGCAGAAGCCAAGCTGAACATCAGTGAGCCAGTTTTTGCTGAGCAAGTGCCATTTGATATTGCTTTCAATGACACTTTCCATCACTTCACTAACAATCAAGAGTTGGTTAGAGGGTGGAAGTTGTTCAGGTTGCATGCAAGCTGCTTTTTGTGGAAAGAAAATACTTAGGACAATGTTGAGTAAAAGCTAATGTTGCAATTGTACTGGGTCAGCGTGGTTAAGGGCACAATGATTTCTGGAACATAAGTCTTGAATGCTATATATGGCATGCTGTTTGACCAAGTATTCTTTGCTGAATCCAATGCCTTCAGTCATTTTTTGATATTGTGAGGAGAGAACTGAACTATCTGAAGACTAGTGTCTGTGATATTGGAAACTACAAGAGAAGGCCACGATAGATCAAAATACTTTAACCTTGACTTTTATGCTGATCTGCTGACCCCCACCCTTCCACCATCCATACTGATGACAGGGACTTTTTGTGCAGCCTCCTCCTCCTGACAATTACTGTCCACCACCATTCATGGTGGCACTGAAGAGATTTGACTTGGATCCATTGGTTGTGGAATCACTTAACTCTGTAAATTGTGTGCTATTCTACTATTTGTTATGAATATCATCCTGTGTTGTAGCTTTTCCAGGTTTGCACTTCATTTTTAGTATGCTGGGTGCTGCCTCATGTTCCCTCACCCACACTCTCACTTGAGCCAAGTTTAATCCAGGCTTGATGGTAATGGTATTGTAAGGAATATGTCACACTTAAAGTTTACAGATTATGGTTGAATATAATTCTGCTGTAGCTGATCAGTCACAGCGCTACATGAATGTCCAGTTATACATTCATAGGATGTCATAATAGTTTGGAAAGCCAACATTTATTGTTGTCATGAAGATTCATAATATATTATTATTCTTTGATGGCTTGGGTTCTAAAATGGAGAAATAATTATAGCTTTAAGTTTGATTTGCATTTGCATATGCATGTTAAGAAGTGGGAAAACATGGTTCATAGTTTCATTTCTATTTTGTTCTAAAAGTGCTGTGGAGGTTTATGAAAATATGTTTTGTTTACTTGCATTTTAATGGAGTTTTTAAACCCTTGAGGAGAACAATTGTTAGAAAAACAAAGATTATGAGGAAACTGCTATTGCCTAGCAACAGGGGTCAAGTAACGTAGAAAACCAGAACAATCCAAAAGATGTCAGGCATTATGAAAGGTCATTGAGAGAGAAGTGGTCCTTAACAGTGAAGGTGCTATTAGGTTAGCAATCTTTAACAGAGTTAAGGCAGGACTGGGGGGAGTTTTGATTTGCTTAGAAGAAAACTCCAGAAGGAGAAGGCTGTTGAACTTTCCAAGGAAGAATGCATCTTACAAGGCTGTTATGGTGGTTCAATGGTTCGTACTGCTGCCTCACAATGCCAGGGACCCAGATTCAATTCCACCATCATCTGAACGAAGTTTGCACGTTCTCTTCATGCCTGTGAGTGTTTCTTCCCACAGTCCAAAGATGTACAGGTTAGGTGGATTGGCCATACTAAATTGTCCATAGTATAGGCTAAGTGGGTTAGCCATGGAAAATGTAGGGTCACCATGGATGGGGTGGGTCTGACTGGGCTGCTCTTTGAAGGGTTGATGTGGGCTTGATGGACTGAATGGCTTGCTTCCACACTGTAGGGATTCCATTCAGTAAAGACATAAATTTTCCATAAAGAAACTGACTACAGTCAGGCCAGCTGAACAAGGAGCTTTAGAGTGTAGACTGGCGAGACCGCTCCCTGAGATTTGAGTGTCTATCTACTTGTGTTATGGTTTTAATGAGATTGTTATAAATGATTATTGTATAGTATAATATATAGGGTGTATGCTTTTCCTTTGTGTATACATTTATATTTTGTACATTGGTAGCCTTTTGTGAATGTTTTCAGTGACTGATCACAGTAAACAAAAAGTCAGCTGTCACTCTGGAAACTGACTTGTTCAGCCTTGCCATCATATTGTCTATACCAAAGGTGACGCACCTTCTTCAACACAAGACTGGTAGTTTTTGGGGTGGGGCAATAAAAAAAGACCATCCCCTTTCACCATCCACAATTTATAAAACAAAGAAAATGAAAGTTAATTGGATAGTGATGTCTCAGAAGAAGGATTGTATGTGACCATACTACATTTATCAATATCTCAGGCCCTGCATTACCCATGGCTATTGAGTATCCCAACAATGATCAACTTTATCTTCCATGAGGTTAGAACATTCAGCCTCATCTGTTCCCTCTAGTCATCTCCTACTGTTTCTGATGATGTATTATCTTGTTCAGCAAGAGACAGGACAGTACATTTGTTAGAATCAAGCAATCTGTCTGACTGACGCGATTGCTAAGTTTGAAAATTGTAAGATGATGTGAATCTTTCAGCAGTGTTGATGATATGGTGTAGTGATCAATGTAGGAGCTCTGATTGATTGTTAGTGGATGTGGGCTGTAGATGTGGTGAATTAATCAGAATAATGGTGCAATTGGTGGGTCATGCTCTTTGAAAATGCGTTCACGGACCTTGACCATTCATGTGAACCGTTGAACATAGACCATTTATTCCAGGTCCTCAAGCTTGACATATGGGATTGGTGTCTCCAGCTATCTGCTCCCAATGTCTCTGAATGTATATCTGGAGAGACTCCTGACCCCCAGCAGGTACAGGGCATTTATCCTAAATGCCTCTAGCAATGCCTCCAATGTAGCATCTGAAAACTGTGGAATCAACTGTAGAGCATTTTGAGCCAATTCTCAGTATTTCTCATGTCAGATTTAGTTCCTGCCTTGCTGTACATTTGCCAGCGTCTGAGGCAGCCTTTCTATACTTCCCATTTAATAGGTGCAGACAAGTATACACAGTGGGCAGGTTAGATTTACTTGATGCTAGCAAGTTGCAGTTTTGCCCTCCGCTGCTCTGTGCAGCGAATGGTTGGTGTGGTTAGCGTGGCTGCATGCAGGTATCCTTCAAATGAGCAGGCTGTCTAAAGTTGCTGAGCTATTTGTGTAACATTGAAAGGGCATTGATTACTTGCCCATTGCAATCCCACATCTATTTTGGCCAATTTAGTAACCAAGGAGTTTTAGAACTTAGAAGAAGGTTATCTGGCCTATCCCACATATCCAGTTTTCTGAAAGGACTGTCCACTTATTTCCATTTCCATGGGTTCTTACATCTACGATATATTTCCACCTAACTGCTACGTTGAATTTATGAGATGGCTGGTTAGCAGTTTCAACTTTGCATGGATAATTTTTTATGTTAGTTTGCTTGGTGGGTTCAGTTCTTTAGTGAGATTATCATTTCCCATTGTAGCTGGTTTAACCATAAAGGTCCAGTTTATGCCAGTTAGTGCTGATTTGATTTATGATTCAAGAAAGCTATGACTCATTCCTCTGAACCAAATGCAGCCAATTTTCCATTGCTGATAAAATATAGCTTTACTCAATTATAAAATATAATTGAGTAAAGCAGTAAATTGCATGTCACAAATGGATGTTGATGATAATTTCCAAGAGGGGGTCACCTCATTCTTGTGTGTCTGCGCTGTATGCATGAGGCACCACGACATGAGCAGATCAGTTTGCCGGATTGGCTGGTTGACATTAATAAGTAGGTTAGATGTGACCTGGGATTGCAGATCCTAGCCTGAGGGAAAATGCTAGGTGTGAATCAAGCTGATAAACCTGTGCAGAGCATCACACCACACCACAACAAAGTGAAGAGAACGGCTCTTGTGGTTCAATGTGCCTGATTCTCTCATGACTTCTTGAACCTTTTAGGAATGAACAGCTTCAGAAAATCCTCAATTTATATATTTCAACAGCAAGAAATTGAGATTAAAATTGATAACCTGAATTGATGCTAACATTGGAACAAGTATAATAGACTGGGTGAAATTTCCATGATTATATGCAGCTGTTGAAGGCTATAAACCCCCTTTTTCAGATCTGTTTGGAGAAATATTTATTATTAAAAATGAACAACTGTTTCCACTATCTCATTAAATCTGTGTTGCTTCATTTGCACATTACTGATGCATAATGGTCTTGAAAAATGTCCATATTACAGAGGAGGAAGTGCTGGATGTCTGGAAACGCATATAAGTGGATAAATCCCTCAGACCTGATCAGGTATACCCAAGAACTCTAGGAAGCTAGGGAAGTGATTGCTGGGCCTCTTGCTGAGATATTTGTATCATCAATAGTCACAGGTGAGGTGCCAGAAGACTAGAGGTTGGCTAATGTGGTGACACTGTTTAAGAAGGGTGGTAAGGACAAGCCAGGGAACTATAGACCAGTGAGCCTGACGTCGGTGGTGGGCAAGTTGTTGGAGGGAATCCTCAGGGACAGGATGTACATGTATTTGGAAAGGCAAGGACTGCTTAGGGATAGTCAACATGGCTTTGTGCGTGGGAAATCATGTCTCATAAACTTCATTGAGTTTTTTGAAAAAGTAACAAAGAAGATTGATGAGGGCAGAGCTGTAGATGTGATCTATATGGACTTCAGTAAGGCATTCAACAAGGTTACCCATAGGAGACTGGTTAGCAAGGTTAGATCTCATGGAATACAGGGAGAACTAACTGTTTGTATACAGAACTGGCTCAAAGGTAGAAGACAGATGGTGGTGGTGGAGGGTTGTTTTTCAGACTGGAGGCCTGTGACCAGTGGAGTGTCACAAGGATCGGTGCTGGGTCCACTACTTTGCATCATTTATATAAATGATTTGGATGTGAGCATAAGAGGTACAGTTAGTAAGTTTGCAGATGACACCAAAATTGGAGGTGTAGTGGACAGTAAAAAGGGTTACCTCAGATTACAACAGGATCTGGACCAGATGGGCCAATGGACTGAGAAGTGGCAGATGGAGTTTAATTCAGATAAATGCGAGGTGCTGCATTTTGGGAAAGCA